>NC_087217.1:36078273-36118273 GCF_015104395.2 Macrobrachium nipponense | reverse complement strand
TGCCGTTTGTCCTCCTCCTCCTCTGCCCCCACTATCGGAGATAGCCTCACTCGAAAGGTAAGCTTCCACATTTTACATTTCAGTAATAATATTTCTTGTACACTAATATACACTTTATTTACAGGTTTTGGATTTTTATTCTTAATTTAGGTATTGAATGGTCCAAATTGTTGTAGTATTTTATTGTTTATAGGTCAATTTAGCTTTATTATGAAATTTAACGGGGTGTTTTTGGAGGGCTTGGAACGGATTAGCCATTTTACAAGTAAAATGTGTTCCAAGATACGAAAAACTCATTATACAAAGGCCGCCTCGGAACGGATTAATTTCGTATCTCGGGGTACCACTGTATATATAATATAATATATATATATATATATATATATATATATATATATATATATATATATATATATATATAATATGTTCTTAACTCTAAGAGAAGCTGGAAGCCAGAGCTGTCAAGTATGTCAAGTTAACTTTGCATTAGAGTTAGAACAAAATTCTGGAATTCGACCAGTGTGGCTATATGATGTTTGTAAACAAAACTGTTTTAGTCAGCCGCCACTAGTCGGTGTTGTTGGTGGCATTTTGTTAGATCTCACTTCCTATTTATTGCTAAATGCTACATGAAAATGTGTTAAATCTATCAAAATTATGCTAATGTTATGCTAATTTATATCTCACTTCCATTTGATGCTAAACTCTATATGAAATTATGCTAAATCTATCAAATTTATGCTAGTGAGATGAAAAAGTTATGTTAATTTTATGCTAACAGATCTCATTTCTCATTTGATGCTAAACTCTATAGAAAATTATACTAATTCTATCAAAATTATGCTAGAGGGATCACAAAATCGTGTTACTGTTATGCTAAATTAATATTTTATTTTCATATTGAATATAAATATATAACATATAAATACAATTGGCTATTAAACATGAAAGTTAAAAATCCTATTGACAGGAAATATCTTTATGGACCTTAGTATGCCCTTGGAAGGATTAAATCTGGTGCAATCACTTGCTTTCTTGATACCTTCACTGCATATTAGTTCATTTGTTAGTGAAACATTTGACTTTTTTTTTTTACCATAGAAAAATGCACTCACAGTCTGCATACGGCAATGGATATCAAGGCTCAAGCTAACTTTAAAATTATAGGATATTTTTTACTTAGATGAACTTTAACCCAGATAACAGTGTTGATGTTTTCATAAAGAAAACTGTCAATATCGTAACTATCCAAGTCTTTCTGTTCATTATGCATGATTATTTTTGGGATATTGTTTTGCACTTGCATCATAAAAGACAGACATTTGTGGCACTTGGGCAGTATGTATGAGGGGCATATCAAACCTGTGTTTAGATTTTCTTATGTGACAGATTAATAAACTTATTAAATATTACGTACGTTATTTTATCAAAATAAGTCAGGTATGTTTGTTATTTTTAATGATTCTAAGTATATTTATGCCAAACTTCACAAAATTATGCTAAATGGGTTGTTATGCCAAATATTATGCTAAACAATAAAATTTACCTCAAATATGCTAAAAGTATCAAATGATGCTACTGCATCTGGTAACACTGGCGGAGGTGTAGCTACACTTTGTTTAAAATTTGATCACTCTGCTGCTATTGTTTTGGTATGGCACAGTTTTTGCTTTTGTGGGATTTCCTTGGTGTAAGCAAGCATCCATCCCCAATTTTTTTAGACAGTCCTAGTCTAAAATCTATGCACACACACACATGCATTTTGTAATAAATGCAGTGTTTATGTGAGGTTTGGTAGAGAGAAAAATGCACATCATAAAAAATCGACAATTAATAGTAAAGTAAGAAAAATATTCAAAGACTTTCGAACACCATTCTGAGGTTTGGTAATGAGAGCGATGTGTCATAAAAATCCACAATTAATAGAGGGAAAAAAAATATACAACGGCTTTCGACATCAATGGTGTTAATGCAAACACTGAACCGTGTTCAAAAATCTTTGAACATTTAATGTAGTAATATTCTACTTTATTAAATAATTATGAATTTTTATGACAGACTGTTCTTCACGAGATTGTGAATTTCTTTGCAAGTGAAAGCAATGTTTAGTATGTGTGTGGTTCGGTAGTGAATGCAACCTTTATGCTATGTTACGCTTCCTGGTAAAGAAGAGGTTAGTAATTTGCCGCTCTAGAAGACTCATCCCTAATTTACAAGGATATTACATATATGAAAAAAGTTTTAGTATCATTACATTTATTGAAAGATATTTTAAAGTGGTTTTGTATATACATTAAGTATACATACGTACGTACATACACAGGTTTGTTTACATCCGCTCATGCCACAAGCTGCTGACGTTATGAAAGCAAATTTTTGTAAGTTATGATAACATAATTCAGCTTAATTTAATATTTCATTAATTTACTGCAATAGTTAGCCTTGTTTTTCAATGTTTTATTAAGTTAGCAACAAGTTTTGTGCCTACCCATTACTCTGCATTCTGTGTGGCAGTAGCTAGCCTATGGCACCAGGTCAACCATTGGTAATACAGCCGCATTGGATGCAGGCCAGTTATTTTTTATACAGTATACTCATTTAAAAATAACAAATATACGTCTAATGTGATATTTATTTAACTCTGAACTTGTTTAATTGTAATTTATATGTACTGTTTAGTATAATAAGGTCAGGAACCAATTAATCCATTTTCAGTTATTTCTTATGGAAAATATTGACTCAGATCTCGAAAAAATAGAATTTCGACGCCTCTCCTGGAATGGATTTCATTGAGGTCTGGGGCTCTACTGTATGTCATAGTCACTTTCTCTCTCTGTTTTGGTTGGAAGTGTTACAAGTACATACGTTTATATTTTAAGGGTACAAATGTTTAAGATGACTTATAAATATTAATAATATAATCTCAAAAGATTACTACAGTAATAAGATAATAATTTAAGGTAAATTTGATGTAGGATGTATATTAATTTGGTATTTGAACCTTCAAGATAGGCAGTTTTAAGCGTTTTTCGAGGGGGTTCTAAGTATTCATGGATTCTAACTATTTGTGTGTGTGTGTGTGTGTGTGTCTGGTACACATGACCCATGAATATGGGCAGTGTACTGTAAATCCTTTAGAAAATTCTATTGCAAAATTATCAATATTACAGTGATGTCCACATCTACAAATGCTCCCTGCTCACATAGTCTCATTTAAGAACAAGACTTTAAGAATCTTGAGATATAATGGTCTATTTAAACTGCCAGTCAAAAAAAACCATCTATAATGTAATACAAAGTAGTTTGATGAGACATATGGTGACATTTCTAGGCCCTCACATACAGTTAACCTGAAAGACTTGCTTTTATATGAGATGAACATTTGACAGCTAGGCGGAAAAAGACTAAATGAAAGGGACAGAAAGTGAAAGGAAGAAAGCAATATAGTTTGGGGTAGGAGGAAGAAAAACTTTATAGTTATTTAAAGTATATCTTGCAAGGCACGCTGTAAGCATTGCCTACATATGGATAAAACAACCAGATGCTTCAAGATATAGTATGTGTATTAGTGCACTCCTATTTCCATGGGGCAGCTCACATTCCCTTGGTATCTATGACCAACAGCTGCTCAGGAACACACAATATATCTTGAACATTCTGCACTGTATAGGAACACTGAAAGATTCAGCTTATATTACAATTGAAGATTATCAGCAGCAGTATATTAACATGTTTCTTCTTACCTATATAGCACAGTCGATTAATTAGATCCATGACATAAGTGACATAACGTCTTCCTTGCAGCAGCGTCTGACGGACTGATGGAGGCAAATGTTTAACAAGGAGATTTTTCTTAAGAGGGTGTTGCAAAAGAACTTCAACATCATTGGAAATATAATTGATGCTGACCAATCGTACGAAGATACACAGAGGAAGACGCAGAAGAATGTCACAAACAAAGGCCCAACCAGTCTCTGATATCATATGATTTGGTAAAGGTGGAATAAACATTCTGGAAAAAAAATTTATCATAGTTGAAAAAAATAATGTTTACATATAACCTTCCAAATTTTATTAAGATAAGAATTTCAAATTTATGAACTCTAAAATTTCTAATTTTACCAAAGTTTATAAAATACAGTAAAACTATTAAAGCTGAAAAAATATGTCACAGCAATCAAAGGGGAGTATATGGATAAAATTTATATCTGGATATTAAAATAACTGAAAGACTATCTTTAACCTAAACCAAAAGACCAACCACCATTGAAATATTAAAATTTACTCAAATATTAAAACCATTAACCGATTTAGTCACTAGGCCTTTGAAAGTCCTGCATGTCCTTGCACCAGAGCTGTAATTAATACTACTTTACTTCATATTTTGCCTGTGAAGAATCTGATTAGGCTTTAATACTAATTCTGGTGCCATATTTAAGCCTAATGTGTGCAGTTTGTTGAGGAATTAAAAAAAAAAAAGAATATATATATATATATATAATAAGTGATCTAAATGACAAGCTAAAAATTGCTAAAAGTGATATAGTGGGCCCCCCGTATTCGCGGATTTCTCTCGAGAAAGTTTCCCTACATTATTCGCGAAAAATTAGCTTATTCGTGGTATTTTTCTATAAAAGATATCCACAAATTCCTGTTTTTTTTATCAATCTCATCATAAAATGCACTGTTTGTGATAAAACTATTAAAAAAACCAAGTATGAACATTTTTAGCAGGTTATCTTGAGCTTTAACTAACAAAATAGACTGTTTTTAGCATTTTTATAGGGGTTCCAAACATTCGCAGGTTCTAACTATTCACGGGGGGGTCTGGTACGCATCCCCCGCGAATACGGGGGGGACCACTGTATACCAATGCATTTTAATCCTTTGGAACATTAACGTTTTTTAAACAATATACAGTAAACCCCACTATTCGCAGTCTCACAATTCACGGACTCGCATATTTGTGGATTTTCAACAGATGTATGTACATACCCCTTATTCGCAGAAAATTTGCCTATTCAGTATTTTTTATGGAGAAATATTCACAAATTACTGTATTTTCATATAATTTTTGACTAAATGCACTTTTTGTGATAAAACTATTAAAATACTAATACTTTAGTTTAACATTTTTAGTGTGCTTTTTGTGTTTCAACTATCAAAATAGGCAGTTCTAAGTATTTTCAGAAGCATTTTAAGTATTTGTAGAATTTAGCTATTCACAGAAGGGTCTGGTGCCCCTCTGCTGCGAATACGGGGAGGTTTACTGTACAGGTAACTAACTGGAAGCTATCAAATGGCCAAACATCATATGCTAATTATCAGTCATATTTAGTTCATATTACTCTCAGTAGACAGCCAGTAAACAACTCAGAGAAGAGGGATGTGGCACACTGCAAGTGTTTTTGGAATATGGTAGATTCACATCAACCGTGCATCTGATGTCTAAGCTTGTCCCCTGCGATGCTCCTGATTAGGAGCATCGTAAGGTGTGGGCCTAGACATCAGATGCACAGTTGATGTGAATCTACTATAGTGTGTTATGATTTGAAAATCAGTTTTCAAGCATTATTCACATTGTGCCCATATCTGGTTTATTTTGTTTCCCTCATTTCATATTTGACTGATTTATTTTGTTTCCCTCATTTTAACAAGTGATTGTATACATATTGTCTATAATGCAGGATTATGAGCATTTTTGTGACAAATACTTGCCTAGAGAGTGTGATGAATCATCTGAAAGTGAATTTTGTGATAGTAGGAAACAGAAAATGGTTAGATTTGCCCAATGTTTTCAAGACTATAGGCCTAACCATAAGTTTTGTTTTGATGATAATTTTCCAGGGATGCATCTCTCTCTGGTAGAAAAATTTTTTTTCATGCCAGTGGATGCAAATAAATGAAGTTTTCATAATAAAACTAATATTGTAATATGTACTTACCTAACACCTGAATTAGCTCTGGTCACTGACCAGCCCGAACTATATCCCATAGATTTACCCACAAAGTGGGTAATTTTAACTGTCAGTGCTACCAATGCGGCAGGTAAAATCTAGTCAAATGAGTTACCTGTGTTACAGTTGGCAATGCTGCAGCAAATGCCGGCCACCAGGGCCTGTCTTCTCAATTGAATCATTCACTATCAAAATGAAGTGGGGAGGAGGGGAGAATCATTCAGGTGTTCAGGTAAGTATTACAATATTAGTTTTATTATGAAAACTTCATATTGCAATACTCTCCCTGAACATCTGAATTAGCCCGATTAACAACATTTAATGGAGGTGGGATCAATCTAATTCAGCCCAACCTGTCCATGGAGCATACGCAGGTAACTCACTATCAACCTTCTATGTATCAATGTATGTATCCTCACTTAGTTATTTAACTCAGTAGGTGAGGATGTTTGCAAAGAAAGTACCCCAACGTCAGTGTTGAGTCTAAGGTACCATCTGAGTCTGAAGTACATCCCATGTGGTAATCTATATTCTTATTCATGGAGGTAAAAGTAAAATTTACTCACCTAGTTGACCAACTCTGTAGGTGAGGATCTTGCATAGGAAGTACCTTAATGTCAGTGTAGAGTCCAAGGTACCGCCTGGGTCTGAGGAACATCCCATGTGGTATTCTATACCTCTCATGTAAGGAGGGGGAAACGGTGATCCTCCCATGTGGCTATCCAGCCTCTCATGTATGGAGAAGTTGAGTGTGCAGGGCCTTCAAGTTCTCTACTGCTCACCGATGCAGATGACTATGCTGAAGAAGTTGAAGTTATTCCAACATGACCATCAGGATCTGCCTAACCTCAGGGATCTAAAAGACCATTACACTCAGTCTAAGCTTGACCAACAGAAACTCTCAAGTTCATTTAGACTACTGATTACATACACTTCTAACGTTACTAAGCTAATTAAAAAAATAGAGTTGGCTGCAACAACAGGACCCACTGAGTAATTGTTCCCTGAAAAAACTGAAAATCCCTATGGTAAAGCATTGTGAAAACCAACACCAACTCTCAAGTAACCGCCTACAAGATCACCGATACTGAAAATTCCCTCCAGAAAGCCCTAGGGGTAGCCATCCATGATACTTAGCGCCCTTGGACGTGAAGAACAACTCAAAGGCTCTGAAAGCGATGAAGAACCAACCGACGCTTGACTAAAAACCGCTCTTAAGAAGAAACTATACGTAATTGCATTTTTGGAAATGGAGCAAGATGGATACCTAGGGGAAACCAAATAAGATTCTTGGACAAAGTAAAAGTTCCTAAGTATGTGACGAATAAACTTTGAGAGCTCGAACTGGGCACAGCAGCATTTGAGATCAGTCACCTGCTATACAATCAACCAATGAGGCTGCTGCGACTTGATTTATGATGACACAAAATTGACCATCGAGGAGACATCCTGCTCTCTAAAAGACTGTTGCTGAATGCAAGAGGTGCCCTTAACAGAACCGTCTTATGAATGTCTGGATAGTAAGGAGGCAGATGATTTAACAAGAAGTCCCTTCTCTTCTTTACAAGAACGTAGTACGTCCTTTAGTCGAAGCGATGAGGTTGTCAAACAGTCCAGAATTGGAAGGCGTATACCAACCATGTTTGAGAAAACCCCCATCAACTCAGACAACATCCACATAGAGTGGGACAAGGCCTCCGACTGGCTGCATAGGTGTCTGCTAACACAAGCCTCATGATATGTAACCCCTACCATACGAATCATCGAAGGAACCCAATAGAGAAGAGCCTCTACAGATTCCTAGAGTGGTAGAGTGGAACTCGGACACCGGCAGAGGGGTTACCCGCTACCACATACAGACCACTTCCGATCAGGAAGCAGGGTTGAATCCAGCTTACCCAACCCCTTAAGTGATGCTAGCCTAGAGTCGTCTTCCCCAAAAGTTGCCTGACTTGGCCGAAACCAGATCAACTTATATGATGTTTCAGAGACTACTGGTTTAGTTGAATACAATGTATCAAACATTGCTTTTATACCCGCTTTCCTTCACTGGAGAAACAAAAACCAACTAGTACTGGATTCTCTCTTTAAATAGGAAAAGGAGAAGGCTGAACACCCACAAGAGCAGCACCCAATAACCCGGAACTTACTACAGGCGCTCTGCACCATCTGAGGCATCCACTACCTTGCTCCCGCTTGCTCAGCGGTTTCCATGCCTCGCCTAGTACCAGCTGTTGGTAGTCTGGCACTGCCTGTTGGACGCCCGACAACACAGTCTCCTCGTTCATCTTTGTCAACACTAGAGGATCTTTTGCTAACCACCAATTGGACAGAATATCATGAGAGTCAAGGAAGAGTTTTTCTGTGTAGTCCTCCTCAAAAAGTTTCTATCATGAAGACAGATGCATGGCGAGAAGTGACAAGTTCTTGCAAATTTTTGGAGCAGTCAACTCTACTCGACTCTCTCGCATTTCTGCAAATGAATCAGTTGTAGGAAGAGAATGCACCGTTTGGTGGGTGAAAACCTCTGCTCTTCCTTCAGGAAGCGTTTTTTTTGCCGAGGCAAATACATTTTCCTATGTTTTGAGATGGCTATCATCACTGCAAGTTGATGATCATGCGTGTTATCGCCCCCTCCCTCTAGTTCCGAGAAGAGCAGGCTAAAACTATCATCCTCCTCTCTTTTTTTCCCTCTACTCTCTGGATTACACTGGGCAGGATTAGAAAATAAGAGGAACTCTAAGAATTATTCTCCCCAGAGTTTGGATGCAAGTCTCTGTTCCTGGTTTGATCTTAGGATCTCTGCAGTGTTCCAGATTTGGGAACAACCAGTTCAGCACGAACTAGTAGTTTTCGGTGTCCTGTTATCGCCATAGAAGCTTCCCTTCAGGATAGCTTCACCTTCACTCTCTTCATTAGAGAATGAAGGAGGTCTGCTTCCAGTCCTTATTCTTTTTCTATTTGAAGTGAAGAAGAATTAGGCTGACTCTCGATCAACAGAAGCCTACGAATATACTGGTATATTCTCCTTGCAACATGCATCTGTCATCAGTTGCATCGTCCAAGTAATAGTGCATTCTCTTAATTAACCTGAAACTCAGGACAACCTTTCAGGCCTGCGAGGAGTTTTTTATTTTGATTTTGAGATGACTAGTGGTATTGTTTTTAGCAACAACACCACAAGGTTGGCATTAACACCAAATAAGGGGGTTTCTTTCTTGTTTAGGTCAACAAGTAGGTGCCTGAGGGTATCTGTCGTGCACTCGATAACTCTAAGACGAATGCACTCCAAGGCAGAATGTGTTACCAGGCAACTCTACCTATGGAGTCAAGTGAGGAGAAGAGCACTGCCTTCTCACTTAGTTTTTGTTCGTAATAGTACTGCTTCGCCTCTGTCAAGGGTTAACTTCTAAATTGAATCTCTCCTCAGCCATCACAGACTTTAGTCTCCTTTAGTCTCAGGTTGGCTCTGGAGTCTCACTTATGGTTTCTATTTTGGGCTCCACATTTGCCATTGCAAGAATTATCAGACAGAGATATATCTCAGACTCATTATCATCTTTCAGTCTGGGAGCTGGGCATAGTTTAATTAACATGGGAGGTAGAAAAGACCTGAGGTGCTTGGGGTGTCTAGCCTTTCAACAGAACTGCCATTCTTACGTTTCAGAAGCAGTGGGTGTGATGGGGGTGCGACCCAAAAACCCCCCTTGGCTTTAATGATCATGAAAGGTACAACTTTCATTTCTATGCCAAATGATTATGGGCACCAAATTTGGGCATTTGTCTTTATGCCTTTGGCATTTGGTAACATTTTTTGGTTATTTTTTCCTGCACACCCATTACTTATGAAGGAGTCCACCATCATGAGTGTTTCATTGCCAAGTCCTTATTCATGAAAGCACTCATTTTGGCCTTGCCCTAATCAACTCCCCATTGTTTTTTTCCAGAGATTGGACTTCTAACAGCTACACCTTCCTTTCTTGGTTTCATTTTCTTTGCCTTTCCTCATAAATGGTGACAGGCTACAGTAAGAGTAATGGGTGTGTACTAATTAACTACATGTATGTTTTCACAATAAAACTATGTACAGTGAGCGCCCATATTTGCATTCTCCAGATTCGTGGATTTCTCTCCGGACCATATTTACCCATTATTTGTGGGAAATTTGACTATTCACTGGTTTTTCCAAAGATAAATAATCACTAATTAGTGTATTTTGATGTTATTTTCATGACTAAATACATTTTTATAATACAAAAATAATTTACTAATTTTAAAATATTAATACTGATCAATACTGTATTAGTAAATTAATAAGATTATATATCACATAATAATAACTCTCTCTCTCAGAGATGTATGTTTTTTAATTTTCAAATAAGGGATTTTGACGAAGGAAAAATCTATTTGTGGGCAAAGGACCTGCGTCGCCCAGTGAAATAGGTTCCTTTAGCACTATTTCTAAGGTAAAATATTGCTATAATACCAGAGAAAAGCTAAATTGGAAAGGCCAGATTATTCTGACTCGCTCACCTTTATTATAAGGTGTTGGTAAGGTTTCTGGGGCGAGTGAAACCACTACCACAGGTCCTTTTCCATTTAGCCTCTTCCTACATCAAAAAACCTCAACTAGAGAGGAGCCGACCTAAGGCTCACTACCCGCTACCGTTACGGCTAGCGCCTCTGACATCATTCCTGCAGATAGCGACCAAGCTTGGCCTATACAGGGGGGTGGGGGGGGGGGAAAGGTAAGGGTGGGATTTCACTGGGCGACACAGGTCCTTTGCCCAGAAATAGATTTTTTCTTCATCAAAATCCCTTTCCTGGGCTCAGCCTGTGTCGCTCCGTGAAATAGTACCAGAGAAAACGCCAAGCTTGGGAAGAGGAAGTACATAAATATCTATAAAGGGATAATAAAAAACAATTAAGGTTAGTTGCTTATAATCTAAATTAAGTTACAAACAGGTAACATAATGGCAATACAACCTTAAAACTAGACATAATTCAAAACATCACAGTAATTATACATTAAGATGAAAGGCATTTATGAAATAATCAATATGTACAATATATTACATCCAAGGACCAGTACGACTGTGATGTAACTGGGCTAGGGCAAGAATACTAATGAGGCCGGTAGGAAGGAGAAGGCAAAGGAGAGACATAAGCTGGACTATTTACTACTATCTCCAGCAGTATCGGGGGAAACTGTGTTTCCCGCTGCTACTGCTGGAAATTTAAGGGCTTCTAAGGACTTAAAATAATGGCGTTTGAATACTGTCAGAGACTTCCAGCCAGTGTACTTCTTCAGATCTTCAAATTTCATATGTTGGAAAAAGTTTATTGAGATAGATATTGCTCTAATATCATGTACCCGTGGGAAGGACTGTGGGTTGGCCTGTTTGATAAAATATAAAATTTGTTGTCTAATTCCTTTTAGGGAAATAGTGCCACCTTTTTCTCTAATGAACAGAGGGCCAGAAGATATCAGGGTGGTCCTGTCTAAGTATGCTTTCAATGAAGTGACTGGACATAGGATGGGTCCTGTGGAAGCGGAACAATCTTCCAGGGGCCCACCTATCTAATGGATCCTCATTTTTTGCAAGAAATTGGCGATCTGGAGAAAGTAACACTTCTCCTGAAGGGAGAAACTCTATATGACCTGGGTCTCTAGATAAAGCCGACAGTTCAGATATTCTGGCTCCTGAGGCCAAACTTATGAGGAATAGTGTTTTCCTCAGGAGGGATAGATAGTCACACGAGGTACTACTATTAGTATCCGAGGCTAACTTAAGAACATCATTCAAGAACCATGACACCGACTTGGGCCTCTCAGTAGGTCTGAGTCTGGCGCAAGCTCTGGGGATAGATGTAAAGTATGAATCTGTTAAATCTATCTTGAATCCGAATTGGAAAATCTTTTTAAGAGCCAATTTGGTAGTAGTAATGGTACTAGCTGCCAAACCTTTCTCAAATAATGATCTGAAAAAGGATATTGCGAGATTCGTGGTCATGGTTCGTGCATTAGAGTCCCTCAGGAATGCAGCCAGTTTTTTAACTGCTGAATCATATTGACGCAGGGTTGATTCACGTTTATCAGATTCTAAGAACATGATGTTCTGAGGATCGATATCGGCATCCCTCTGTGCTGCAAACTTTATGAAGTCCATAAAGTTAGGGCTTTCTGAATTCCTGAGGAAGCGAACACAGTCCGCGTTTGCACTAGTTGTGATAGTCTGGGGTTGGGAATCCTTTGAGGGCGGAGCCTCAACTCCAGAAGAAGAGGGAACCAATTGCTCTTGGGCCAATTGGGAGCTATCAGGGCAATGTGACCCTTGGATGTCCTGAGCTTATTCAGAACTTTCAGGAGAAGATTCACCAGAGGAAAACGGTAAATCTTCTTCCATTGATTCCAATCTATACCCAACGCGTGCGTGGCATAAACCAGAGGGTCCAGGTTGGGGGTCACATAACAAGGGAGTTTGTGGTTCGACTCCGTGGTGAAGAGATCTACCTGAAGCCCCGGTACTAGCTGACAGACCCAACTGAATGACTTCTTGTCCAGGGACCATTCGGACTCTAGTGGGACCGAACGTGATAGCGCATCCGCCACCACGTTCCTTACTTCCGCAAGGTGAGTGGCCGATAGGTGCCACTTGTTCTTGTCTGCTAGTGAAAAGATGGCTATCATGACATGGTTCACGTGGCTTGACTTGGAACCTCCCCTGTTGATGCAGTGTAATACCACCACTGCACAGTCGAGCACCAGCTTGATGTGAGATTTCTTGGCTAGATGAAGTTTTTTCAGGGTGAGGAACACTGCCATAGCTTCTAGCACATTGATATGAAGCTGACGGAATGGAAGGGACCATGTTCCTTGTACTTTTTTGTACTGTGAGTACCCGCCCCAACCTGTTAGTGATGCATCTGTGTGGCTCACTAAGGCCGGCAGAGGGAACTGTAGTGGAATTGCCTTTGACAAGTTCTTGACTTCCGTCCAGGGACAGAGACGCTTCCGTACGATCGCCGGGATCGGAGCTAGCCTGTCCTGGGATCTCTTGTTCGCTTGCGAACGCCAAACTCAGTTTATATCTTTTAGTTTAGCTTTCAACAGGACGTCCGTCACTGAAGCAAATTGGAGAGAACCTAAGATCCTTTCTTGGTTTCTCTGGGACGTCTGTTTGCACTTGAGAAATTGTCTGGTTGCCTTGGCTATTTCTCTCCTTTTCAACGGCGGGATTGATAGAGTATGCGAATCCAAATCCCATTGAATTCCCAGCCACTGGAAACGGGACGCCGGGGTTAACCGGGACTTTGTCCTGTTTATCTTGAATCCTAGATATTCCAGAAAGCGGATGACCGTGGCGGTTGCTTTGCGGCAAGCTTCGATGCTTGTGGCCCACTTGAGCCAATCGTCCAGATAGGCTACTACCATGATTCCCTGAGATCTTAGTTCCTAGACTACTGTTTCCGCCAACTTTGTAAATATCCTGGGGGCTATGTTGAGCCCGAATGGCATTACTTTGAAGGAGTAGGCTTGATTCCCTAATTTGAAGCCTAGGAACGGGCGGAAGTGTCTTGCTATCGGGACATGATAGTAGGCATCTGTAAGATCTATAGAGGTGGTGACGGCCCCACGGGGAAGTAAGGTCCACACCTGCGAAATGGTCAGCATCCTGAACTTGTCGCAATGAATGAATAAGTTTAGACGGGACAAGTCTAAGATTATTCTTCGTTTGTCTGAGTCTTTCTTTGGCACGCTGAACAAGCGACCTTGAAATTTTAAATGTTTGACTCTTGACACTACTCCTTTTTGAAGGAGATCGCGGGAATACTCTATTAATTTTGCTGTTGGTTCCTGATAGAAGGTGTCGGGTGGGGGTGGACCTTGGATCCAACTCCAGCCCAGACCTTTGGACACAATACTTTGGGCCCAATTGCTGAACCTCCAACGTGTGAACCTCTGCCCTTGCTGGCAGCCCTTCCGCCACCTCGCTGACGAAAGGCGCCTCTAGCTCTGCTACCCGTACCGAACCTATTGAAAGCCTGAAACGCTTGGTTTTCAAACGCTGGGTTGAAGGCCGGGGAGACAGCAAAAGAGGTTGAAGCCTGCGGCTGTTGTGGCTGTGTCAACAGCACGAACTGCTGTTGTGGTTGGGTCTTAGAGGTTGATGGTTGGGGAACCAGAACTGCTTGGACCAAAGTTTGTTGTTGTTGAGGAGCCTGGAAGGGCTGGAACTTCCTAGGCTTCTTCTTGGCTTTGGGGTTCGATGCGGAAGACTCCGGTTTCCTTTAGGAGACCAATCCCCACCGAACTCTTAGACTTTGGTTGAATCTAGCAGCCTCATGTTGTACCTCATTCACTGCTGAGGCCGGAGAGAGATCCGATCCCCATATTGAAGAGGCCAGGAGTTTGTTGGGCTCATGCCGGATTGTGGATTCCGATAGTACATGCTTCCTACAATTCCTCCTAGCTACAACAAAATCATATAAGGCACATTGCATTATCGACAATAGTGCCTTAGCGATAATCTTGAACAACAGCTCCTGTGCATAGATAAGAGCCGCTGCTTCTGTCATGACTAGTGCGTTGAGGGATTTTGCAAGTCGCGTCCTGGCATCGAATTCTGTCTGGATGAGCCCATCAGACAGCCTGGGTAATCTCTCACTAAACAGAGATGGCACAGTCCGGTTTTAGCTTCCCAACCGAGAAGGTGGCTGGGAGGTCTACCCAAAGGTCATCTGTTCCGGGGAGTAGGAGAGAGGTCGGTTCCGTCTCCCGGAGCTGTGGCATAGGCTCATCTCTCATTGCTGCTTGCAGAGTGAGTTCTGCCACTTTAGATGTGAACGGGATGGGAGTCTCCTAGTCCACAGTGAAGATTGTGAAGGGACTTCAGAAAGCCGTAACCTTAGTGTTTACACACTGCCATTCTTCTAGGTTACGGATCCAAGCTTGTTGTGCTTGGTCCCGAGAGAGGATAACTGTCTCTTTTGGGACCTTATCCTCTCTTATCAGGGGAGATTCCGTGAGGCAGACATAGCCTATGAAAGGGGCTTGCAACCCTCGCAGGTGGAACTCGAAGGCCTCAATCCTTAGAGTCCTGCAGCCCTCAATCGTAAGCATTCCGTTCACGAAAGGTGCATAGGAAGCCACTCTCCATGGATTACTTGGGTGGAAGGGAGGGAGAGTGGAGGAGTCCGGCATTAGCGAGCCTTGGGCTGCTTGACCGGCTTGCTGAAGCCCCGACGCTACGCCTTGCTGGAGACCTGCAACGATGTTCTCCTGTGTGACCAGCCTCTCTGAGATGGCTTGGATGGACTGTCCCGAAGCATCTAGAGAGGTGGATATGTGGGCAAGTATCTCCTGAAACTTGGTTTCCGACCATGTTTCCCATTTGTTGCATCATGTTGGAGGCAAATGCCTCCTGGTCAAATAAGGAGGGCTCTGCCTTCTCCTTGGGTACCTTTGGTCTCGCTCCTTTGGAGGTGGATGCCACAGGGTCAGCGGAGGAAGAGTGAGCTCTTTCCTTAGAAGACTTAGTCTTCGACCCTTTGGAGAGAGACTCGTGCTTGACCTTGTCCGCTCCGGGATGGTGAGCCGAGGCTTTACGGACTTGTACCTGGCTTTCTTATAAGGGGCTTTGGCAGCGATTTAGAGTCACACTTGCCCTTGACTTTAGGGATTGCCGAGGTAGATTTCGATTGGACTGACAGAAATCCCCCGGAGAACCCCTGGGAGGTAGAAGAAGGAGAAGAGGGTCTAGATGTGCTCAAGGGGAGGCCTTGAGCAACTACGAAACTTGCCTCACTAGTATCCTTACCGTTGCCCATGCCGTCCACCGTCATGGGCTCGACGTCGAGATCCAGTGCCGCGACCTCTTCTGTGACCTGCGTAGTTGTCTCCTCTGGGGGCTGGGAAATGGCTTCCTGAATCAAAGCGATCAGGGGAGCTGCCACTTCGGGGTCCACGTAGCCAGTGCTCTTCCCCCCCGGGAAGATAAGAGTAGCCATCTCTTGGGAAAGGATGTAAGGCTTTGCCTTGGCTACGTTCTGTCCAAAACCACCCACCCATACCTTGACGGTGGAAAGAGCAGCGTCCCAGACCGACTGAGCTCCCTGTAAGAGAGGGTTAGTGTTAAACTTAAACTTAACTCATATTACCTTGTAACTTAATTTAAGAGGCATATCAATGACATATATTACATTGGTCCACCGGAGAGTCACCTACCTCAGAGGAGACTCGTTCCACGAGATCGTAACAGGTGACACAGTTCTCGTGGTGCCACACTACTGATCCGTCGAGGTGGACTGCGCAGGTGGCGTGGGTCCGGCAGACATCGTGCCCACAGGGATCCTGGAGGACGGCGTTGCAGCCGGTCTCCATACAATGGGTGGCCTGTAAATGGAATGATATATGAGTACCATTGTTAACCTTTCGGACTATGCCCGTGGTTGATATGCCATGTACCATGCCGAAGAGTCCGGTAGAGCTAGTAGTAAGTAGCTAACAGTGTTTCCGGTGACACCAGAGAACAGAAAACTACTGAATTCGGGGTAGCTACTACTGCCATACACCGGAGAAGGAGTAGTCCGAGCAGGTACTGGGTGTCGAGACGGAAGAGATCGGGTAAGGTGGCGGAGCTTGGTAACTCTGCCGTAAAAACTTAATCTAAAAGGAGGGAGTAGCTCCCAAAGGAGCATGGTGGCTCCATAAACTTAAACAAAGGCAGAAATTATACAAGTAGAATACATGCAATAACGTAACCCCGTATGAGGACGGAGCCTCCAGGCAGTCACCATCCTCAAGGGGTCCGGCTATGCTGGAATCCTGTGTCCGCCGGAGCGGGTAGGAAGGGGTGACTAAAGGCAGGGGTATGAACCCAGAGAGCCGAGCTCCCCCGAGCCTGGTGGCCGGCCGAGGCTAGGGCGAACAGAGCTTTTCCCCCCTACTCTGGGGTGAGAGCGGCAGGGTAGAGCACCCGCACACCGAGAGTCCCCGTGGGGACCTCCCTCCATCCCCCGAAGGGGTACTCGGATCGGCTGCCAGGGACAGCGTGAGCGAGACATCACCCCACCTAGGTGGGAGATGTGGAGGGAGGGAGAGGAGTACGGTAGCTAGGTGGCTACTACTCGATCATCTGGACTTCTCACGGCTGGGTGTGAACACACTCATGGTGGAGAAGGCCAGGCGAAAAGAAGGCCTATAGGCCAACTGGAGCCGACTCACAGACATGGAATAAAATAAATAGTTTAATTTACATGGGGGAAAAGGATATAAAATGAGGTAGAGAGAAAGCGAGACATCCTGGAGGAACTAGGCTGAACCAGCCGGGAAGGGTGGTCAAGACCTGGTAACTCCGAGCAGCTGGCCTAGTGTCATGACGAATAAACGCGGGACAGATGGCCAGGGTAGGCGAGGACTGAGAATAGGACTAGGGTCCATACAAAAGAGCCTAACAAGGTAACCTAACCAACAAGGAACAGGCATGCATGAAAACTGAGTCGGTAGGGCGCTGATAGGCTACGAAGGGGGAACACGTGCTCGATAAAATCAATAATGCATCATAGGTAAGAATATAAAGATACTGCTAAGAAATAATCAAGCTCACACGCTATGGGAGACCGCGTGAGACACGAAACGAGGAAACACAAAGGAGCGAGCCGCTGTGGAGGCGCGGGGCCGGTGCCGCATGGGTTGCCGACTCATAAAAACCTAAATAATTCGGTTAAACGTGCCAAGGGCAGTGTTACGGACCCCGAGATCTCAGAGACAATGTTACGGTGTCGAAATATCCTGGAAAGGGTCGACACAATGTTACGGCCTCTGAGGGAGGTCCGCTTCAGGTTCGATATGAAATAATAAAACAAAAATTATCAACACAAACAGATGAAACTGGGGATATGAATATAGAAAGAAACACTAACACAACAAAGGTTTATTTACAAGCTTACTAACAAAGGTAAATGCAGAATGTTATCTCTTATTTACATAAAAAGATAGAATCTTACACTGCGTGAACTGGGGGAAACAGTGAGGTAATAAGAATACTTGCTAAACAGGTTGCACTTTCGAAGAGGTGGCTTCATGAAAGTAGAGCGGCAATTGCAGTCGTCCTCTTGCCTCCGTATTGCAGAAAATAGTCTATTCGTAAGTCAGGAACTCTCCCCTTTTCTTCTCCGAAGTCTGCTCAACGTAGAGACAACTCGGCCGTCCACACCGGAAGACGACTAGACCAATATCCAAGCAACTCTCGAACAACTTCTTTTGATTGATACTTCGTCTGTTCCTTTTTCTCGTATCTCACGGAAGATCTCTGCTGCTGCTGATCTCTCACTGATAATCTGATCTGTGGCTCTCTGTGACTAACTGGTGATCTCTCTTTTACGACCTCTCTCTCTCTTCTACGATCACTGCTCTCCAAAGTTCGTTCGTCGTATTTATACGGCACTGGGGGCTGGGGAACGGCACCTCCTTTGGGGGCGGAGCCTATGGCGAACGTCACCGACTCCCAGGGATTCTAGAACTTCTTAGATGAATCTAGACGAGGTATTGCATCAGAGAATCGCGGCGTTTTTCTCACGTAATATTGGCGCGTTTTTGCGCTCCACACACGCCCGACGATTCCGGAACCAAACCCACCGATAGGCGCCTCCAACAGTGGCGCAAAGCCTCCTTGCTGCCGAACTTCTCGAAAATGCGTTCTCCTTTCCTTTATATTCCTTTGCTATGAAGCAATTACCATCACACGCCCCCCCCAAAAGAAAAAAAAAATGAAATCAATTGATTTTATTTTTTTCTAAAGAGAAGCAAAAATTGAACAGCGGGGAAACAATTCTGCATAAAGCTTTAATCCAGTCAAACACGCACACTCCCCCCATCACACACTCACTCCTCGAGCAATAACAGAAAACGGTTATTAGGCTACTCATTCTGAGAAAGCTCTAAAGAGGCTATCAGCTAATACATTATCCTTCTCTCTTACTTTTTCCGTTTTCTGAACTCTCTTAAAACTTATAAATACTAAAACACCTCTTGTTTTTTTTTTCAAAACTAATTTCACTCAGTAACACTGTTACACGGGGGAGGAGGCCACGGCACGGGGCGTTGTTTATAATTCTGAAGCAAATTTACATTCATTGCCTTTGCTCTACTCTTACCCACATTAATTCTATGATATATATTTCCCCTCTTCTCTAGAACTGAAAAAGAACCTTCATATTTATAAGGTAAAGATGGACTTTCTCTCGAGACTAGTACTAAAAGTTTATCTCTTACACACAAACTTCTCTCTTTTGCTATAAGATAAAATTTTCCTTCAGTTTCCCCTTGACTTCCGTTCGGGTTTTCTTTCGCTGATTGCCAAGCGCTTCCGTTCTCCTCCGCAAGCTGCCAAACAAACATCTCAGATTGTTATATAATCAAGAGTAATTATGCAATCACTCTCTACCCTTACTTCTAGGCAAAGTTCCAAACATAATTATAAATACATTATCAAAAGATTCGCCTACTGAAGGAATATTACACAACTGAACTCTAGGAATTACTTTAATCGGTTTCCCGGCAATTTGATATTCAAGACAGCTTAAAGCAAATCTCTTAAAACACACATCATTTTTCATCTTAGGCCAAAAGTACGTCCTACTAATACACTCGAAAGTTTTATTTCCTTCCAAATGTCCTTGCTCATCATGTGCAAATTTCAAAACTAGTTCACGAAACTTCCTGGGAACTACTAATTGTTCTGTGACTTCCCTTTTACTACCTGACTTTGGTCGAACATAACGACACAAAACTTCGTCCTTTAAACAAAAAGTTCCTTACACAATCATCGAGATCACCATCCAGCTCATATTAAAAAATTCAGGTTAGTGTCTCATCCTCTTTCTGCAATTTGACTAGCTCATCCTTATCCAAAACGTTAAGAGCCTAATTCATCACCGTAACTAGTACTAGATACAGGTACATTTACTGCGTTACTCTCGACAGCTAAACCTTCCCCCTTGGCTCTCACTGTCAACGATAGAGTTAGGTCTCTCAGCCACACTAATGCTAAGATCAACCTCACTACCTCTATCACACTCGTTCGAATCCACGAACTCACTCACGTTCGAATCCACGAACTCACTCACGTTCGAATCCACGAACTTACTCACGTTCGAATCCACGAACTTACACTCGTTCGAATCCACGAACAAATTATGACCGTAGTCTATGTCTGTATCTATACCCGACCTAGTTACTACCATTTCAGGCACTGGATTATTCCTCACAACAGGATTCACTTCTTGGATAAAGCTAAGTCATTACGACAATATGTCAACGCCTTCAACGGGCAAACTGTCCACAACTGCAAGTTTTACTTTTCCTGACACTACCTGACTTTCTAAATTCAACTTCAACAAAGGACAAAGAACACACGTGTTAGGAAATCCACCTAACATAACTTTCTCTTCCATACTGATTTCTGCCCTGTTCGGCACACACTCTCTTCAAATCAGTGAGACAGCGGCCTCTGTGTCTCGAAGCAAGACCACTTCTCTCGAATCTACTCCTCCAAAAGAGGAAACTACGCCTTCCGACAGAAATTCGCCAAAAACTTTCCTAGTTTCTCTCATCACATCATCCCTACTTGACAAAAGGTTAACTAGCGATACTGGTTTCTTGCCGTCCTTCCTTTCTGCTGCACAATTTCTCGCTAAACGCCCTTTCCCATTACATCGGAAACAAGTTAATTCTGAGCCACTATATGCCATTCTACTCTTACAAACCTTAGACGTATGACCAGGTTTTTCGCATGTATAACAGGAATAGTCACTTCTACTCGCATTGCTATTACTAGGACTGAAACCTTTACTGTTTTGTACTCTACCAGACGAAGGATCGTTTCGTTTCTTACTAACACTCAAATTATGAGTTAGACTATATTCGTCAGCTAGCCTAGTTGCTCCTGCAAAATATACTTCTCGCCTATCCTCTATAGTTTAATCTCAGGGGATATGTTTACCTTTGAAGTTTTCTAACAACACTAAGTCTTCAACTATCAAAAATCATCAACTTTAGCAGAAGTTAACCAATCAAAAAACAGCCTATCTAACTTCTTACCGTATTCTACATACGTAATATTTTCATCCTTTCTCAAATTTCTAAATTTCTTACGGTACGCCTCTGGTACTAGCCTATACGCGCTAAGAATGGTTTCTTTCACGATATCGTAATTATCACATTCCTCCTTAGACATGCAACTATACACAGTAAGTGCCCTACCACTCAAAACTGACTGCAAATATAAAGTCCACATTTCTTTAGGAGAACCTACTCTTTCCATTAACTTCTCAAAACACATGAAATATGTCGTAACATCTTCCTCATCAAACTTTGGTACTAATTTTAACACTGCACTCATACCTAACCTATCAGTTTCGTTTTCATTCTGGCCTGACTGACTGTTAAGAGCGCTTTGTCTTAACCGAGCGATTTCCAACTCATGCATACGCTCTTTCTCTCTCTCTCTTCCTGCTCATGCATATGTTCTTTCTCTCTTTCCTGTTGCTGCATTTCTCTCTCAGCTGCTCTTTCCTCTCTCTCAGCTGCTCTCTCCTCTCTCTCAGCCACTCTTTCATCTCTCTCATACTTTTCCCTTTCTTTCCTTTCAACATACTCACGGAGATCATTCCCCTCTAGACCTAGTAGCTTACCTGACTCAATAAACTCTTTCACCATCTCACTCATTCTGATTCTTTCTATATTTTCCCTGTTTCAAACTGTTAAAGTGTTGATAGCCTAAGCAAGGTCGCCACAAATGTTACGGACCCCGAGATCTCAGAGACAATGTTACGGACCCCGAGATCTCAGAGACAATGTTACGGTGTCGAAATATCCTGGAAAGGGTCGACACAATGTTACGGCCTCTGAGGGAGGTCCGCTTCAGGTTCGATATGAAATAATAAAACAAAAATTATCAACACAAACAGATGAAACTGGGGATATGAATATAGAAAGAAACACTAACACAACAAAGGTTTATTTACAAGCTTACTAACAAAGGTAAATGCAGAATGGTATCTACTATTTACATAAAAAGATAGAATCTTACACTGTGTGAACTGGGGGAAACAGTGAGGTAATAAGAATACTTGCTAAACAGTTTGGCACTTCGAAGAGGTGGCATTCATGAAAGAGAAGCGGCAATTGCAGTTGTCCTCTTGCCTCCGTATTGCAGAAAATAAGTCTATTCGTAAGTCAGGAACTCTCCCCTTTTCTTCTCCGAAGTCTGCTCAACGTAGAGACAACTCGGCCGTCCACACCGGAAGACGACTAGACCAATATCCAAGCAAATCTCGAACAACTTCTTTTGATTGATACTTCGTCGGTTCCTTTTTCTCGTATCTCACGGAAGATCTCTGCTGCTGCTGATCTCTCACTGATAATCTGATCTGTGGCTCTCTGTGACTAACTGGTGATCTCTCTTCTATGATCACTGCTCTCCAAAGTTCGTTCGTCGTATTTATACGGCGCTCTGGGGGCGGAGCCTACGGCGAACGTCACCGACTCCAGTGATTTCTAGAACTTCTTAGATGAATCTAGACGAGGTATTGCATCAGAGAATCGCGGCGTTTCTCACGTAATATTGGCACGATTCCGGAACCACCACGAAGATAGGCGCCTCCAACAGTGGCGCGAAAGCCTCCTTGCTGCCGAACTTCTCGAAAATGCGTTCTCCTTTCCTTTATATTCCTTTGCTATGAAGCAGCTACCATCACAGGCAGCCCCTAAATAGTGTCAACTATTAATAGAAGTACATTGATTTTTGATGAATATTTGAAATTTTCAAAATCGGGTTTAAATGGCCGTAAGACATGAGCAACACCTCTGTTATCACGTGGCAAAAGCATTTTTTCGAAATATTAAAATTAATGGGGTTTTGGCCCCGCCCCCTTCACACTGTGACGTAGGGCTGACGTTTGGCTCCTAATGACTACTGTCATTTTGTCCTTTATCTGCCCAATTTATTCATTATTTTGATTTTTATTTCGCCTAATCTCTTACATCTGGCACCAACAATGACCGATTCGTTGGTAAATGGTGTTCTGAGTGGGTAGCACCGTAGCATGCCCAGCAGGGAGCCAAAGTCAGTGTGCCCCAGAGTTGCATAAGGGAAGGTATGCTGCTCTTTACTCCGAGCATTTTTTTGCTATTTACCGTGTTTTTTTCTTGTTTTCTTACATCAAGTAACTCTAAATACAATTTATATATGTTTGTGTGTATACTAGAGTGAAAGTGAGACAATATGTCAAAACGGAATCGTGCAACTATGGCCCGTTTAGCAAATTTTGCTAAAAAGAGACATAGGGTGGAAGGTGGAGTTTTTTTTGTTGATGTGGCAGCGTCGCATTGCCACCACCATTGTTGGCTGATGTATCCAGCGCTGTCCACCATCATCACCACCACCAGCACCACCAACAACAACAACACGAGGCTCTTTTTTGGCTGCTGAGAGCCCCGCCCTCATTGCCTCTACGTCGTCTGGTGCGCAGCCATCTGAGGTTTTTTCACCTTCACAGTTACGCTCTCAGTTAATGAAAGTAATAAAGGACGATGAAACGGGAGTATATGATGACAAATTATTACTCTCTTGGTTTCAAACCAAGCAACAAAGAGTCAGGTGGTACTTGATCATAGCCTCGCCTCGAGCAAATAATACCCCTTTTTAGGGGGGGGGGGACTTGGTGCCGGAAACCAAGCAAAAAAAAACACTAAGAACTATTAGAAAGAAGGAAAGGCATTCTGAACTAAGCACTAGTGAGTATTTAACATTTGTTTTTATCATGGTTTTGCTCATAGATCAGTTTTTTTCCACGAGTGCCAAAAAAACACTTCTTGACCTTTACGGCCATTTTTCTCAGTTTTCACTTTTTTGCACTTCAAACGCTAACTATTTTTTTTATTTGTAGGCCAATTTTAAAGTTAAATATACCATTAGAAAGAGGAAAGAAAGGCAAATATTTTGTTGGGGCTAGATTTTTTCTTAGCTTGACGAGGCACTCATGATAACCAAATCAACAAAATTTTGGGGGGAAAATTCCCCTCGCCCCCCATCCAAAAAGAGCAAAAAATGGAAAAACTCTTCCCAACATTTTTTTTTTTTTTTTTTTTTTTTCTTTTTACTATGATATACTTTCTGTGTATAAAGCGCATGCAATAGCTCTAAAATGAAGGAAAAGTTACATTTTTAATTTTTTTGATTTTTTCTTATTTTTTCAATAAAAACCAAAATAATCATTCAATCACTGAAATTTTTTTTGGAACATCACCTTATATATATCTTTAACATATAATAATTTCATAAAAATGGGAGCATTATTTATATATAGGCGGACGCCCCCCTTAACTTGGATGCAGTAACAGCTTGACGTTCAATGTTGAAAAATAAGGGTTCCAAAGCGAGAACACAACACAGCAAAGAAAAACGTGTCCAGCGTGGTCGTGCTATCGAAGGAATGACGTCAGAGGCGCTACCCGTAACGGTAGCGGGTAGCGAGCCTTAGGTCGGCTCCTCTCTAGTTGAGGTTTTTAGAAAAAGGAAGAGGCTAAATGGAAAAGGACCTGCGGTAGTGGTTTCACTCGCCCCAGAAACCATACCGACACATAATAAAGGTGAGCGAGCCAGAATAATCTGGCATTTCCAATTTAGCTTTTCTCTGTTATTATAGCAATATTTTACCTTAGAAATAGTGCTAAAGGAACCTATTTCACGGAGCGACACAGGCTGAGCCCAGAAATCAATATTAATGCAAAGAGCAATCAATTTATTAAAGAAAATACTATAGTGAACTAGTAAGATTTTAGCTTATGAATTAAAAAATTATGTAAGAATGAAGGAAATCCAAGTCTACACACATCTTCCTTTCGAACTCCAGGTACAGTCACCTCTCAATTAACACGTGTTTAATTAACGTGTTTTCGATATAATGCGAACTAGAAAGAAAACATTTAAAAATGTTTGAAAACGCAAAAATTTCGATTTAATGTGAATTGGTGCCTGAGCGTTGTTTTCAAATTACCCACGCATCAGCGCTGCAGACAACAGCCATTGACATAAACAAAGACATAGAAAAGTGCACTGCATTTATTTATTAATAGAGCGAAAGACTTTGTGTACTGTATTTATCAATAAAGCGGAAGACATTGTTTATTTGTTAATAAAGTGAAAGATTTTGTTCTTTTTCTTTTTTGTTGGAAAAATCGTATCTTTACATATCGGGTAGCCTAGCCTACAATGCACAGTATACTTTAAAAATATACAGTATAGTAATGATCAATTTCAGCTAATTCTCTAGGTTTAATGCATATTGGCTTATGATAATTCAGTATAAAAAAAAGAAAGAAAGAAAGACACGAAATGAGAATCGGCTTCGTTCCGACATCAGCATAATATAGCGATTTCAGGCTTCTGATGGCTACGTATAATGACAAATGTAACAAATATGCAACTTTTCCACAAATCTTTTAAAAAGTTATATATTACTTCACTGTTATCCAACAATATTGTATATACTCTCATATTATTGTATTATAACATAGCAGTCAATGTTTTGGTTTGGAAATCAGCTGATGGCAAATACGAGTTTATTTCACTGTATGTATAACTCAATTCTGTGGGCATTTTCTTGCTTCTAGTTAGCATAAACAAATATCTAGATACACTTTACTCATCTGAGACAAGGTCACTTTTCATTATACGATGAATTTTTAAGTTGAAATATGACTTGAATAAGTTTTGTTGTGAACTAAATTACTTTTTTTGCTACGGGATTGCGTTGGGAGCATGTTTATGTAAAAAAAAAATAAAATGTGATTCAATTTGTTATTTTCACTTGATGTCATCATAATACGAGCTTTACGTTATTTACTTTTATTGGCATGAAAATAGCATTAAAATTTTTTTATTTCAAGCCCATTAGTTTTGATTAAAATGATTTTCTCCCTATTTTATCTACAGTTGTGTTTGATGGCATAACTTTACAGGCATAACTTTACGGAGTTTAATCACTGTTACTGATGCATAATACTAGTCATTAGCAACTTGAACACCTTTCTCAGCTTCAGCTACAACTTGGTTTAAATTTAACATGTTTCCATGCTGATCTCTGATCTATAGGAAATAAAGTTACAGGCGGCCCTCGGTTGGCGGCAGGGGTCCCGTTCCTGGGCCTCGACGGTAAGTGATATTCGACGGTAAGTGATTTTAAAGCCTACGGCCGCCATACACCTTCTTTTGAAATTCTAGACCAGTTAACAGCACCCTAGACCAGTCAAACAGCATTTAATCCTGCGATGGCATGATAAGTAAAATTATATTTATGCAGCATAGATCTATAGAATTTACTGTACCGTACATTATAGTATTATAAATACTGTAAAGTGAAAAAACCCTAGCTTTAATCCTTTGGGGGTCTAGAGTATGTAAAGATACAATAAGGTGTTATACAGTGTACAGGTAGTGTTCAAGTTACAACAATTCATCTTACGATAATCCGATTTTATGAGAGACCATATTACAGTAGTCTAACTTTATCCCATCTTCTAGTTACGAAAGTTCAAAAACAGCAAAAGAGAATGATGAAAGTATGTTTTTAACATTATACTCATTGCACAAACGTGTACAGCCGTGAACAACTGAACATGAAACTTTCTTTTTTTAAATTACAACCGAATTCGATAACATCTGTTTGGCTTGTATTTCAATCATCGTACTATAGTACACTATTACGGTAGTTGTTATAAATGACGTTATGTAGAATAGAACTGAGATATCTTAATGTAATAACTTTATCCGCTACACATCAAAGATCAACATAGATTAAAGATAAATAGGGAAATATACTGTTAAATTTAAACCTAGTTATAACTGAGCTGAGAAAACTGTTCAAGCTGCTAATGACTATTATTGTGCATCGGCAACAAGGATAAAACTCCAGTATACGTATGCCATCAAACACAGCCGTAGATAAAATTGAGATAAAATAATTTTAATCAAAACTACTGGGCTTGAAAGAACACATTTTACTGTTGGTTTCACGCCGATATAAGATAAATAACGTAAAGTTCATATTATGATGATATAAAGGAAAATTGCAGACGGAATCACATAGGAAAATTGCAGACGGAATCACATAATTTTTTTACGCAATAAACATGCCGCCAACGTAATCTGTTAACAAGAAAGAAATAAGTTCACAATCACAACGAGACATATTCAATTCATATTTCCACCTACAAACACGTTGTATAAGGAAAAATAACCTTGTCTCATATAAGTCAAGTATCTAGATATTCGTTTATGCCAACTAGAAGCAAGAAAATTCGCTCAGAATTGCATTAAATATGGCGAAACAAACTCGTGTTCGCCATCAGCTGATTTGAAACCAAAACACTGGCCACTCCGCGGAATACTAGCTAAGATTTGCCGTAGTATTTTATAATACAATAATATGAGAATACATACAATATTATTGGATACACTGAAGTAATGTATAACTTTTTAAAGGATTTATGGAAAAGATGCATAATAAAAGGATTTTGACGTAGGAAAAATCTATTTCTGGGCGATTGGTTCGTGTCGCCCAGCGAAATATCCTTTAATCCATTATTTCTAAGGTAAATGATCTAACAAATACCAGAGAATAAACAAAATAAAGAAAAAGGTCAGTATAACTGACTCGCTCACCCTCCAGGAGGGCGTCGGTATGAACACTAGGGTGAGTGAGACCACTACCACGAACCTCCTGCCAATAGAAATCTCCCACAACAAAACCCCACAAGAGGAGAGCCGACCCACAGAACGGGGCAGCAACTACTACTACTCCAACCCACGCTAGGGACTGCCGCGCCTCTGGTGGCCATCCTTAAGTTAGAAGTCAATCTTGAGCGCAGGGTTGGGAAGAGGTGGGATTTCGCTGGGCGACACGAACCAATCGCCCAGAAATAGATTTTTCTTACGTCAAAATCCTTTTTCTGGGCTCAGTTCGTGTCGCTGCGCGAAATTGTACCAGAGAATTAGCACAAGATTGAAAATAAAGAAGGTCTCAATAAAACTTAAAATTCAAATAAATACTATAATTGGAAGAAAATATATACACATACACAATTGTTCATATAGTGTGAAAAGGAACAATACTTAAAATTAACTTAAAGTTAACATATATATACAAGGGCTTACATGGATATATGTTGAACTTAAAACATGTGTATGATTATCATAGGTAAAAATACTTAAAGCAATTACAATTAAGCAGTATCAGTAATAAAGCATATATATGAACAAACTTACAGTACAATATCTTAAACAAGTTTATAGATCTTAATAAACAAATCCATAACCATTGTAAATGGAGATGTGGCACCCTAGCATAAAAATAAGGGGGCCACATCACAAAGATCATTATATACAATCAATTGTGGGTGACCCTAGCAAAAAAATAAGGGACACCCACTAAACCATCACAAGAGCAGCTAAGACTCAAGGGTAGACGTAGATGAACAAGGTAGGTATAGACAAACTGTTGGCTGAGATAG
Organism: Macrobrachium nipponense; assembly: GCF_015104395.2. Lineage (NCBI taxonomy): Eukaryota > Metazoa > Arthropoda > Malacostraca > Decapoda > Palaemonidae > Macrobrachium > Macrobrachium nipponense. The sequence goes on along the minus strand of NC_087217.1, from coordinate 36,089,740 downwards.
GTAGAAAGGAGATCTGGATCTTCAACTCAATTACTAAGCAGAGTCGGGAGAAACTATGTTACCCGCCGCAACTGCTGAAAACTTTAGAGATTCCAAGGACTTTAAGTAGTAACGTTTAAATGCTGTCGGCGATTTCTATCCAGTATACTTTTTCAAATCATCAAAATTCATGTGTTGAAAGTAGTTAATTGAGGTGGCTACTGGCCTGACATCATGAACCTTGGGGAAGGATTCAGGGTTAGCTTGTTTAATAAAGTATAGGATCTGTTGCCTTATACCTTTAATTGATAAAGTACCACCTTTTTCTCTTCTAAAGAGAGGACCCGAAGAGAATGAGGATGTCCTGGACAGAAAGGCTCGTAAGGTCGTTACTGGACAAAGAGAAAGATCTTGAGGAAGGGGTATAAGCTTCCAAGGTTCCCACCTCAAGAAAGGATCCTCATTTTTTGCTAAAAAGCTGCGATCCGGAGAAAGCAGAACTTCTCCTGAGGGAAGAAATTCTACATGATTCGCATCTCTGGATAACGCCAACAGTTCTGAAATTCTAGCTCCTGAAGCCAAGCTTAATAAAAATAGTGTTTTTCTTAAGAGCATTATAAATGAACATGTCGTATTATCTGTATCTGAAGCCAGCTTTAGAACATCATTTAAGAACCATGACACTGACGTAGGCCTTACTGAAGGTCTAAGTCTAGCACAAGCCTTGGGAATAGACGAAAAGTAAGAATCTGTTAAGTCTATGTTAAAACCCAGTTGAAAAATCTTCTTCAAGGCTGATTTGTTTGTCGTAATGGTACTAGCTGCTAAACCTTTTTCAAATAAGGATCTGAAAAAGGATATAGCTAATTGATTGTCATGATTTTAATGTCTGATTCTCTCAGGAAGGATGCCAACTTTTTAACTGCAGCATCATACTGCCTTAAAGTTGAATCTCTTTTATCTGATTCCAGGAAAAGAATATTTCGTGGATCGATATTTGCATCTCTCTTGGCCGCAAACTTCATGAAGTCCATAAAGTTAGGGTTTTGAGAATTCCTGAGGAAGCGAACACAGTCTTCATTTGTACTGACTGGGAGAGCCTGGGATTGGGAATTCGAAGAGGACGAAGACCCAGTTCCAGAATCAAAGGGTACCAGTTGCTCTTCGGCCAGTCTGGAGCTACTAGAGCTACTTGACCCTTGAACGTCCTGAGTTTGTTCAGTACTTTCAGGAGAAGATTCACTGGAGGAAAGACATAAATCTTCTCCCAGTTGTTCCAATCTATGGACAGGGCGTCCATGGCATAGGCCAGAGGGTCCAGGTTGGGAGCCACATAACAGGGAAGTTTGTGGTTCGCTTGAGATGCAAACAGATCTACTTGCAGGCCTGGAACCCTCTGGAGAATCCATTGGAACGAACTGTTGTCCAGTGACCATTCCGACTCCAGAGGAACTGAACGGGATAGAGCATCTGCTATGACGTTTCTCACTCCGGCTATATAGGTGGAGGAGAGGTGCCAACTGAACTTGTCCGCCAGGGAAAAGATGGCTACCATGACATGATTCAGATGTCTTGACTTGGAGCCTCCCCTGTTTATACAATGGACTACCACTGCGCTGTCCAGAACTAACTTTATGTGAGAGTTCTTTGGCGGATGTAACCTCTTCAGAGTCAAGAACACTGCCATTGCTTCCAATACGTTTATGTGAAGCTGGCGGAACTGAGGTGACCATGTTCCCTGAACTTTCTTGAACTGAGAATATCCTCCCCAGTCGCTTAGTGAAGCGTCTGTGTGAATAGTAATTCCCGGAGGAGGGAACTGAAGGGGTACTGATATGGACAGGTTCTTCAACTTTGTCCAAGGGTGCAGACGATTCCGTAGAATCTGTGGAATTGATGATAACTTGTCCCTGGATCTGACATTTGCTCGTGAGTGCCAGATCCTGGTTAAGTCTTTCAGTTTGGCTTTCATCAAGATGTTTGTCACTGAGGCAAATTGGAGGGAACCCAGGATTCTTTCCTGGTTTCTCCTTGAAGCATATTTGTACTTTAGAAATTGTTTCACTGACTTCGCTATTTCTTTCCTCTTGGCTGATGGAATCGACAGAGTATAGGAGGATAGATTCCATTGAATGCCCAGCCATTGAAAGTTGGACTCCGGAGTGAGTCTTGACTTTGTTCTGTTTATCTGGAACCCCAGATACTCCAGGAATTGAATTACTTTCATTGTGGCTTTGCGACATTCCTCGACTGTTGGAGCCCAAATCAACCAATCGTCGAGATACGCTACTACCATTATCCCTTGAGACCTCAGTTGTTGGACGACTACTTCCGCCAACTTCGTGAATACCCTGGGTGCTACATTCAGACCGAAGGGAACTACCTTGAAGGAGAATGCTTGATCTCCCAGTTTGAAGCCCAGGTAAGGGCAAAAGTGTCTTGCAATAGGGATATGATAGTATGCGTCTGTAAGATCGATAGAGGTGGTGACGGCCCCACGGGGAAGTAAGGTCCGCACCTGCGAGATAGTCAGCATTTTGAACTTGTCGCAGCGAATGGCCAAGTTTAAGCGGGACAAGTCTAAGATTACCCTTCTTTGTAGTGAGCCTTTCTTTGGTACGCTGAACAAGCGACCCTGAAATTTTAACCTGTTGACTCTCGCTATTGCTCCTTTCTGGAGGAGCTCCTCCGCATCCTCCGTCATTTCTTTTGATGGAAGTTGAAGGAATGGTCTGGATGGAGGAGATCTGCAATCCAACTCCAACCCAGGCCCTTTGACACAATGCTTTGTGCCCATTTGCTGAATCCCCACCGATGCCGGAAGAGAAACAGCCTCCCTCCTACCTTCGAGATCTCACTGCTGCTGGGTCGAGTGACCTCCGCGGCCCCCACGGAAGTGTTTTCCCCTGTTGAGTGACCTTCCTGATCCTCTCTGACAAAAGGATCCCCTAGCTCTACCGCCCCTGCCGAACCGGTCATAGTGCTGGAAGGCTTGGCCCTCTAACACTTGGTTAAAGGCTGGGGAGACAGCGTAGGAGGTGGAAGGCTGAGCCTGAGGGGAAATCACATAAATGGGTTGAGTCGGAGCCTTCGAGGTAGAAGGCTGGGCTGATTGGACAATTGGTACAGCCGAAACAGCTTGGTTAAAACGTTGCTGCTTCTTCTGGTAAGGCTGGTAACGTTTTAGTTTCTTCTGCATTTTCCCTCTTGCAGGTTGATCTTGGCGCCTCTTAGCTGTGAGACCCCAACGATCCTTGAGGCTCTGGTTGAGCCTTGTTGCCTCAGCCTGGACCTCCTTGACCATGGATTCAGGAAAGAGGTCTGCCCCCCAGATGTTGGAGGAAAGCAGCTTATTCGGTTCATGCCGAATAGTTGCTTCCTGGAGGACGTGTTTCCGGCAATTGACCCTGGCAGTCACGAACTCGAACAAGTCTGACTGGACCGTATGAGTCTGAGACTTGGTCAACAGCTTGAAGAGCGGCTCTGAAGCATAGGAAAGAGCCGCTACTTCCGTCATTGCCATGGTATTCATGGACCTGGCAAGCCTAGACTTGGCCTCAAACTCAGCTTGAATGAGGCTATCAGGGAGTCTAAGTAGCTTCTCGCTGAACTGGTCCATGGCACAGTCTGGCTTGAGCTTACCCGCCGAGAAAGTATTGGGCAGATCGTCCCACAAATCTCCAAGTGAAGGGAGCAAAGGAGAAGTGAGGTCTGCTTCCCTCAACTGGGGTAAGGGTTCTCCCTTCAGGCCAGCCGGAATGGTGACCGTGGCAATCTTAGTTAAGAAGGGAAGAGGGGTTTCTTCATCCATCGTAAAGATGGTGAAGGGACTCTTAAAGGCTTGAATCCTAGTGTTTGTGCAGTCCATTTCTTCCAAACACCTGAGCCACTCTCTTTGAGCCTGGTCCCGGGAGTAAAGTACCGTCTCCCTCGGGACCTTATCCTCCCTAGTCATGGCTGCATCCGTTAGCCTGGCGTAGCCAATGAACGGCGGTTGGAGGTCTTTCGGATAGAACTCGAAGTCCTCAATCCTTCGAGTACCGAACTCCGGGATGAAGATAAGTCCGTCCTGGAAAGGGGCGTATGAAGCCACTCTCCAGGGGTTGTTCATTGAGAACGGAGGCAGCACCGAATGCCGGAGGAGTAGCCAGAGGGGCCTGATTGAGCCCGGCAATTATGTTGTCCTGGGTTGTAATCCTTTCGGATAACCGGGAGAACATCTGCTCCATACTATTCCTCAAAGAGCCTACCAAGTCTCCCATTTGTTGCACCAACCCAGCGTTGGGATCCAAAGTCGGAGCCGATGCGGAGGTGGAGGGATAACTCGGCAGGCACCAAAGGGAGAGGAGAGACCGCTGGCTCCGCCGGAGTACCGGGCCTCTCCTTGGAAGACCTGCTCTTTGAGGACCTAGAGCTAGAAGCCGAAGCTCTACCTTTCTCTGCTCCGGGATTTGTAGCCGGAGACTTACGAGACGATGACGCCGACGAAGTCTTTTTGGACGACGACGACGTCTTCTTAAGGGTTTTCTGTACCCTCTGGCCCTTGACTTTGGGTTTAACCGAAGCACTAGGCGAAGAGTATTGGAGCTCAGCTCCTGTAAAGCCTTGGAAGGAAGCTGGAGAAGTAGCAGGAGAAGAAGATCCAGTGGCGCCCAAGGGAAGCCCTTGGGCGTCCAACGTACCTACCTCGACCAACAGGTCGTCAACACCTACCATTGGTTCCAAGTTCAAATCTAGCGTCGCGACTTCCGCCGAGATATCCTGGCCTGGTTCCTTCATGGACGCAGCGACCTGTTGCTGGATCGCTGACATAGTCGGGGCTGCTTCCGCCGGGTCGACGTACCCCGCCGACTTGCCGCCGGGGAACAGCAAGACAGCCATCCTCTTCTCAAGAATGTAGGGCTGTCCCTTGGCGGCGTTTTTGCCGAAGCCGCCGACCCAAGCCCTCAGGGTTGCAAGGGCGGTCTCTCTAACAGCAGCAGCCTGGAAGAGAGGGCGTCTATTAGTTTTAAGTTTAAAGTTGAAGTTCAACCTTAAACTAAAACCGAGCTTAAACCTACAATATTTGGGGATGTATTTCACAACATATAAGGAACTTAAGCTTAAAAGAAATCACTAAAATTAAACTTGAGATATAATACAGTATTTACAGTCTATGTATACAGCTGGAAATACTTACCCCGTCCAAGAACTGACCCACGAGATCATAACAGATCGTACAGGTCTCATGATACCAGACCTGCAGATTCCCATGCGGAGTCGCGCACGGAGCGTGGGACCTACAGACTTCATGTCCGCAGGGGTCCTGGAGCATGGCGTTGCATCCTGGATGCTCACAGTTGGTGGTCTGTAAGTGGAAGGATACATGAGTACCATAAAGACATCACTTACAGGCTAAATAGAACTCCGATGCATGCCGGAGAGTGAAACATTTTGGGCATAACCCCTCCCCTACCGCCTGAATAGGCTATAACTCCGGTGTATAAAATAGGGGCAAGGGAGGGACCCAGCTTAAGCTAGCTTAAATTAAATTTATGATAGACTTAAGCATAAAATAGCACTAAATTCCGGAAACGATTCCGAATCGAGGTGGTATCCGTCTCCCCGGTGTGCCGACGAGACGGGATGGTTAGGCAAATGAGACCAACTGCATGTCTGAGGTCCGCCCGCAAGCGGGAAACCAGCTCCCTCCCTCGTAATCGACGGAGCTCCGGTAAGAAAAATAGAGCACCGACAATCCGGGGAGGGGCGAGAGGACGAAACAGAACTCGAGCTTACAGCGGGGCAACGGAACAACAAAGGAGAGGGGAGGCCAGCCCCCCTACTTCGTCACAACGGAGTACCGTGAAGCAGAGAGACACGGTCATACCCAGTCCCGCGCCTGTCCAGCCTCCCCTACTCCCTCCGCGTAGGGAGAGAGGGAGACAGGCCCGGATGGAGCGAGCAAGGACGGACCTCCCTCCCCCCAGCTCTATGGGAGAGTGGGAGGAGGGCAGGGTGACTGGGACGGGCGTCTGGCTGTATCGTGATCACAGGGTGACCACGAAACGGTAACACGATAAAACAACGAAATCTATAGCCTATGATAATGCAACCAAACTGATCAGCGAGATGCAACCGTAGATGCAACAAAACTGATAAAAGGAAGCAACAAAACTAATGGGGACCATGATATAATAAACCTAGGCTAAGATAACGTACCAGACGCCCTAGGCTAACCAAAACAAATAAATAATTAAAATAACATCAAAGAAGGGGAAATAAAGTTAGTAGGAGAAAAAATCCAGGAGTGTACGACTAACCCGAGAGAAAGTCTACCACTCAAAGCTAGCCTGGGCCGATACTAAGAGCTATGGCTAGGGTCTGGATAGAAGAGATAATGCCTAAGCAAGGTAAAGAAAGACATGCATGCATGACATAAAACCAATGCAGGCTAGATCCCCTAACATAATATTCATAAACAGGTAAAGAGACGTAAAAATAAAGGGAAGGTTCTAGGTATGGGAGTCCAAGAACGAACCCGCCACGAGGCAGAGCAATGCCGCCATGCTTCCGGCCGAGAATCAGCATTTATACCTAAAAAACGGCAAATACTGACTCAAGGTAGGAAAAAACTAAGTAGGAACCTTTCGGAATACTTAGCTGATGCGATGGCTGAACGCTCCATGATAAGTAAAAATCCTCGAAAAAAGGCACGAAAACACAGAGAGATAAAAATTAACGTCTCACGGGTTCGGGTCTAACTTAAAGGATGGCCACCAGAGGCGCGGCAGTCCCTAGCGTGGGTTGGAGTAGTAGTAGTTGCTGCCTCGTTCTGTGGGTCGGCTCTCCTCTTGTGGGGTTTTGTTGTGGGAGATTTCTATTGGCAGGAGGTTCGTGGTAGTGGTCTCACTCGCCCTAGTGTTCATACCGACGCCCTCCTGGAGGGTGAGCGAGTCAGTTATACTGACCTTTTTCTTTATTTTGTTTATTCTCTGGTATTTGTTAGATCATTTACCTTAGAAATAATAGATTAAAGGATATTTCGCGCATCGACACGAACTGAGCCCAGAAATAAAATAACACCATGCATTTTTCAGAACAGTGGCGGACAAGAACGAACATGAGAAAACATCCTCTGACAACAAGGAGGGTAGTTACAAAAGCTGCCTTAATTTGTATCATATTTATATAAAAAATAAAAATACCCTATACGCATTATATTTTCATACACATTTTAAACATAAGAGCATGAACATTTATAAAATTGACATATCGATCGCTAAATTTGCACTATTTTTAACTCTTATATTTTTGGAAGAGCGGCAGGCAGCTGCTTACAAGAATGAACATGAAAAAACATCGTATTTGATAACGTCAAGGGCAGTTTCAAAAGCTGCCTTAGTATCATATTTCTGCGCAGAATTAAAAATACCCTATACATCATACATTTACATACACATTTTAAACATTTAAGCATGAACATTTATAAAATCGACACATTGACAGCTAAATTTGCACTTTTTTTTAACTCAATATTTTCAGAAGAGCGGTAGGCAGCGGCTTGCAAGAATGAACATGAAAAAACATCATATTTGATAACGTGAAGGGCAGTTTCAAAAGCTGCCTTTGTATCATATTTATGTGCAAAAATGAAAATACCTAAAAGTAATACATTTTCATACACATTTTAAACATAAAAGCATGAACATTTATAAATAGACACATCCATAGCTAAATTTGCACTCATTTAACTCTATATTTTTGGCATAGAACGTCAGAGGCATGTATTTTACCCTAATACCTATGTAATAACTCTCAATACAATTTTTTAATATCATTTGCATTACCTTTATGGGCTGAACGGTATTTCTACAAATGTATGTACTCGTTAGACATAACAGCGCTAGCGGCGCTGTTGACCGAAAATTGTGCCATAAAAATACCTTAAAATGCCTTATTTTTTTAATGAATATTTCTGACGACAGCTGTAAAACTGATTCGCCATTGAACAACGTTAACCGCGAGCCGCCTGTATTACATAAACATATGTCAGTCCTATTCTACATAACATCGTTTATAATATACCTACGGTAATTGTTTACTATCGTACAATGGTTGAAATACAAGCCATACGGATGTTGCTGTTATCCGATTCGGTTATAGTACTTTGCAAAGTACAGGAACATAACCCCACTTATTACTGTAATTTCTTATGGGAAAAATATGTTTAAATAACGCATTTTTAATTAACACGAGCTCTCCAGGAACGTAACCCTCTAGTTACTTGAGAAGTGACTGTACCAAGCTGAGGCGGCTGGGGTCCAACAGTTGTCAAATATATCAAGTAATGTGACAGGAGGGGAGGGAGTGTGTTCTCTCTCTCTCTCTCTCTGTTATTGGCTGTAGGTACAGTATATAGTATTTTTATTGGTAAAATGTTTAAGATGATTTTAAAATTATATTAATAATATAACTTCAAAGATTAATACAGTAATAGGTTAGGAATTTAAGGTATATTTGAAGTAGGATGTTATTTAAGGCAATGGTTCCCAACCTGTGGTCTGCGGACCAGTGCTGGTCGATGGTGTATGATTTGCTGGTCCACCAAATTGCTTTACTTGTTACTTACCCTTTTATTCATAATCTAAGAAAAATAATAATCTGTCAAACTAACTTTATATATTTTTATTTCAAGTAGATAATATAAAAAAAATGAAATATATTGAGTGTGACTATTAATTATATAATGGCCACAGGATTAATAGTATTAATAATGATGAAGAGAGTGCAAAGGAATGTAATGCAACAGCTAACGTTACAGGTCACTCCGTCAGTGATGAGATGTGTGAACAGCATGATGAAACAACAAGTGAGCCTCCAACTAAAAGAGTAAAAAAATGGGCTAACCGTTGTTTTGTTCAGAAATATGATTCTTCATTTATGAAATTTGGGTTTACTAAAATAAATGAAGGTGAATATGACCAACCCAAGTACATAGTACGTGGCATTATTCTTTCTAATGATGCATGAAACCGACCAAGCTAAAAAGACATTTAAATACAATTCACAATGAACATGCAGTGAAACCTCAGGAATATTTTGAAAGAAAGCCTAAGGAACTTAGTGAGAAAGAAAAAGCCTCCAGAAATTTCTCTCTCCAAACCAGGCTGCATCGAGAGCTTCTTACAAAGTGCCACTTCGCATTGCAAAAGCTAAAAAGCCCTACAGTATTGAGGAGACTTAATAATGCCATGTGTGAAAGACATATGTGCTGAAATGTTTGGTGAGTCATCTCTCACTAAGATTTGAAACATATCCCTATAAAATAATATGGTAACGAGGAGGTTTGGTGAATGAGCAAACGTGGAGGATCAGTTGTTGCAGCAACAACAGTATCGCAATACTTCGCTCTACAAATTGACAAATCTACTCATGTGGCAAATAATGCAATTTTAATTGTTTATGTAAAATATGAATACAGTGATGCCTTTAAGGAAGAATTGCTATTTACCCATGAACTGTCATCACATACTATAGGTGCTGCAATTTTTGAAGCTTTGAATAACTACGTAGAAAAAAATGGGTTAAAATGGGAGTGTTGTGTTGGTATCTGCACTGACGGAGTGGCAGCGATGACAGGTACTCAGGTGTCACAGCAAAGGTTAAGGAGGTTGCCCCCAACTGCAAAGCTACACACTTTATGATTCATCGAGAAATGCTACCAACTAAAAAAAATGGATGTGGAACTCAATAATGTTTTATTGGAAACTGTTAAAGCTGTGAATTTTGTATGGGCCAATGCACTCAATTTACATTTGTTCACACTACTATGTGAAGATATGGAGAGTGAACACCAGCGGTTGCTATTCCACAGAGAAGTGCGATGTTTATGAAAGACAGAAAACCTGATTGGGCAATTATGTTTCAAAATACTAACTGGGTTGCTATGTTAGCCTATTTGAATAACATATTTTTGCTTCTAAATCAGCTTAATTTGTCCCTACAAGGCAGGAATTCTTCAAGTTTTCAAATGTCAGATAAGATTGACTGGTTCAAAAAGAAATTGCTGGTCTGGCATAATACAATCAAAAGAGAATGTTTTGATATGTTTCCCAGCGTTGCCTCAGTTGTTGATGATCAGAGAGAGGAGTTAAATATTGACAGTTTGAAATGTATCATTGCAAAACATTCAAATTCTCTTCTTGAGTATTTTTCTGCTTACTTTCCTGAAGAAGAGGGTCCACGAACAGGAAAGGAATGGGTTCGTAGTCGACTTTTTCTTGAGACTCAAATGACTAAATTTTGAATTCACTGCAAGAGGATCAGCTAATTCAGTTCTCAAACAATAAGGGATTATAGTTTCTGTATAAAACATTACCTGCATTTTGGATTCATGCCCATCGAGAATTTCCTGAACTAAGTGCCATTTCTTTGAAACTGTTATGTTAATACCATTCTCTTCAACTTCCCTGTGTGAAGCAGGGTTCTCGGTACTGGTTTCAGCAAGCCCAAAAATCTCACTAATTTAGCTACCCTGGTTAGGCTGACTAATAAGTGTTTTTGATTGCCTTTATATTTAGACCCTCTCGGATTTCTGAGTCTTAAATACATTCAAGAATTGGTTGTATTATGAATTATACTTTTCCACAAACATGAAATTATATAAAATTTGAATGGTAAATTATGAAGCATGATTTGGATGTGTTTTTTCTATTGTTTGTATTTGTAAGCCTATTTCTCATTTAATTTGTTAAATATTAAATATTACATTTTGGTATATTGATAGTTTCTTGCAATACAATTGAATACATGAATATGTCACCATGACTCCCATTTCTACGCTAGTATTTTTTTTACCACCATGGCATGCATTTGATTTGGATTTTTTTAATCAATTTACGTTTTATAATGTGAAACTTATAATACCTATACATTATGACTACATGGCATTCTCGCATAGAAATTTGAATTGCTAAAAGAATATGTAAAATATGTTGAGGATATGTGCATTTGTTATGCCTTTGGTTGGTTTATTATCATTTGGACTAATTAAATGCCAGTGCATGCCTGGCTGTATGTACTGGTCCGCAGAATTTTGTGTACTCTCTTGACAGGTCAATGACGTTGAAAAGGTTGGGAACCACTGATGAAAGGTATATATTTGGTATCTGAACTTTCAAGATACGCTGTTATAAGCATCTTTAGCAGTGGTTCTAACTATTTGCGGGGGTGTCTGGTACACATTCCCCATGAGTAAGGGGGAAACACTGTATAGTTGGTATACAATTGTTTGTATATACAAACCTATAAACTCTTATGCCCTCCCTTCCCTTCTCTCATGTAATGGAGACTGGCATAAAAGCATGATTATGATTAACATATCTGCAAGGATCAAGGAGTTGGCTAAACATGCAAAGTTTTCTCTTTAAGATGCTTTTTTCTGTGGACCTGAATATATTCTGCATGGCTGAGGGCTATTCTATAATTAAAAGGGTTTATATGAATA
>NC_087217.1:36047255-36077773 GCF_015104395.2 Macrobrachium nipponense | reverse complement strand
CCATGTTATGTATGTAACATACATACTATAATCATATGTATTACATTATCATTCCAGACTGGCATGCACCTGCTGACTTACATAAACCAGACCTCTACATAGCCTACATGTCTTCATTTTTGCTGAAGGTAAGGAATTCTCAGTTGTGTTTAATGTTTGCATACGTACAATAAATTTTGTACACCTAAGTGGTTACATACTGTCCTTTAATATTAATTCTTCATTCCAGACTGCCCATCATCCTAGCCTGTTATCTGTGATAAAGCACACTGAAGTTAGGTTTGGAATGCATCCTTATCATGAATGCTCTACACCTCCACCTCCATCACACACCTAGGTAACAGCTTTTGAGACTCACTAAAAGTTGGTAAGTTATGTAAGGAATTTCTAAATTAAGTTTTATACTACAGTTTATAGTTGATATTAAAACCACTGTATGTGCATATTACTGTATGTAACTTACTATGCAATAGAGTACTTACTGACAAAATTATTTTTTGTGTACATTCCAGAAACCCCCTGAATGATGTAGGCTATGGGGCCACATAAGACTTTGTCCATCCAGGGTTACGTTGAATGCCAAATTTAAACTAAAGGTAAGGAATTAATTAACATACATTAACAACTCTTTTAGTTACTCTTGATATATCACAGTAATTAACATATGCATTCACAAACTTCTGTAGTGTATATTTGTACACTTAATTTTGTTACTTTTTCCTTCCAGAACCAACATTTTTCACAACAACTCCAGGTTGTTACTACAAGTGTCATCAAGGGATAACTACTACAAGTAGAAGCACCATTTTTGGATGGAAAAAACCCTTCAGGAAAGTATACGTATCACATGTAACATGTAGTGTAACAAAGTATGAACAGTAAGGTTTTTTACATACAGTAGTACATATTACATACGTACATACTCTTTTTTTTACAGGAATTTCCAACCAAGTTTGATTATGTACATATGTACATGTTATAAACCACTGTACGTATGGTTACTGTATGTACTTACTAAACATACATAACATGACTTAACTTTGATACTTTTTTGGACATCCAGAAAAACAGGACCCCTCCATGATTGCAGGCTATGGGCCACATAAACTTTGTCCAGGGTTACTACATAACATAAAGGTAACGGAATATAATTTACATAGTAGTAAACATACATTAAGTAAGTGTTTTATACGTACATACTAAAAAAAAAGTGACCAAGATCTCTAACATGGGATAAGTGATCAAGGTCCCTCATGGAACTTGGTATATGTACACTCCTGCTGAACAGGGGGTGTAGACCAATCATTTACAATAATGCATACAGTTGATATTAAACCACTGTATGGTGCATATTACTGTATGTAACTTACTATGCATAGAGTACTTACTGACAAAATTATTTTATTGTACATTCAGAACCCCCTGAATGATGTAGGCTATGGGGCCACAAAGACTTTTGTCCATCCAGGTTACGTTGAATGCCAAATTTAAACTAAAGGTAAGGAATTAATTAACATACATTAACTAAGTTTTATACATGTTATATATGTGATATTAAACCACTGTATGGTGCATATTACTGTATGTAACTTACTATGCATAGAGTACTTACTGACATACTAATTATTTTTTGTACATTCCAGAACCCCCTGAATGATGTAGGCTATGGGGCCACATAAGACTTTGTCCATCCAGGGTTACGTTGAATGCCAAATTTAAACTACAGGTAAGAATTAATTAAACATACATTAACGGAAGTTTTATACATGTATATATGGTGGGATACTTAAACCACTGTATGGTGCATATTACTGTATGGTAACTTACTATGCATAGAGTACTTACTGACATACTAATTATTTTTTGTACATTCCAGAACCCCCTGAATGATTAGGCTATGGGGCCACATAAGACTTTGTGCATTCCAGGGTTACGTTGAAAGACAAATTTAAACTAAAAGTAAGGAATTAATTCACATACATTAACTTTTTTTACTCTTGATATACTCAAAGTAAGGATTATAAACTAAAAGTAAGGAATTAATTAACATACATTAACTCTTTTACTCTTGATATCTATAATTTACATATTGCATTCAGGACTTTGTGTAGTATTTTGTACTAATTGTGTTATACTTTACCTTCCAGAGCTACCAGACTGGGATTTTAGTGTACTCCAGGATCTAACAAATACATACTACTACGAAGTGTACAGTGCATAATATAATGTTTAGTGTATAAATCTAACCTAAGGATAAAGTGTAGTACATTGTGCTTTTTAGTGTCACAAGAGGTTTAATAAAGAATTATACCTTCAAGAACCATCCTTTGCCATTGGAATAACCACACTACACATCATGCAATCTACTTGCATGTCACACAGGTAAGGTCTCTAACTTTTTCTTAGTTTAAGGCATATTTCCAAGTGTCGTTCCGGCTTACGACGATTTTCGGCTTACGACGCGCCTCAAAGAAACGCGAACGCCCGTACGTAACCAGGGGACTGCCTGTCAATAATATATATATATATAATATATATAAATATATATATATAATATAAATATATATCATATATATGATACTATATATAATATACAGAAGCAGTCCCCACCCCGGGTTATGACGGGGTTCCGTTCTTGAGACGCGTCGTAAGCCGAAAATCGTCGTAAGCCGGAACGACGCTTGGAAATATGTCTTAAACTAATAAAAAGTTATAAAAACCTTACTTGTAATCCTTTGGTTACACTACATGTCGTTTCCTGTAGTTTTATGTACAACCTGGAGTGATTTTGCAAAATCTTGAGGGCTACAAGAACAGCTGATTACTATTTACGTATCATATAGACTAATTAAAGTAAATGTATCTTTAAATAGGCTTATATATTAGTATCAACAAAACATTTCCTGCCATGAGTCAGAGGCCGTTTAATGAAACTAACACTTCTCTGTCCTATCCCTGTTCAGAAAATAAACGTTACGTCAATCCCCGAGACCAATTGTTGCCAAAGCGTCTCTCTCTCTCTCTCTCTCCTCTCTCTCTCTCTCTCTCTCTCTCTCTCTCTCTCTCTCTCTCTGATCAAATTACATTGGAAACTTGACATACGATTGCCCTAATATACGAATGTTTTGAGATATAACAGAAAATTTGCGAAAATACAAGCTTTGATATACAACGAAATATTTGAGATACGATTTTGCGATGAGTGTTAGTTGTATAGGCGACCGATAAATGGCGTTCAGTCTGTTTGTTTGTTGGTGCTGCATGTTAACACGTCGTTGTTTAGTTCGTTGTATTTGCGCCTATTTTTCGTGTTATTTTGTCTATTTTTTATTATTAACCATGGGTCTCAAAGCTAAAGACAAAGCAGGTGATAAGAAAAAAAAACCCAAGAAAATGATTTCGATGGAAGCAAAACATGAAATTATAGCAAAGCATGAACGTGGCGTTCGTATCGTCGATTTGGCAAACGAGTATGGTCGAAATCCTTCTACAATATCCACGATCATCAAGCAGAAGGAAGCTATAAAAACCCCCGAGACTATTGTTGCCAAAGCGTCTCTCTCTCTCTCTCTCTCTCTCTCTCTCTCTCTCTCTCTCTCTCTCTCTCTCTCTCTCTCTCTGATCAAATTACGTACTGGATAATGTCTCTCTTTGGATACTTCGATTTTGCCAAATATTGAGGGCTATAAGAACAGTTGATTACTATTTACGTATCATATAGACTAATTAAAGTAAACGTATCTTTAAATAGGCTTATATTATTAGTATCAACAAAACATTTACTGGCATGAGTCAGAGGCCGTTTAACGAAACGAACACTTCTCTGTCCTTAACTCGGAGCGTCGGAAGACGCCTCTCTCTCTCTCTCTCTATCTCTTCTCTCTCTCTCTACTCTGATCAAATTACTGGATAATGTCTCTCTTTGGATACTTGGAATTTGCGTTGTAATCTAACCAGAAACTTCGTTTTGTTATTATTACTGGAAACAAGCAATGATTTTTTCATTATTTGCGCTTTTGGATTTTGGACTGTTATATGTAACTAGTATGTATTCATTCGCTCGGAAACTAGTTCCGCATATGAGGCGTCACTAAAAAACATAGAAAAATACAACATAAAAAGTGTCGAAAATCATCATAATCTCAAAATTTTTGTTGTAATCTAACCAGAAACTTATTTTTATTAATATACTGTGCTAAACTATAAAGGATTTTTATCATAGTATGCGTTTTTCAAAAGCGTCGTTAACTCGGAGCGTCGGAAGCGTCAGCGTCGTAACCTCGGAACAAGCGTCGTAACCCAGGACGGATTTTTCCATTGAATATTTAAGAAAAAGCGTCGTAACCTCGGAACGTTGTAAGCCGGAACCGTCGTAACCCGGGGACCGCCTGTATATATATATATAGTCTTACTGTTAACATGGGAAATAAATCGCCCACTGTACTGGTTAGGTTATGCAGAACTACTAATATGAGTGTTTCCAATCTAGTATACAATGATCTCGTCATACCTTTGGTTCAGTTCCCATGAGTAAGTCCAAGAAGGAGTGAACTGCAGGTTGCCAAAGCTAACAATCCAAAAAATATATATACATGCAATCTCTAGCTTCCAACAGTTTCAGTTTAAGTCTCCAGCTTACAACAGTTTCGGTTTAAGATGTTCTGAGTTTGCGGTGCTTTTCAATTATATTCATCAGAAATTTCTTCCAGGTTTACGACACTTGTTCTAGGGTTACGACACTGATCCAATGGAAGTTATATGACTCCAAAATGGCTAAATACTGTATATACAGTGGTACCCCCCCTTATTTATGGGGGATGTGTACCAGAACCCCCCGTGAATAGTTAGAACCCGCGAATAGTTGGAACGCCTATAAAAATGTTTAAAACCTCCTATTTTGTTAATTAAAACTCAAGAAAAACCCACAAAAAATTTTAATACTTGGTTTTTTTAATACTTTCATCACAAAATGCGCATTTTATGATGAAACTGATAAAAAACCAGGAATTTGTGGATATTCTCATAGAAAAATACGGCAAATTAGGTATTTTCGCGAATAATGCGGGGAACTGTTCCCGAGAGAAATCTACGAATGTGTGAGTTCGCGAACCCGGAGAACGCGAATACAGGGGGTCCACTGTACTAGAGTAATATTTGACTGCATGTAATGTTCAAATGCATTTTTACTGCATATATTGGGATTTCAACATATGGCCCTTATAATGTTAAGTTTTGATTTTGGAAATAAGCCTAGGCTATTTTAGCAGTCGCTACTGTAGCCTAGTCTAAGTTTCAGACATCTAAAGCTAAGAAGCTAAAAGCTTAGAATATGCTTATAATATGTATAAAAAATCAGTAAGTACTCATTTCAAATAATTATTGACTATAATAAAACAAAAGGAATAAAAAGCTCCTGACCTACTTTGTAACTTGACAATACTTTTGTCAAAACTTCCAAGTGCCGATAGATTGGCAAGCAACCACTTTTACCTAGAGCACAGTATAGTAAGCTTACCTTTTTACTATCTCTCAACCACTGAAACTACCGAACAGTATACGTAATAACCATTCATCTCTATTCTTTAATCTATCTTTACTTGATGGAGATACGTACCGACAGCTATAAAGAAACATATAATGACATTATAACAGAAGAATTCTATAAAATATTTGCTAGCTTCGATGACAACAGTCTTTGATTAATCGTCTATTTTATGATATTTAATTCACAAATGTTTGTTTTCTTCATTAAATGTATTACATGACATTTTTTCTTCATTAAATGTATTACATGACTAAGTTTTTCAATTTACAGCATCATTTTACCAATAGAATAAAAAATATGCAATTCTCTGTGAATCATAAACGAAGAGTTTTCAGCTGACCAAATACAAATGGTGGCTAATACTTTGTTTACATTCAGGAAATGAAGGTTGAGCTTATAGCCTAGAACAGCCATAAATTAAAACAACATAACCATAATAAAAGATTCTCAGATAAGTAAAATAACATTTATATTTATTGTTGGGGTTATTATAAAAAAAATAAACATTTGTTGACTTCTGTGGAAAGAAATGCTACTTTGTTGACTTCGTTGTCTTGAAATCCAAAGAATATGGTAGGCTTAGCCTAGCCTTTAAAATTTGCACTTTTCCCATGTAGAAACAACATAACAATAAAAGATTCTCAAATAAGTAAAACATTTGTATTTACCGTCTATTGTCAGGAAATCCAAAGCCTAGGCTTAGCCTATTGCCAAACTCTTACACATTTCCAAAAGTAGCCTATACCACAAGTAATGTTCAATCCCAAAATCTTAGGCTATAAAATTGGTCTTAAATTATCAAACCTTACAAGAGTATATACAGTAAACAATATTTGAAGGTTTTTTTGATGAAAAACACAACAAAAACACATTTACATAGTTTTCAACAGACACCCAAAGCATTCAAGTAAGGTTTTCTTAGGATTTTTGACAATTTTCTGACTTACAATGCATCTCAAGAATAGAATCCCCATCGTAAATAGGGACTGCCTGTATATATGTATACATATATATTATGTGTGGCCTTGCCCTGGGTGCAGTACAATAACTATAAACAAAAAATTTTTCAACCCAACCATAAAAAAAAGACTGGAGGGCACTCACAACACAGTGTTCCCCGGCTTCCCAAGAAACTCGGTAATCCTCAGTCCAGGAGAGGGGATAGCGAGAAAATAGTTATTCTCCTAGTGCTCATTACCCAATACATGATATCTGCAAAGAATGGGTCTAGTGTAGTGCAGTTCTCATACATTCTTTAAATATCGAGAAGGTAATGAAAGAGTGTATGAGGGTCCTCAAACAAGATCCAGGGGGCCTGCATCCGAGCATCCTTGGGTGTTGCAAAAGGCGATTTAGTGTGGGTGTTGCGAGTGTAAGAAGACTTTGTCAAATGTAATGGGGGAGCAAATATGGAGGAGTAGTGATGGTAGTTCATATTTGACGACGTCTCCAAGGGTTGCGCGTGTGAGAGAGAGAGAGAGAGATTGGTGTAGGAATAAATGGGAGTGGTTGAATGGCGGTCGTAAGTTCGGACACCAAAAATTTACTGTGGCGGAATCAAAGCTAAGTGAAAAAAGCAAGCTAACTCCCCACAATTAAGTTAATCGTACAAGCTGACACAATTTCCCACACTCACACTTTCCCCTTTACATTACTTTTTATCTGCAGGACAATTGGTTCAACGAAATACCAAACACACAAAACACAAACACGTACTCACCTCAGGCTCCAGGTACTCGGGGCTAGGCTGCACTGTCCACTGGCTATAGGCTAGCCGAGACACAACCACCGCTGATAATCACAACACAACCTACCAACCAAGAACCACAACCCCACAACTTAACAACCCAACAAATCACTGAGCAGATGAACACCGACAGCTCGAAATAACACAACAACCCGCCAACACCAACACTGCCCCAAGCACCACTCACAGACACCAAAAATGCACTACCAACCTCTTCAACTTCACCACAACCAGACAGATACATGCACAACTACTTTACAACACCAAAATCAATCAAATAACACAAAATCAACTGACCACCAACGGATAACTGCTGCCAAAACCAACTCGATGACTTCACCAAACAAACGCCTTACTGCTTTCGAATCTGTAACACACTCCTGCCACTGATATAAACAACAGAACGCCACAACAGACACGCTTACAACCACCATTCAACCACTCCCATTTATTCTTCCACCAATCTCTCTCTCTCTCTCTCTCTCTCTCTCTCTCTCTCTCTCTCTCTCTCTCTCTCTCTCTCTCTCTCGCAACCCTTGGAGACGTCAAATATGAACTACCATCATTACTCCTCCATATTAATGCATAGCAAAATCCGACTTGCATCTCTCACGGAGAGAGAAAGGTTCCACTTGAAGGTCAATGAAGTGGCAACTGCTATTATTTCATGAACCTTGACTTGCACGAAGGGAGAGCATCCTATTGAACTTTCTCATGCACTTCTGAAATCATGGGTCTTAAAAAGAAGGTTAAAGCATTCTTGGAAAGTGTCTGTGTTGGATCCTTAACTGAGCACCCAAGATTTTGTGAGGGACCTCTGATCCCTTTTGTTCTCTCCAAATAAATCTTTAGTACTCTCACCAGGCACAGCACTTTCTCCTGGTTTACTGGGCCAGGATATCCATTAAACTCCTGATAACAAATGAACATACCCCAGGGTTCAGAAGGATCTTTGTTCTTAGCTAAGAAACCTAAGATCAAGGAATGCTATACTGCATTCCCTTGAGAAAAACCCACCTTTTTATCAAAGGTCTGCAACTCACTAACTCTCTTAGTCGTGGCTAAAGCAATTAAAAATAAAGTCTTCATCAAATTCCTTAGTGAGGAAGATTCTAAAAGCTCAAAAGCCATAAAGCCATCTTAAGACCACATCCAGGTTTCAGGCGATTGATGCAGATTTCTGTTGTTTCACTGTATCCAATGACTTAATCAAATCCCGATATCTTGATTAGTCGACAGATTTAATCCTCTATGTTTAAACACAAAACTTAACATAACCCTGCACCCTTTAATTTTAAAAGCAGATGTAGTCAACCTTCGATAGATCTCTGAAATAGTAAAAAGTCTGCAATTTGCATTAAAAGGGGTCTTTGAAGATGAGATGTTATAGTCTTGGCACCATTCTTGAAATATTGACAACTTTGCTTGGTAGACTGCAGCAGCAGATTGTTGCCTGCAATTGCCTCTGCAGCTTTTCTTGAAAATCCTTTCGCTCTGACAAGCTCCCTGACAGTCTGAAGACTGTCAAAGTGAGAGTGGATAAGTGTGAAAATGGGGTTCCTTGAGACTTTTCTTCTGAGTTAGAAGTCTTGAAGGCTGAGATCTGTGGCCAAAAGGTAGCCACTAGCATCACCATTGTCTTGCTGTGAGATGTTAGATTCTTTAACCCTTAAACGCCGAGCCAGTATTTCCGAAAGTGTCTCCCATATGCCGGGAGACAACCAAAAAACACCAATATAAAATATAGGGTAACATATAAAAAATTTACACAGGATAAGTTTCAGCTCCCTGCCCCAGCACCGAATCCGCCGATACGAAAGGACCCAAGGGGAAGCATTTATCATATGTGATTTTTACATCACGTAGGTAGTGGTTTGCGAAAACCGATTGGCATCTCCAAAAAGTCGCCTCCATCAAGTTCCGCACAGACATATTTTTTCTAAATGCAAGCGAAGTTGCAATGGCTCTCACCTCGTGAGCTTTCACTTTCAGTAGTCTAAAATGTTCTTCCTTACAGGCAACATGTGCCTCTGTAATAAGGCTTCTCAGAAAAAAGGAAATAGCATTCTTCGACATGGGCCGAGTGGGGTCCTTTACGGAGCACCAAAGCACATCTTGATTAGCCTAAGTTGTTCCTTCCTCTTAAGGAAATACTCATAATTCTCATAGGGCAAAGAGTTCTTTCAGGCTCTTCCCCTACTAGAAAAGATAAACTACGAACTTCAAAGCTCCTGGGCCAAGGGCGTGATGGGTTTTCATTCTTTGCAAGGAAACTTGGAAGAAACAAACACACCATAGAATCTTCCTTAAACCCTACATTGCCCTCAATAGCTTGGAGCTCACTCACTCTCTTAGCTGTAGCTAGGGCCAAAAGGAAGATAGCCTTCTTCGTCAGATCCTTGAAAGAGGCTAAGCCAGGAGGTTCGAATCTAGACGATCCAAGGAATTGTAGAACTACGTCTAGATTCCAGTTCGGTACCACATGAGGACGCTTAATGGTTTCAAATGATCTAATAAGATCATGCAGGTCCTTATCATCGGATATATTTAAGCTTCTATGCCGAAATACCGCCGCCAACATACTGCGGTATCCCTTAATAGTTGACACAACAAGATGACATTCTTCTTTGAGGGAAAATAAGGAAATCCGCAATTTGGGTCACAGAGGTACTGGAAGAGGAAATGTTCTTCCTCTTGCACCAACGTCTGAAGACATCCCACTTTGACTGGTATACACGCAAGGTGGAAGGTCTCCTCGCTCTTGCGATTGCTTTAGCAGCTGTTGCTGAAAAGCTTTCGCTCTGACCAAACTTTGGACAGTCTGAAGCCAGTCAGACTGAGAGCGAGGAGATTTTTGTGGTACCTGTCGAAGTGGGGCTGTCTGAGTAGATCGCTCCTTAGTGGGAGCGATCTTGGAAGGTCCACCAACCATTCCAGTACCTCTGTGAACCATTCTTGGGCCGGCCAAAAGGGAGCGATTAAGGTCATTCTCGTTGAATCGGACTCTACGAACTTCTTGATGGTTAGCCCCAGGATCTTGAAGGGGGGAAACGCGTAGACGTCGAGTCCGCTCCAGTCCAGAAGAAGAGCATCTATTGCTAATGCCTCTGGATCCGATATCAGAGAGCAGTAAGGATCCAGCCTCTTGTTCTTTGACGTGGCAAAGAGGTCTATGTGTGGCCTGCCCCATAACTTCCACAGGCTCTGGCATACATCCAGATGAAGGGTCCACTCTGTGGGAAGGACCTGATCTTTCCTGCTGAGGAGATCTGCTCTTACATTCCTTTCTCCCTGCACGAACCTGGTGAGAAGCTTGATTCCCCTTTCTTCTGCCCACAGAAGAAGGTCTCTTGCTGTCTCGTACAGGGAGAAGGAATGCGTCCCCCCCTGTTTCCTGATATATGCCAGAGCTGTAGTGTTGTCCGCGTTGACCTGCACTACCGATCTTCTGACTTTGGGCTCGAAAGCCTTCAGAGCCAACCACACAGCCATCAACTCCTTTCTGTTGATGTGCCAGGCTACCTGGTCCCCCACCCAGGTACCTGACACTTCGCTGGTTCCCAGGGTTGCCCCCCACCCCGTGTCCGACGCGTCGGAGAACAACACCAGGTTGGGGGTCTGGGATTGAAGAGACAGTCCCTTCGCAAAGAGGTTGGGATCTGTCCACCAACATAGATGTTTCTTGACGTCCTGGGATAATGACAGGGAGAACGTCAAATCCTGAGAACGACGACTCCAATTCCGATGAAGAAAGAATTGGAGAGGTCTCAGGTGCAACCTTCCTAGGGAAACGAATTGCTCCAGCGAGGAGAGCGCCCCCAGCAGACTCATTCACTCCCTCACTGTGCATACTTCTTTCCCTAAGAAGGTTGTTACTCTCTCGAATCCTCGGGCTATCCTTTCCTGAGAGGGAAAAGCCCGAAAACTCAGAGTTCATCTGTATCCCGAGATACACACACTCTTGCTCGGGAATTAGTGACGACTTCTTGAAATTGACGAGAAGTCCCAACGCCTTCGTCAATTCTAGAGTTACTTGTAAGTCCTTCAAACAACGATCTTCTGAACTGGCCCTTATTAGCCAATCGTCGAGGTACATGGATATCCTCACCCCTTTCAAATGAAGCCATTGAGCCACATTCCTCAAAATAAAACCCGTGAACACTTGAGGGGCCGTCGAGAGGCCGAAACACAGAGCCCTGAACTGAAAAATTTTCCCCCCCATCATGGATCTGAGAAACTTCCTCGAGGAAGGATGGATCGGTACGTGGAAGTAAGCGTCCTGTAAATCCAATGAAACCATCCAGTCCCCTGGACGAAGTGCTGCCAGCACTGATGAAGGCGTTTCCATCGTGAACTTCTTCTTTTCTACGAAGAAGTTCAGGGCGCTTACGTCCAACACCGGTCTCCATCCCCCTGAGGACTTGGAACTAGGAAAGGCGGTGTAGAAGCCCGATGAACGATGGTCTGTCACTAGTTCGATAGCCCCCTTCTCCAGCATCTGATCTTACTGCTAGATGGAGAGCTTGATTCATGATGGGGTCTCTGTACCTGGCCGTCAGTTCCCTTGGGATGGTCGTCAAGGGAGGTCTTTCGACGGAAAAGGGATGAGGTAACCTCTCCTCAAAATAGAAAGGGTCCAAGGATCCGCCCCTTTTTGGGTCCAGACTTCGCAAACTCTAAGAGTCTGGCGCCCACCGTTGTTTGAAGGCGAACTTGAACAAGTTATTTGGGGCTTTAACAGACTTGGCGAAAGTCTTACCCATTCTTGAAGGTCTACGACCTCTAAACGTAGAGGTTCTTGAGGAAGACGCCCCTCGAAAGGGTTCTCGAACACTTGACTTTTCCTTCTTAGCCTTGGTAGGGAAGGAAGGGCGAGGTTTTCTTGCCGACTGTGCCAAAAGGTCCTGGGTGGCTTTAGCCGAAAGCGATCTCGAAATGTCCTGCACTAGATGTTTAGGGAACAACTGAGCAGACAGGGGAGCAAACAGCAAAGAAGACCTCTGGGCATGGGAGACAGACTTCGTTAAGAAGGAACAATAAACAGACCTCTTCTTCACGATCCCGGCCCCATACAGGGAGGCGATTTCACTCGCTCCGTCTCTTACCGACTTGTCCATACAAGACAAAAAACACATGAGATCTTCTGGCGAAAATGACTCTGGCACTTCAATTTTCTTGGCTAGGACCCCAAACGACCAATCAAGGAAGTTAAATACTTCCAGCACTCTAAACATGCCTTTTAGCATGTGATCCAGTTCATTCATTGCCCAAGTCGTCTTAGCAGAGTTAAGGGCAGCTCTCCTTGTCGAATCTACCAGTGCCGAAAAATCCGAATCAGCCGAAGACGGTAGAACCCAAATCGCCTAAGGACTTCTCCCTGTTTCGTACCCAGAACCAAAACCAGACGCGTCCTGATAACTTTCGAAGGAGGAAAAGCGAACATCGTTTTCCCCGCTTCTTCTTTGGAAGCCATCCAGGAACCAAAACTCCTCAGTGCCTTCTTCATTGAAAGAGTTGGCTTCATCCTCACACAAGAAGAACTCTTCGCTGTCTTCGCCGTTGAAAAAAGTGAGTGCGGAGAAGGAGGAGCCGTAGGAGTAAGGGAATCCCCAAAAACTTGCAAAAGTAGCTCTGTAAGCTTCTTGTAAGAAGACACAGCAGCAGAAGTGTTCGGTTCCTCATCCGAACCTTCTAGGACGTCTTGTCGAGGCGAGCGCGTAAGATCCTTAGGTGACGAAGGGATCCTAGTAGGAGTTGAGCGAGAGGTTGGAGAACGCCTCTCTTAGAAGAGTTCACATCCACTGGAGAACGATGAGAAGATCTGGGTTGTCTACGATGAGACTCCCTCTTCGAGGTAGACGGAACCTCAGCAGAAGGAGAGGTAGGGCTCCTACTCCGAGAATCCTTGGAAACATCCACAGGGCGCTTACGAGGAGGCGAGCGCCTGCTAGACTCTTTGCGTCTATCCTGAGGCGAGCGGCTGCCAGGAGAAGAGCGCCTATCGGGAGCCGAGCGCTTGAACGGCTCTCCATACCTGTCCAGTTGAGTACTATCAACGGAAGTTCGACTGGCAGGCGAAATGCGCCTACTAGGAGAAGGCTGCTTGCGAGACTCTTGACGTCTAACAAGAGGGTAACATTCAGGAGAAGGGCGCTTCAAGCTAACGAGCGCCTACCTGGCGAAGGGCGCTTCCGAGATTCCTGGTGCCTACCAAGAGACGAACAGTCAGGAGTAGTGCGCCTAGAAGCGGGAGAGCGCCTACACAGAGAAGGGCGCTTGAAAGACTCTTGTTGTCTGCCCCGAGGAGAATAATCAGGAGTATGACGCCTTAAATGAGACGAGCGTCTACTAGGAGATCGATGTGCAGTAGGCTCTTGGCGCCTACCTTGCGGGGAGCGGCTAACAGCAGGCCGTCTATCATGCACACGACTCCTACCAGACCCTTGACGCCTGTAAGGAGAGAAGTCACGATCCGACACTCGAGGAGAGCGACATCTGGAAGAAGACGCCTACTTGTATAAGGGCGCCTTCTAGGATCTTGAGGCTGCTGAGGAGAAGTCCCACGCGAGGGAGTTGAAAAAATAGCGTGATGAGCAGGTGCAGTGCGCTTACCGGAAGCGGGAATCCAAGCTGAAGAAAAAACTTCTTTCTCCATAGAGCATCCTACCGATGTTTGGCGCCTTGAAGTCGAAAGAGAGCCAGGAGAGCGAGGGCGCTCACGTGAGCCCCTACCTTCATACGAAACCTCCCCATATGAAGGAGAACGCCTAAAAAGAGGAGAACGATCCTCTGAAGAGCAGCGCCTAGATCTCTTGATCGGAAGAGAAACGTCCTTCTTCCTACGTGATCTAACTGCTAGAGAATCTGCTAGCGCCGTGATCTGAGCTTGAAGTCCCGCGAGTACTCTCGTAGGAGAATCTTGTTGTTCTTCCTCGGAACCAGGCGCAGAACGAGGAGCGCGAGAAGAAGAATGATCACAGGATATCTTGGGTTTCTTTGCCTCCACCGACGATTCTTCCGGGAAAACCTCCGGACTAGAAGCCAAAGGACTGCAGGGAGCCTTCCAAGCCCTCTTCAACGGGCGCGACGCATCCAGGGAGTTCCAACCTCTCTTCGGAGAGGGAGAAGACGAAGAGGAGAAGCAATGGCGTAGGAGCTCCTTCTTGTAGCGATCCGAGGCAGCCTGGGAGCGTACTTCAGGATCTGCCGAGGGGACGCCTGACCGGTGGGGGTTCTCCCTAGCCCTCTTGCGGCTTTCGACTTTCCTACTCCACTGGAACTGGGAGTCTGGAAGAGGTCTAGGCCTAGAGGCACTAAGGAGCCGGTCAGACGCACCCTCCACAACACTGGGGACACTGCAAGCTGACTCACTAACATTCTCCTTACCTTCCAACTGTACGGGGAATACGAATCTTTAATGATCCATAGAAAGAATCGTGGCTCTCAGAGCTGCCGCCTCCGAATTGTATGTTCATATGTTCGAACTACTGTCTGTTCCTTTATGACTGGTAACCGAGATGGTAGTAGAGCAAAAGAGAGTTAGCTATCGTCATTAGAAGACCTGTACCTCTTTACCTAAGCTTTATCATGTAGAGAGAATAGAATTAGCCATCATCATTGGCAGAAGCGATCAAACTATCGTCATTAAGAGGACTTGTACAATCATACCTGATCTTCACCATGTAAACTCAGAAGAATATATATATTTTTTATACTTCGTGTTTTCGACTAGAACCTCACCTCTCACCGAATCATCATGAGTTTAACACATTGTCGTCATAACCAAAGAAGCTAATACCGACTTCGTAAGTGATCTACAAACCCCAAGACACTCCCATGAATATGGAAGTGCAATACCAACCGACTTAGCGTAAGATTATCGCAAGTCTAACATTACCTCATAGGGCGCCTTATTATGCAAGGCAACAGCCCTAAAAGTGGTGGCAGCGTCCCAGAAGAACTCTACAACTTCTCCGAAGAAAAACCAGAATAATGAACATGTATCGCATCAGAAGTCAACAACGACGAAAACAAGAGATTCTTCAAGCAACTTATTATCATCGTTTAGTGAGCGACTTCAGAAAACAACAAGAACTCTTCAACGAAGACGAAAGCAAGAGATTCTTCAAGCAACTTAGTATCATCGTTTAGTGAACAATTTTCCTACGGCAACGCAAGCTTCGTCTCTCATTAGAATCATTCAAGAAAACATCGTTAGTGAGCGTTTCCAGCACTTCAAGAAACAAACCAAACGCGTCTGCAGCATCGGATCTTCAAGGGCTCGAATCATCCAAACAACGCACACGGGGGAAACTCAAGCCAAAAACCAGGTCATCCGCTAAATAGAGAAGGAGGGCCAAGGGCACATCGTTATCGGAACACCGTGACTTCCCACAAAAGCAAGCTAAGTACAATTTTTTATTCATTTGGAGTAACTGAGTGCTTCCTTTGCAGGTTGAATTTCGTTATTCCTGTGGCTGAAGTTATTAGACATTCTTAATCATACTTTTTTACAGAAATTATCTACATCATTGAGATTTCGCTACTGCGAGTTTTTATCTTTGAGTGTCTGTTTCCAGAAGTTCTACTGAAATATCATAATCATATACTATGTTAATTTTATCATTTTGGGTGATTATTAATCCCTTACGTAACAAATCATATTAAACAGTGAATATGCGTTTACGCAGTGGACGTCTGTATTTATACAGATGCATGGATAGGGTCGTTAAGCACCGTAGTGATTAGAAAACACACAAAAACAAGTGGAACACCTGTACAAATCTAGATAAATTAGAGGTAACACTATTTCGGGTCATGACAATAAATGCTCCTTTGCAAAGTCCCGATCGCAGTTTTAGCCTTGAGTTTTTTGAGTTATATAAAATATCGAACCTCAATGACTCAACTTAACTTTAAAAATATGGCTGGATTGCAAGGAATAACATGTCTATAAAAAACTTTCATTAGGCTAAATGCGCTGACCAGGATCCTTCACTATTTCAAATTTTAGCAAAGAATGAAGTAAACAACAGCAAGTACACGATAACGCAGTAGAGATAACTTATTTTAATAGTAATCGCTCAATTCGTTATAGTTCGTCATTCATACGTTCGTTGCTTTATATGTAACTAGCAGCAACATAATGCTAAAAACATACAATACGTTGCCGATGGTAATAAAGAGAAGGATCCTAATTATTACAAAAAGAAATAGGTAAACAGTAGCCCTTTCAGAAACAAACAAATCGTGCTTAAGCACTTGGTTACTGTGTCACCTAGTCAACGGTCAGGGTCAGTCAAAGCTGCCGAAGTGTTCAAAGCATAGCAAATTCCACACAATAAGCGACTCTAGCAGAGTGGGGAAAAGTGATGTTGGATCAATTATGCCATACCTTTTATTTTTATGCCAATATCTTTCTGAATTAAAAAGGATTTTTCCTATGAATCACACGACCGTATCAAGTAATCAGAGCAGGTTCTCGTTTTTTTTAATAAATAAGTTATTATAAGTAGTGGTGGATTAAGCCCGACTGTACGCGCCGTAAAAATTAGAATATCTTGTTTTATTCCTTTAGTACACGTAATATCCTGTATTTACGGACTCACTGTCTGTTGTTCGAACTTCCCTAATGAGAAGTCTGGATAAGTGAGCGCTTACAGATACCTCTATAGTTATAAAAAACATTGATCTGTATCTAGTGTAATTGTAAGATCCATCTAGGGGTATACAAAATATTATCTTACATCCTGCAAAATAAGGCGTGTTTATCAAAGGAAAATCCTATAAACCTTCAAACATATTAAAATCAGTTTGAACAAAAAAGAGACAATTAATCAAATAATAACTTATATAAAGGAACTATACATTTGTCTCATAAATCGTAACATTGTTCAAATGACCCAACAGAATTCTCCCACAACCGCAGTTGCAGTTTGCACGCAAAATCTCGAGAAGCATGCACCCTCGAATGTCTTAGTGCGTGTAAAAAGACTTTGCTGGGAAATGAAATTTTAATCCTTCCCGACACTCTGAAATATAACGATTTCCGCGAACAAAGCCCTATACATGGTTGACTCGCAGGAACAAGTTAAATCTAGTGATCCACAAACGTATACATATCGTGGATACGGAAGTTATAAATATCGCATTTTTTTTATTGTTGCTAATCTTTAATCTCGCCCAACCAATCGTAGATGAATCTCTCTGATAATCTATCTAAAGTAATATCCGTAAAGTCATTCAAGCAGAGGTGATTCAGCAGAAATTTTTTTTTTTATCTTTAATCTGAATACCAGGAAGTTTCTCCACTAGCGAGTGATCTCTGGGAGAAAAACGGATGTCATTGGAAAAAACCGAAAAAAAATACGGTCTAAGGGACAAACATAAAGCTATATACGTACCTTCGTATAGACTCTCAATGAAATTTCAAAATAGAGATAAATGACGAAGTTGAAAAATGTTAGTAATAGGAGTCATTAGGAAATCAAATAAGCCCATATAATTTTTCCCTCAAACGTCATGCCATAAAAGATCGGACTTGGCGTATCTGCGTAGATTATGTCGCTTAAACAAGGAAACGACTTCCGATAATTTCCAGTGCCATGTACCGACGACATCTTATCTCTGTTAGGTTAGAATAAATTTTTCACCAGCTTGGACTTATTTAAAAGCTTTTACCAGATACCATTACCTAAGTGATTGTACCTCATACACCGTTTTCAGCACACTCAGGGGACATTATCAATTTTTACGTATGCCTCCGGCTTACGTTGCGCCCCAATTATAATATAGTGTTTGGAGACTTTTAGGGGATACCCTACATGCCTATATGGTTGGTCTTGTAATCTTTTCTAAATACCTTAGAAGTACAATCACATAAACTAGAGCTAGTGCTACAGAGACAAAGATAAATAATCTCAGAGTAAAATATCTAAATGTGAGTTTTTAAAAAACCAAACATGTTTATCTAGGTTTTATGTGTCTAGTCAAGGTCTTAAAGTAGTCCATGGTAAGGTGTCGGCTATTCATAACTTCCGGTACCTATTAACGTAAAAGGGGGATACAGCACTTTTGCGCTGCAGTGGGTATTACAATCGTATGTAAATATGTAACTCTTCAATCATGACAGCTCCTTTAACAGATCTTACGAAGAAGAGCGTAGATTTATTATGGTCTAAAAAGCATCAACAGGCGTTCGATATCTTAAAAGCGGAATAATGCAGCTCACCTAACTTAAAAATCCCTGATTTAAATAAGGAATTTTTTTTTATTGCAACAGACGCCTCAGACCAAGGAGTAAGAGGGTATTACTTCAGTAATATGATAAACAGTTCTTTCCTATAGCTTTTTATTCACGTAAACTAAAGCCCTCTGAAAGTAAATATGCAGTAATAGGCAAGGAAGGGCTAGGTATCTCTAACTCACTAGTACATTTTAAGTTCATGATCTACGGCTATCCTGATAAAATCCTTACTGACCATGAGTCACTTACCAAGTTTTTCAAAGGCTTTAATCACAGTCCAAAAGGAACTCGGTGACAAATGATCATTCAGGTCTTTGGAGCCAAGATAAGATATCTACCTGGGAAAGCAAATATCATAGCCGACGCATTATCCCGCACCATACAGCAAAGAACCATTAATTGGACTAAAAGATATAGAAACATCCATGCCTATTGTTAAAACCGTATCTAAACAAGAAAATTCCTTAACCCAAGAGATCGCGAGCATTGAATATTTGGGTCGGAGCGCAGAACTGTTACAAACTGAACAAAACAAGGGTCAGCAGCTAAGCAAAAACAATAAACACTTCGAGCAGAAACCCTAAAGCAAAAGTATACTTAAAGTATGTGTATCAGAATAATGTAATCAAATGTAATATTATATGTAGGTCCGTGACGAGGAAAACCCGAAGAACACAGCAGGTGACTAACG
Source organism: Macrobrachium nipponense (assembly GCF_015104395.2). Taxonomy (NCBI): domain Eukaryota; kingdom Metazoa; phylum Arthropoda; class Malacostraca; order Decapoda; family Palaemonidae; genus Macrobrachium; species Macrobrachium nipponense. The sequence continues at coordinate 36,058,545 of NC_087217.1, read as the reverse complement.
ACCAGGTAGTAGTAATTATCTCTTTCATACCAATCGTCCTAAACTGGTTGCATTCTGTCATCCAGGGTTCTCTATTATGTCACAGAAAGCCAAATCACTGTTTTACTGGCCTACGATGCTTACAGATATAAAAAGCACATAACTAATTGTAACACGTGTCATGAAAACAAGGGATACACTAAGACACCTGTCAGTTTAGGGGCCTATCCTGTGCCAAATCAATCCTTGAAAGAATATACGTAGAATTATTAACAGAATCAAAATATATTTTTTGCGTGTACGCACTAGGAATCTATATATAAATGATCATAAATAACAGAATAGAAATATATCTTTGCGTGTACGCAATAGGAATCTATTTAAAGTGCACATATATTAATCATAATTATATGAATCCATATACATATGTATAAACAAATCAGGTAGCCTATAATCAATCTGTTACCTTTTATCCTACCAATATCTGCAGTTATATATGAGTTAGTATATGGATTAATGAATCAGATATATAACATTTAGCATAAAAATCAACGAATCAATCAGCATAAACATTAATAATTTTTATCAATTCATATATGAAATTTTTATCAGTTAAAATATGATTTTTATCATGGTAATCTTTGTTCTATGCAATTATCAGAGTACATTAGTATTTTCTGTAGCATATGTATCTTAATGAGATGAATGTGATCAGACTAGAGACGCTAAAGATGACGTATACAATAAAGCATGTAGGCTAAGTTGACATGCCGTCACCTGTAGTCATTCAATTGTTTATAAACTTTAGTCCAAGCTTCATGCTTGAGACAAACACCGTGACCTATAGCTCAAGCAGCCTACGTGATTAGTAACTATGTCATCTGATTGTATGTTCATATGTTCGAGCTACTGTCTGTTCCTTTATGACTGGTAACCGAGATGGTAGTAGAGCAGAAGAGAGTTAGCTATCGTCATTAGAAGACCTGTACCTCTTTACCTAAGCTTTATCATGTAGAGAGAATAGAATTAGCCATCATCATTGGCAGAAGCGATCAAACTATCGTCATTAGAAGACTTGTACAATCATACCTGATCTTCACCATGTAAACTCAGAAGAATATATATATTTTTTATACTTCGTGTTTTCAACTAGAACCTCACCTCTCACCGAATCATCATGAGTTTAACACATTGTCGTCATAACCAAAGAATATAATACCGACTTCGTAAGTGATCTACAAACCCCAAGACACTCCCATGAATATGGAAGTGCAATACCAACCGACTTAGCGTAAGATTATCGCAAGTATAACATTACCTCATAGGGCGCCTTATTATGCAAGGCAACACCCCTAAAATATATATATATATATATATATATATATATATATATATATATATATATATATATATATATATATAAATATATACACGACTGATGAAGTAGGAGGAAGCAGATCATCAGTAAGAGCCACAGATCAGATTATCAGTGAGAGATCAGCAGCAGAGATCGTCAGAGAGAGATAAGAGAAGAAGGAACCAACGAAGGATCAGAGAGGAAAAGTCGCTCGAGAGTTGGTTGAATTCTGGTCAAGTCGTCGTCAGGAGTGGACGACCGAGATATTTTCGACGTTGAGCAAGCCTTGAGAGAAGAAACTTTCTACTAGAGATTTCGAGGAGTTCCTGCCCTTCGAGTATCAAGAATAGACATTGCCTTCCGCAGTACGGAGTCAAGAAGACAATTAAAGTTCCACCGTTCTCCTTTGTGAAGCCATCGCTTCAAGTCGCAAAACTGGCCAGCAAGTATATGAAGTACCTCACTTCTTCCCGGTTCACGCATTGTAAGATTTTGCCTTTTTTATGTAAATAGTTGACACCATTCTGCATTTATCTTTGTTAGTAATCTTGTAAATAAACCTGTGTTGTATATGTGTATCTTTCTATATTCGTATCCCCAGTTTCAACTGTTGGTGTTGAATTCTTTTTTGTTTATAATTATATCGAACTTGGAGCAGACCTCTTCTCAGAGGCCGTAACACACACACACACACACACACACACACACACACACACACAGTAGAGACCCAGACCTTGATTGTATTAGAACTCAAAATAATTGGATTTCAACGGAAAATTTTGGGTAATTGTTGCAACTGAGCTCAACCAAAAATCCAGAAACCGACCCAAGGAATCATGATTTTTGTAAACAAAAGTGGTTCAGTCAGTCGCCGCTAATAGGTGTTGTTCCCATGCTCATTTGATGAGGAAAACGATGAGAACCACAGTTGAACTTAGGATTATTGAAAATATATAATGTATGAGGGATTCTGTGACAACCTTAAAATCCTGTGATATTTTTAATGAGGCTAAACTTTGAAGTGTCATAGTTGTATCAATAGTTGGCTACAGTCACAACTATCGACAAACTATCGACTCTGTAAACAAAACATTTGTGACCTAATAATGGTAAAAACAGTAGGTTATTCAAGTGAATCGCTTGTGATACAACTTTTAATACTGTAAACAAAACAACTAATTATAACAATTACCATAATTAGACGTTAGGATAAGTGAGTTCTTACTTTGTTACCAGAGTAGGATCTTTGTCCATAATTCTAAAAACCGAAAAGGGCTATAGACCTAAACATAAATATTTTCTGGAGAAAAGGATAATTTAAAACAGGAAAATGATAAACGTATTTTATAGAATATAAGCATTGTCGTCATATGCCATTTACATTCGATATTGTTTACATTCTCAAAATCTCGGCTGACTGAGCTATCGATATCTTCACTGCTGTTACACTTGGCTGGTAGAAGATATGTAATTTAAATACTTTGATTTTGTTCACATGACCACTGTCTTTAGATGGCCAATGGAACTTAATATACGAAAGAAAGCTAGGTTTAAGACTTACAGCTACTTTAATTATAAACGTAGTATATCCAAAAAAAAAAAAAGTGCTAATGTGTGTTTTTGTCAGTTTCAGACAGTGCTTTTGCCTGCCAAAACATTTTGCAGTCTGCTCATTATTCATAATTTCCAGACGTGCTTGACTTACGAAAGTTACGATGCTCATAATTTGTAGTTCCCAGTTGTGTTGGACTTTGAGCCTTGTTGTTTACTAAGGAGCAATATTTTCTTGGTAGTATTTCATAATCATATTATATAAACGGTTTTGAGATATCGATAGCTCCCAACTATCCTTAATATTGTGATTCTTTCCAATTTTAAAAGAATACAATTATGAGGATCTACTTCCAATTGGTATTACTCCGCCAATAATTATGTCTAATTTAAAAAGCACAAAGCGCCTATGAAAAGTGCCCCTATTTTACAAGGATATTTTATGAGAAAAAATTTAACAGTCTAGTACGTACTGAAAGATATTTAAAAGTTATTTTGTATACAGTATTCCAGTAACTGTATGATTGTTTGTTTACGGCTGTTCACGGTCACAAGCTACATAGCAACTTAAAGAATTTTTCTAAAGTTTATGATAATAGACAATTTGGCTTGTTTTTAATATTTTATTAATTTCCTGTAAGAATTACACTTGATTTTCAATGTTTTATTGTTAGCAACAATAATTATGTCTACCGCTTACAGTACATAATATGTACCTAGCCTAGCCTATGGCGCTCAGTTAACCATTGTATTATGGTCGAATTGGGCGTAGGTAGGACAATTATTTTACTACATTATGTATATATTTAATAATGAAAAAAGTGTGTTACAGTGGACCCCCCGTATTCGCGTTCTCCAGATTCGCGGATTTCTCTGGGGAACGTTTCCCTGCATTATTCGCGGAAAATTCACGCATTCGCGGTATTTTGCTATGATAAATATCCACAAATTCCTGGTTTTTTTTTTATGAATTTCATCATAAAATGCACTTTTTGTGATAAAACTATTAAAAAAACCAGTATGAAAATTTTTAGTGGGTTTTTCTTGAGTTTTAACTAACAAAATAGGCTGTTTTAAGCATTTTCATAGGGGTTCCAAACATTCGCGGGTTCTAACTATTCACGGGGGGGTCTGGTACGCATCCCCCGCGAATACGGGGGGACCACTGTATATGGTATGTTATTTAACACTGACTTATAAAATTGTAATTTATATGTATTTATGGGTAATGTTTTGTATAAAGTGAAGATTAGGGTAATAACTGGTGTTCAAGAACAGATTAATCCATTTTCAGTTATTTAAGGAAAAATTAATTCAGATCTCGACAAAATCGTATCTCATTGCTTCTTCTGGAACGAATTACCATCAAAGTCCAGGGCTCTGCTGTATGTATGTATGTATGTATGTATGTATATATATATATATATATATATATATATATATATATATTATATATATATATATATATATATATAGTTTACATTTATTGATCTCCTCGTCTACCCAACATTTAGTTAAATATTTTGATTGCTAGAAAAGCAGCCATTTTCCCCAAATCAGCTGACTTCAAAGGGGAAAATGCCAGCCAGAGATAGGAATTTCCTGTTAGAGAGGGGGAATAGAGACTCTTGTCAGCCTTAGGGATGTATCCCAGGGGCAGTGTGTAGGTAGCTAGGTACTTATTAGGCCTACGTCTTAAACTGCTTTTTCCTGTGAACCTTTTGCTGGCCGTATGTTCTGTTTCCAGGATGCCCTGCTCTTGGGGGGATAAGCTGAACCCATCCCCTATGAAACACACCTGCAGTTGCTCTCAGTCCGCTCCAAGCCGTGACCTCGGACGGATGTCACAGCCTTCCCATTAGGCCTCCCACGGCGCTACTTGCGCGCCCAGGCCTAAGACAAAGCCGACGCCGCATTCTACAAAGGCCCGCTTACTATGGCATCCAGGTACGTCTTGTGAATCAGTCATATTGCCTTCTTTCCCTCCTAGTCACGTAACTACTCCCCATTTTCAAAATTCAAACTCCTAATTCTCAAATGAACATTCCTTTGTTCCTTTCACTGCCTCGTGGCCGCATGCCTCCCTTTTATGATTGTCCCAGACAAGTGAAGTCACTGAATATTTCATTTAACACTAAGAGTTCCTCCCCAGTGTGTTAGACAAAGTAAGTTAACTATAACTTGTGCAAGAAATCTTTAATTATTTTGTGTCTAATCTGGGATTAGACACAAAATAATTAAAGCTGCATTTACTCTTTCTCCAGGCCATTAAACGGCCTCTTGTAAATAAATGTATGTAAAGTAATTAGCCGAGTTTTCTAGCGATCTTTTTCTCTAAAAATAATAATACCAAAACCCCCCTTTTTAAAAACCCCCTTTTTAAGGTAAGTTAAAATCCAGTTACCTTGCATTTCCCTAAAACATTTTCCTTTATGTTTTGGGCCACACGAGACTGGCTCATACGTATATATATATATATATATTTATATATATATATAAATATATATATATATATATATATATATATATATATATATATATATATATTATATATATATATATATAAATATGTGTGTGTGTGTGTGTGTGTACGTATGTATGTATGTATTATATATATATATATAAATATGAATATTTATCACATCACCGTGATTCATATAAATCATTCGAGCTACAAATGTCCTTTAATATCTAAATTCGCTCTACCTCGGAATTGATATATTTTCATATATGTACCGAGGGGGAATTTTTAGTTGATAATAATTTCGTACCCCCATGGGATCGAACCACCGTCCAGTTGGACGGGGAACGAAATCAGGATCGGACAGTGACGCTACCGAAACGGCTATCAAGAGAGGCAAAGGTTTATCTCGATTCTGACTATTTCAAATCAACTTCGATCTCGTTGTATTTGTAATTAGAATCGACATGGAACCCCCTCCACCATGCTAGCCGATTCGAGCGTTTGACCCACGCAGCCTTATTATGAATATTTATCACATCACCGTGATTCATATAAATCATTCGAGCTACAAATGTCCTTTAATATCTAAATTCGCTCTACCTCGGAATTGATATATTTTCATATATGTACCGAGGGGGAATTTTTTAGTTGATAATAATTTCGTACCCCCATGGGATCGAACCACCGTCCAGTTGGACGGGGAACGAAATCAGGATCGGACAGTGTCCGATCCTGATTTCGTTCCCCGTCCAACTGGACGGTGGTTCGATCCCATGGGGGTACGAAATTATTATCAACTAAAAAATTCCCCCTCGGTACATATATGAAAATATATCAATTCCGAGGTAGAGCGAATTTAGATATTAAAGGACATTTGTAGCTCGAATGATTTATATGAATCACGGTGATGTGATAAATATTCATAATAAGGCTGCGTGGGTCAAACGCTCGAATCGGCTAGCATGGTGGAGGGGGTTCCATGTCGATTCTAATTACAAATACAACGAGATCGACGTTGATTTGAAATAGTCAGAATCGAGATAAACCTTTGCCTCTCTTGATAGCCGTTTCGGTAGCGTCACTGTCCGATCCTGATTTCGTTCCCCGTCCAACTGGACGGTGGTTCGATCCCATGGGGGTACGAAATTATTATCAACTAAAAAATTCCCCCTCGGTACATATATGAAAATATATCAATTCCGAGGTAGAGCGAATTTAGATATTAAAGGACATTTGTAGCTCGAATTATTTTATATGAATCACGGTGATGTGATAAATATTCATATAAGGCTGCGTGGGTCAAAACGCTCCGAATCGGCTAGCATGGTGGAGGGGGTTCCATGTCGATTCTAATTACAAATACAACGAGATCGACGTTTGATTTGAAATAGTCAGAATCGAGATAAACCTTTGCCTCTCTTGATAGCCGTTTCGGTAGCGTCACTGTCCGATCCTGATTTCGTTCCCCGTCCAACTGGACGGTGGTTCGATCCCATGGGGGTACGAAATTATTATCAACTAAAAAATTCCCCCTCGGTACATATATGAAAATATATCAATTCCGAGGTAGAGCGAATTTAGATATTAAAGGACATTTGTAGCTCGAATGATTTATATGAATCACGGTGATGTGATAAATATTCATAATAAGGCTGCGTGGGTCAAACGCTCGAATTGGCTAGCATGGTGGAGGGGGTTCCATGTCGATTCTAATTACAAATACAAAGAGATCGACGTTGATTTGAAATAGTCAGAATCGAGATAAACCTTTGCCTCTCTTGATAGCCGTTTCGACAGGAAGAACAGCTAAACAATTCATCAACGTAACGATACCACTTTACAGGAATATGAATGATATTAGGTAAGTAGCGTTTTTCGAAGAATTCCATATACAGGTTTGAGAGCAATGGTGATAAAGGATTTCCCATTGCCATGATTTACTCTCTAAATTAAATAACCAGGTACCATCGATTAAGTTTACTCTAGAATTAGAAAAAGACAATTGCCTCCCTTTCTTAGACATTTTGATACATAGAGAACCATTTCAATGTAAATTCAGTATTTATAGGAAACCGACTAACAACTTAACTTATGTTCATTTCTTCTCAGGCCACCATCTTAATATAAAAATATCAATTTTTTTCCTCTATGTTTTTACGAGCATTGCGAATTGTCAGTCCACAATATTTGGATCAAGAATTTGAATACATAAGAAAAATAGGGAAAGATTTATGCTATCCTTCACATATATTAGACATTTGTTATAATAAAGCCCACAAAAAGTTTTATACTGAAAACAACACACAGAAAGAAAATTCTAAGAACATTCTCAGTTTGCCTTATTTTAACGGATTTGAAACCATTAAACCATTGTTAAAAGCTTTTAATGTCAACCTTGTTTCTTCCTATAATAACACACTAAAAAGAATGTTAATAAAAATGGTCCCCCAGAGAAAGCAACAACATAATATATAAAATTAAAACCATGTATGGATTGTCCCTCATTCTATCTCGGACAGTCGAGCAAGGGCTTAGAAGTAAGGCTAAGCCAGCATAAATACTCTGTAAAAACAGGGCAAAAATCTAATGCATTATTTATTCATTTAAGTGAAAACAACCACCGAATTAATTGGATTGACAGTTCAGTAATTGCACGGTCAAGAGATGTCTTATCACGAAATCTTTTAGAATCTGCTTTAATACAACTTACTTTTTCATTGTAATTTCAATGTTAGTCGTGGCCTTTTTCATTTAGACCCTTGTATCTGTAACATGTTTAAGAATGACCTCAAATATATAATTACTGACTTAAATAAAAATCAGTTGCCTTAGAGTTATTAAAAATTTTATTGTAATGTATGTCTGTCATGTTTTGTGAATATGGTTTTGTTTACCAGGTTCCGTATAGCTGTCACCTATAATCCTTTAATTGTCTGGAGATTGTATCTGAGATGATTGTCTTAAACCTTTAATTGCACCCTTTGTTTATGCTTGTTTGGGAAGGTTTCTTATCTTCCAGGTGTGTCGGATTCTAGGCACTAATCCTTTTATAATCCCTATCTGTCAGTTATACGAACCTTCTTGTATTGTCTTTTCTCGTATTTTTGTCAGTATCTGCTTCAGTAAAGGGCTTTTAAGCCGAAAGATCTCGCAGACTCCTTCGTTTATTTTTCCTTCGTGGCATTTATCTTATATTTTATATATATATATATATATATATATATATATATATATATATATATTATATATATATATATATATATATATATATACAGTTAGCGACCTCGTGATTTCGCACTCCTACGTTGCAATATGAAAAAAACATTATCCTGAAAAAAAATGCATTAAAACTTTATGTGAACACTCACCAATTAATCTTCTAGTATTTGCAAGGTAGTCCTTTCCTCTTGATAACTTCTGTGACCCTATTTGGTACACTATCAATGAGGTTACTGCAGATTTGGGGGTCAAGGGCAGCCCAGCACTCCTTCAGGGCCTCCTCAAGTTTTGGCACTGTTGACGTGTCCTTGTTCCGAAGTTGGGCTTTTAATTATGGCCCAAGATTTTCAATGGGTGATAAGTCAGGGGAGTTGCCAGGCCAGTCATTTATGTATTTAACATCACAATCCCCCAACCACTGCTTAATAATTTTTTGCAGTGTGGCAAGGGGCACCATCTTGTTGCAGGATTTCAGTGCCAGTCTTCGCAAAAGCATCGGGCAAGTACAAGTTCAGGATCTCGTAATACACGTTGGCATTCACAGTTTGCCCCTTTGGTAAAACAACAAGATCAGCAACACCACCGTACCCAAATGCACCCCAGACCATCAAAGAAGCGGGGTACTTGACCGTCTTAGCAGTGGCTTTGGGGTGATAAGGATCGCCACCCTTCTTGACCCAGACCTTTTGCCCTGTGGGGTCAGAAATGTAAAATGTAGCCTCGTCTGTGAAAAGGATCTTTCGTACCCTCTCTAGCGGCCACTCCCTAACCTTCTTACAAAAAGCAACCCTTGCCTTCCTTTGTTTCTCTGTGACGAGTGGTTTCTTCTTTGCTTTCACTTTCTTAAATCCTAAATCTCCACTTATACGTTTCTGAAGTGTCCTAACACTCATTTCACCAAGCACTTTTGGGTAATTTTCCTTCAACTGTTTAGCTGTTAACATGGGATTAGCTTCAAGTTTGTTTTTAATGAAACGTAAGGCACGCAGGGACTGCTTCTTGGGAACACTGCCACCATGTTTATGTACTGGAATTTCCTTCTCCCCACCGGCTTTGTATTTGGCAATAATATTAAGCACTGTACGCTTCTGTACATTCACTTGAGCACTTATTTCACTTGAACTAAGGCCTACCTTATAACACTCAATGATTCTTATAATGTTATCACGACTAGTATGGCCCCCAGGCATGGTTACAAAAAAATAACTAGGGCGAAATAGCGATCTCTACAGAGCCTCCCCAGACGTGCGACACTCCACAACAAAGGTCAGAAGGCAACTGATCATAACTGGAGCGATAAATCATGAGTTTCCCCGATTAGTGGAAACAATAAGCTTTGAGGTGCCATATAGTCAATTTCTCTCGGTCGATTTTTTCGCTCGATTTCAAGACCACTCCCAAAAACGAAAGCTGTGATTTCGCGAGGGAGGGTGCGAAATCACGAGGGGCGCTGACTGTATATGTATGTATGTATGTATCTATGTATGTATGTATGTATGTATGTATGTATGTATGTATGTATATATTATATATAATATATATATATATATATATATATATATATATATGTATTTACATATACATATCTAATAAAAGGAGCCCATAAAAACAAAAATATAGAGAAAACTGCTTTATTTCAGAGACTGCTGTCTCTCTCTTCAGGTATATGAATGAAAGTTTACAGAAAAGGTGGTATTTATACCAAGAGATCCATCCACAGGTAAGCCAATTTAGGTCACCCCCTGGTGATAATCTTCCTTTAATCTTCTTAAGCATTGGTTGAATGAAAACTTAGTCGATCACATCTGAATCCCATGTTCCTTTTGAGATGTTCATTACCTGCCTCTTTTTTATTAAGGCCGATTCCATCATTTGACTTGTACCGGCAGTTGTGCTATAAATTATATGTGACAAATTCCAGTTTATTCTACAGTTATGTTCATTTATATGGTTGAAAAAAGCTGAGTTCTGTTGTCCATACCTAACTGACCGTTTGTGTTGTATTAATCTCTGGGGAAGTGATTTTCCTGTAAATCCGATATAAGATTGGTAACAGTCCTGGCATGGGATTTCATAAACCCCTGCTTCCTTGGGGAATGTCTTTTGTTGGACGTTAATCAGGGATTTGGCTAAGGTTTTTGAGTAAGTAAATGCAAATGGGTTAGATTTTCCAAGGGTCTGGAGTCACTGCCTTAATCCTGTCCAGGTGAGGAATTTATATTTTATTGTTGGGTGTCTCTTTGGTCTTGTTTTGGGGGTCGGTAGAAAATTACGTTTGCTTTATGAATTGCTTTCTCAATTATGTGGTCAGGATACTTTAAAGACGAAAGTTGCTTACGAATTAGTTCAAATTCTTCTTCCAGGAAATCTGGGGAACAAATTCATATGGCTCTTACGAACAGATTGCTGGCTACACCTATCTTGATAGCAATGTCGTGATAGCTAAAGTAGTGAATGTACGAAAGTGAGAACGTTGGTTTTCTGTATATGGTAAATTTGTATTCTGTTGTGTCTCTGATTATTAAAACATTATATATATATATATATATAATATATATATATATAATATATATAATATATATTAAAATATACAGTGGGGCCTCGCTTAGTCACGGATCAGCAATCACGGATTCAGTTAATCACGGGTTTTTCCTTGGACCACTTCTCAGTCCATATCGCTGGTATGAATCGCAGCATCGCAGGCTTGTCCGTGGTAGGCT
>NC_087217.1:36032255-36042255 GCF_015104395.2 Macrobrachium nipponense | reverse complement strand
TCAAGAGATGTTTTGACATCGATACCACAAACCTCACCTTGCATGAATTTTGGAAGGAGCAATTTGACATCGTCAAATGCATCCGACTCATCGACCAAGCTTGGCAGGAGGTTTCGAGGCAAACCTTGAATTCCTCGTGGAGGAAACTCTGGCCTGATGCCGTATCCGACAGACTTCCAGGGATTCGACGTGGGCGAAGCTGGTGCTGCTGAGTCCGAAACAGTTGACGATCCCGAAACTGTTTCGCAACCAGATCTTGACGAGATCGTTGCACTCGGCAAGTCCATGGGGCTGGTCGTTGACTAGGACGACATCAACGACCTTCTCAAGGAGCACCAAGAGGAGCTTACAACAGATGACCTGAAGGAGTTGGAGGCCATGCAACATAACGTCGTTCAAGAGTTCTCAAGCAGCGGCGATGAAGAGGAGGAGCCTATGACAACGGCAGAAATTAAGGTCTTAGACGCTTTTCATAAAGTGCAATCGTTCATAGAAAAAAGACACCCCGAAAAGGCTCACACAGGTCGTATGCTTGCGCAGTTCGATGACGTTTGCCTGAGTCATTTCAGGAACATTGTCAAAAGCAGGCAGAAGCAATCTTCCTTGGATAGTTATTTTTTAAAGAGGCCTTCAGCATTAGCAGGAGTAAGCAAAAAGTAAGAACCAGGTGATAAAAAACAGAAAGTTGAAAGCAAAAAGGAAGAACCAAGTGATGAAAAATAGAACGTTGAAAGTGGTGATGAAGTTGAAATTCTGTAAAAAAAAAAAAAAAAAAAAAAAAAAAAAAAAAAAAAAAGGCCTAAGTAAAAGATAAAAAAGTTAAAAAAGAAAAAGAAAAAAAAAATTTACGGAATTTTTCGATTTTTGTAAGTTAAGTTTTTTCGTAAATTTATTTTTATAGTTTACCTTAAATTTTTTATGTGTTTTCGTAAAGTTAAGTGTACGTACGTACGTACGTACGTTATCTGCCGTTTGTCCTCCTCCTCCTCCTCTGCCGCCACTTTCGGAGATAGCCTCACTCGAAAGGTAAGCTTCGACATTTTACGTTACAGTAATAATATTTCTTGTACACTAATTATACACTTTATTTACAGGTTTGGAGTTTTATTCTTAATTTAGGTATTGAATGGTCCAAATGTTGTAGTATTTCATTGTTTATGGTCAATTTAGCTTTATTATGAAATTTAATGGGGTGTTTTTGGAGGGCTTAGAATGGATTAGCCATTTTTACATGTAAAATGTGTTCCAAGATACGAAAAACTCATTATACGAAGGACGCCTCGGAACGGATTAATTTCGTATCTCAAGGTACTACTGTATATATATACTATATATATATATATATATATATGTATATATATTGTACGTTTATAGAACGCCTCGCCTTCCAGCAGAGGTTTAGTTTGTTTAATTATAAAAGTAGCAGCCATGCCGTCTCTTGAAGCTACTGTTGTTGGAGAGTGGGGATGTCGTAGGAATGATATTTCCGGTCTGACGGAAGCTTAGGGTAAGAGAGGCAGGTCACAAGAGTAGCTAGGCTTCGAGATGGATTTTAGGGACTTCTACAATAAGACCTATTTTCCTTCCCAATTTGCTGGCGTTGTGTTTACCACCTTTCAGGCATGCTCGAGGCGGTTGTTGGAAGCCCCGTGATTCGAAAGCAAGGAGTATCGGTCTCAGTCGGCTGCTAGACGTGATCTCGGACAGAGGTCAAATTGCCAGCCTCCCAACATTAGGCCTACCCACGTCGTGCTGGTGGACACGAACCCCAGACCTGAACAGAGGTCGGACCGCATTCTCCTACAAGGATACACAGCATATTGCATAAAGGTACGTCTGAAAGTGTAAACTTCAACCCAGCACCTTTTAACTACCATACGACTCTTGCTAAATTCATTTTCAATTCTTATTTTACCCCTTCTACATCAGAAGCCCTTTGTCCTCATCGGGCCACGTGCTCCCCTTTGTGACTTGTTAAAGACCAAAGCTTTCGTGTATACCTCAGTGAACCAGTCGAGTTTACCTTCCCCAATGTTAGAGAATTAATCAGCCTTAATCAAAGCAAGAAGTCATTTTTTCTTTTATGTCGTTTAATCGGGATTCTTTTCCAGATTCCATGAGTCACGTGCCGTCTCTCTGCTCGCAAGTGTGCATTAACCAAGTGAATGAAATCAGCTTGAATTGAATGAGACTATAAGCCCCAACGTGGGGGCCAATGTCATTTAACTTTTCTCCAGGCCAGCACGGGCCTTTTTGTAAATAAATAGTTTAAAGTAAAAACGAGCTGAGTTTTCTGGCGACCTTCCCCCTAAAGAAAGTTTACGGTAAGTTCAAGCAATTCCCTCTTGAAATCCCTAAATTACTTCCGTTTACGTATCTAGTCTCTCACAGGGCCCTAGATACGTAACATTGTCGACCTCGCCGAGGATCGAATCCGGGCTTGCTTAAAAAAGCTTGTAAATCGCGTTATCCGTTGTAAAACGTAAACTGTAAATTATGTTACCAAAAATCCGTAAAATCAAGCACACTTGCAGGGAAAGAAGACACACTGACTCACGGTAAGGTATTCCATTCATTAATATGATTATTCTATAACCAATGTTAGCTTAAGGTACGTTTAAGTATTTTTATTGTAGAAGTGTTTTAAACAAATGTGAATGGTAGAAAAATGAATCATTAGAGTGTAACGGCCAGAGGCGCCGAGCGAATTCTGTTTTGTAAATCGCATTGTTGTCGTTGGAGCTTACACGAACACGTGTATTAGATAGATGCCAGAAAGGACCAGATCAAACTAGGAAGTGCTTTGCCAGGGTTTATTGCTGTGTTTGAAAGCCTAGCTAGTTAGGAGTGTTTTACTAATAGTTACGGCAAAAGAAGTGTACAATTTTTTTGTCTGTGATATGTTAGGGTATTCATTTTTCAACTTAGTTTCATTCCAAGTGTTGGTAACCGCTTACCTCTCGGCTAATTCAGCTTCGCGCTCTCTCGCGCCTGCGCGGTCTCAACCAACCTTCGTCTCATTCACAGCGGCAGCCATGTTTGTTTCCTCTTTCAACATTATGTAAACAATTTAAGCAAAGTAACGTAAGTCTCAAAGTTTTAACGTAAATAATATCGATCTTGGTACTAGTATCTATCGTCCTGCCAGAAAAATTAACGTAATTCGCCTTGAATAAGAAAGTAGAATTTTGTGTTGTAAATTGCCTTCGCATTTACAGAGAATCAGCTGATTCGCCCGCGCTGGTCAGCTCTCCTCACATGTTTCACCTCGCATCGCTCACTCGCTGCGCTGAGCGAAGTTTATTTCATTTCACTTCGCACTTAACGTAACCTCATTTACAATTGTTTGCTAACATCGTTTTAAAATCCTTACCGTCATTTCACTGTTCACGGGGACCTAGTAATCTTACATAAAGTTAACGTAAATCTCAAGTAGAGTAAATCACAAGAATTGTTAACGTAAAACGCGTCGTTGTAAAATTCATATTGAAACGCAAATCATTTCGTAAGCGCGAGCCGCTACATTAACGTAAAAATCGTTCACCACGAGCGCGTTATCATTTTCAAATAAAAACGTATCCAAAAGCAATTCTTTCATTAAAAAACGTTAACGTAAGTAAATCATTTAACGCAAGTTTGCGTCATATTAAACGAACATTAGTAGTTCAATTCAAATATAAGGGAGTTCATTCACATATCATTTTTCACCCTCTCCGAGAGAGAGAGAGAGAGAGAGAGAAAGAGAGAGAAAACCAGAACCCAGTATTCACGAAGCCAAGAGTACTACATCTTACCATTAATTATAGCATGCCGAATTAACCTTATTTTAGTCTCTTGTGTCTTTCATTTACACAGCGTGATACGTACGCGCATGTGTCCATTGCAGTTTGCAAGCATTTATTTATTTCATTTATCGAGTACTTCAGCGAGTGACTGAGCATTTCTAAAATTTCCATTACCTGTCGTTGCACCCGAGTGGGTCTTTTCATTTTCTTTATCACGAAAGACTTGCGTATACCGCAAGCACAATTCGCACAGCTGTGCCACGCCAAAATTCATTACTTCCAGACAGGGAAGTCGTTACCAGGTTTAGGACTGGCCACCACCAGTGCACGTCAGGTCTTACCATTTTACAGTGCCACTAATTCTTGACACTGTCCACCGACTGGCTGCTGAAGTACTCCCACCTTTTACTTTCTCTCCTCCACTATTACACTCTGCCATGAGCAGTGCCATTTCACTTCAGTATATTTAAGTATACTGCGTGTAGTGTCCGGGACACACCAGCACGATACCAGTGCTCAAAGGAACGCCTCCTCATAAGTGCCATTGCACCTGTACAGGCCGTACAGGTAGCCATTAAACCTGCGTGTCCGTCCTTACGGAACGCCCAAGTAACTAGTGTGTCCATGTACAAGGGTCAGTGATCCTTCGGAACACTCAACAAAGGGAACGCCTCCCGAACTTGCCGCAATAACCAGCCCTAAAGTGGCTGACAAACCTGCTGCTTGGCCCGTCCATAGGAACGGAACCCCAATTTCATTAATGTCCGTGTACAAGGGTCAGTGATCCTTCGGACCAATCAAGGGAACGCCTCCCGAAGTGCCGCAATACCAGCACTACTATTGCTGCACGCCCCCAAGGAACGCCTCCTCATAAGTGCCGCGCACCTGTACAGACGTTACAGGTAGCCCTATACCTGCGTGTCCGTCCTTACGGAACGTCCAATTCATTAAAGTATCCGCCATTTTGGATCACTGAACCAAGGAACGCCTCCTCTAAGTGCCGCCCGCATCCTGTATTGGACCTACAGGTAGCCCATTCACCAACGTCTCCCAAGTTGGGAACGCCCGTAAGTGTGACGTACACAGCACACTTCATTCGATTTTTTCACCTCAGCAGAAGGTGCCATTCACAAAGTGCCACCGAGCACACCCAGTCCTTTCACTTTTCATTACCACATTGCAGAACCCATTTCCAAGTGAGTGCCACTTTGCCACAGTAGGCACTCCTATTCCATTCAGTTACCCTTTCCTGGCCATTATTTTCATTTTCTTCCGAGCCTCTACTGTAGCCTAAGGGAAATGTCTTCCCCTGCTTCCCGTGACTTCTTTTGCCAGAGAGCTAGAGAAGCTCGGAGCCCTCATAACTCTTGGGCAGGGAGGCGGTTACACTGGACCAGCACTTGACCAGTGGATACAAGACAGCAGGCTGCTGCGCGCCAGCAGGGAAAGGAAGAAAGCGAAGCAGAGAGGGAAAGCCGCAGAAGCAGAGAGAAAAAGAAAGAGAAGCAGAGAGGATAGCCAGAGAAGCAGAGAGAAAGGAAAGAGAAGAAGAGAGAAAGCATGAGCTAGCTCTCTAGATGACGCAATCTCTCTGCTAGTTCCAAGCCCCAGACCATTGAGCTGGACTCCCGGTAAGATGGTTGTTGCGGAGGTTCTGCACCACTTGTTGTGTGCGTGGGCATGCTGTGGATTCCGACCAGTGCCCAAGTCGGTCTCTACCTTGGGAGGAGAGCTTCCAGGGTGAACTTCTCCAAGGCTACCATGTAGCCTGCCTGATTGAACTGTCTCCTACGCCCTATCAGTGGGTACAAGTCATGGCCGACACCGAAGCCCAGGTCTCCCTTATTTCCAGAAAACGGCATTGCCTAGGGTGCCAAAATCGGACGGACGAAGAAATTCAGTTCGAATGGATTGACGGTAACCTCTATTCTGTTCCTTCAGTCCTTCTGAATGTAAAAATGCCCTTTCGGGACCAGGTGACCAAGGAAACCACATTGTGCCGCCTGGGCGTAGTGGACCAATTTCATGATGTTTATCAGGTGATATTGGGCCGAGATTTACTTAAGCCGTATCTCCCCTGGACGCAGCTCCCACTACCAGATGCACCGGACACCTGCAGCATGCCAGATAATCAACCCTATATTTTAGATTCAGAGGCTAGTGCCTCCGATGTCCCAGACATCCCTTTTATTTGTGAACCTGGCCCTGACCCAGTGTCAGAGCCAGACGTTTCTCCCGCATCATCTCAGCCTCTTACCATTTTACCGCCTACCTCCTCCACTTTGGAAGAGGTAAGCCCACCAGTTAACCCCGGACTTGCTTCCGAGGATGATTCAACGGAGGTTTCCTTAACCTCCCCACGTCACATCACTGCCAGAGAGGACTCTTCACCTGTGCCAGAGCACACTGCCAGCCTTGGTGACTCCGCAGATTCGCACCTGTGGGGGCCATCTCGGCCTTATCATCCAGTGCCACGGAAGAGGTTCTGGAACAAGTTCCTGCCGAGACTGTGGCCGCAAGGGTCACATGTCTGCAAATTACGGAGGGTGCGCGAACCACAATATTCCGGCCATCGCAATGGCCGTCACCAATCCTTCTTCTCTAGGACCCCCAGCTAAGGGCCTATAACCGTCGCACCCCTCCAAAGCCATTATCAGCCAAGCCACGTCAGAGCCTACGATGACTCTGGCGCTCAAATCTCCCTGATACGGGAAGACAGAATTCCCCGAGGGGCTAATGTTGATAGACGTCGATTGATCACCATTGAAGGTATCAATCACATTAAACTGATCCTTCCGACCGTCCAATTGAGGGTCACTAGACCTCACTTCTCCAAAGTTTGTACCCTTGCAGTTGCAAGCTACATTCCAGGAGGTTACGACCTCCTCCTAGGGCAAGAAACATGAAGTTCTCCCTCGCATTCCAAAAAGCCTAGGGGTCCTAACCCCACGTCCAATCACTCTAAAGCAAGGAGTAATCGAAATTTTAACTCCTCCAGGAAGTACAACCACCAACAGTCTCCCTCGTTACCAGGAAGGGAGATTGATCATTAACAGTTCCTAGCCGACTATCAGCAGCGGACACTGTCCATGTTCCACAAGGCCTAGCCTTCAACCAGAGACAGGAGCCTCTGTCTCCCATTTCCAAGGGCACGCTGAGAGGTATTGCACCTCCGGTACCCGCCACAGGTCCAGTCGACCTAAACTCTCTGCCAGTGCCACTTGGCAGCACTGTCCAGTACCAAGCTCCGTCCAGCCTGGACGTAGAGCCACCACCGAACTTGACTTCTGCGCCTGGCCCCCGAGCTAGTGCCGGCGCCTAACCTACCAAGGATCCTCCTACAGGAGATCCTCCAACAGGCATGGAGCTTACCGCAGCCCATGGCCAATCACTAGTTCCGTCTTCTTCACCCACATCACTGTCGCCCGAGGATGAACCTCCGGCAGACCTCACCTTCATACCGCCTCAGGCTACCACTGCCTCTGCTCCTGCCGGCGTTTCTGGCCTTTCCCCAGAGTCGGTGTGCCCTCCAGTCTACTCCAAGGACTGGTATAGCCAGGTCCTGGGGAATAAGAAGAAGAAGAAGAAGGGACGTCATTAACAAACTAACACAAAAAGAGGCCACATCTCTCCTTGACACCTGTGCCCGAGGTACAGTGTCGCATTCATTTGCAGAATGATCCTGGCACCTACCCAGAGAAGGTAGCCAGCCTGATCTCTGCCAGTAGAACTAACCCTCTAACCCCTAGAAATTGTGATACTAACACTCATGTAAATGTCATAACTACCTCATTGCATTTCCCTCCTGGTAATTTAACCCACTCATCATCCCCAACGCATCATTACCTCTCATTATGTATTTTAACAGTTCCGTCGCTGAACTACTGCTGTGCGTACCACACTCTGGAATGATTGCGTCTTCATTTAACTGTATTGAGTAGGTTAGGCTAATGATTTAGTACCAGGGCATTAGGTGTTAGTCAGCAAGTATGAATTTTCAAGTAACTTAACTTACTAGGGGTAGAGTAGACTGTCGTCACAAGACAACCTGTAGTTGTTTATTAGGCTAGACTACATCACTATATTAAGTTAGTACACTTAGCATCTTTGCCTATAAGTTAGGTAGGCCATTGTAGTCAGCCGTATCGCTGCTCAAAAAACTTCAAGTTAGAGTAGGAGAACTGGGTTGTCGAGGCGATCAACTTATTTAAGCCAAGCCTTCACGCCCGAAAGGGAGTGAATGCCTTCTTATTAACAGGGGGAGCTGCTACGTTTATAGAACGCCTCGCCTTCCAGCAGAGGTTTAGTTTTGTTTAATTATAAAAGTAGCAGCCATGCCGTCTCTTGAAGCTACTGTTGTTGGGAGAGTGGGGATGTCGTAGGAATGATATTTCCGGTCTGACGGAAGCTTAGGGTAAGAGAGGCAGGTCACAAGAGTAGCTAGGCTTCGAGATGGATTTTAGGGACTTCTACAATAAGACCTATTTTCCTTCCCAATTTGCTGGCGTTGTGTTTACCACCTTTCAGGCAATGCTCGAGGCGGTTGTTGGAAGCCCCGTGATTCGAAAGCAAGGAGTATCGGTCTCAGTCGGCTGCTAGACGTGATCTCGGACAGAGGTCAAATTGCCAGCCTCCCAACATTAGGCCTACCCACGTCGTGCTGGTGGACACGAACCCCAGACCTGAACAGAGGTCGGACCGCATTCTCCTACAAGATAACACAGCATATTGCAATAAAGGCCTACACGTCCTGAAAGTGTAAACTTCAACCCAGCACCTTTTACTACCATACGACTCTTGCTAAATTCATTTTCAATTCTTATTTTACCCCTTCTACATCAGAAGCCCTTTGTCCTCATCGGGCCACGTGCTCCCCTTTGTGACTTGTTAAAGACCAAAGCTTTCGTGTATACCTCAGTGAACCAGTCGAGTTTACCTTCCCCAATGTTAGAGAATTAATCAGCCTTAATCAAAGCAAGAAGTCATTTTTTCTTTTATGTCGTTTAATCTGGGATTCTTTTCCAGATTCCATGAGTCACGTGCCGTCTCTCTGCTCGCAAGTGTGCATTAACCAAGTGAATGAAATCAGCTTGAATTGAATGAGACTATAAGCCCCAACGTGGGGGCCAATGGTCATTTAACTTTTCTCCAGGCCAGCACGGGCCTTTTTGTAAATAAATAGTTTAAAGTAACGAGCTGAGTTTTCTGGCGACCTTCCCCCTAAAGAAAGTTTACGGTAAGTTCAAGCAATTCCCTCTTGAAATCCCTAATTTACTTCCGTTTACGTATCTAGTCCTCTCACAGGGCCCACCCTATATAAACGTATAATATATATATATATATATATAATATATATATATATTATATATATATATATATATAATATATATTTGTATAATATATATTTATATATATAATATATATTACATATATTATATATATATATATATATATATTATATATATATATATATATATATATAATGAATAACTTGATCACGAAGTATATAAAACGTGATGCTATGTATAAATAAAGGTTTTTTGCCACGAAGGAAAAAATGAAAAATCGAGATAGCCGAGAACTTTCGTCCTGTTAGGACCATTTACTGAAGGGTCCGAACAGGACCGAAAGTACTTGGCTATCTCGATTTTTCATTTTCTCCTTCGTGGCAAAAAAACACCTTACTATATATATATATATATATATATATATATATATATATATATATATATATATATATATATATATATACATATATATATAAATATAATATAATAGTATATATAATATATATATATATATATATATATATATATATATATATATATATATATATATAATGATATATATATATTACAGTGGTCCCCTTATTCGCGGGGGATGCGTACCAGAACCCTCAGTGAATAGTTAGAACCTGCGAATGTTGGAACCCCTATGAAAATGCTAAAAATAGCCTATTTTGTTAGTTAAAACTCAAGAAAAACCCACTAAAAATCATTCTTGGTTTTTTTTTTTAATAGTTTTATTACAAAAAGTGCATTTTATGATGAAATTCATCAAAAAAAACCAGGAATTTGTGGATATTTATCACAGAAAAATACCGCGAATGCGCGAATTTTCCGCGAATAATGCAGGAAAACATTCCCCAGAGAAATCCGCGAATGTGTGAGTCCGCGAATCTGGAGAACGCGAATACGGGGCGGGGGGGTCCACTG
>NC_087217.1:35919755-36027255 GCF_015104395.2 Macrobrachium nipponense | reverse complement strand
ACAACACCCTTCCCGCCTTCACTATGAGCAATCCTTGGAGGGTAGTAGCCTTTGCTCCCTTCAAGGATGGTATGATCTCCATCCCGGACTATGGAACTCGTCAAATCGAGGACTTCGAGTTCTATCCCGCCGGCCTGCAACCACCTTTCATGGGATATGCTAGGCTAACGGAAGCAGCTCTGAACAGGGAAGACAAGATCCCTAAGGAGCCTGTTTTGTACAGTCGCGAACAGGCTCAGAGGGAATGGGTATGATGCCTGGAAGACAGGGATTGTACCAATACCAAGCTCCAGGCATTTAAGAGCCCTTTCACGATCTTTGCTACGGAGGAGGAGGCACCACTCCCCTTCACAACAAAGATAGCTGAGGTTACCATCCAGGCTGCCATGAAGGATGAGCCTCTCCCTCAGCTTAGGGAATCAGACCCGACGTCCCCACTCTTCCCAGCCTTTGGGGAACTTTGGGACGACCTTCCAGCAACATTCACGGTAGGAAAACTCAAGCCGGACTGTGCCATTGATCAGTTCGTGGAGAGACTTCCTAGGCTGCCGGATAACCTTATCCAAGCCGAATTTGAGGCAAGGACTAGGTTAGGAAGAACTTTGAATGCCTTGGTGATGACAGAGGTTGCCGCCCTGACTTACGGTTTGGAGCCTCTGTTCAAGCTCCTGGCAAAGGCACAAACACAGACTGTACAGTCGGACCTGTATGAGTTTGTGGTAGCGAGACGGAACTGCAGGAAACATGTCCTGCAGGAAGCTACAATTCGGCACGAGCCGAACAAGCTGCTATCGTCTACCATCTGGGGAGCTGACCTCTTCCCAGAATCAGCTGTAAATGAAGTGCAGCATGAGGCGACCAGGCTTAACCAAAGCCTCAGGGCTCGCTGGGGCCTTTCCAGTAAGAGGAAACCTGAGAATCCTCCTGCTGGCGCCAAAAAGCTGAAAAAGACCAGGAAGTTCCCATCCTTCCAAAAACAGCAGCAGCAACAGTTCGTACAGGCAGTCCCGGTCTCTCAACCTGTGCAACCAGCAGCTGCGAAAGGTCAGAATCAGCCTATCCTCCTGTTGACTCCCCAAAGCCAGCCCTCGACCTCCTACGCTGTTTCCCCGGCTTTCAATCCCGTATTTGAAAGCCAAGCATTTCAAGCCATTAATAGGTTTGCAAGGGGAAGTAGGGCTAGGGGTGCATTTCGTCAGAGGGGTGGCGGAAGGGCAACCAACAGGGGGAAACACTTCCGTGGAGGGCGCGGAGCACGCCCTGCACAACAACAGTGAGATCTCTCAGGTAGGAGGGAGGCTGTTCCTCTTCCGTCACAGGTGGGGATTCAGCAATTGGGCACAGAGCATTGTGTCCAAAGGGCTGGGGTGGAGTTGGATCAAAGGTCCTCCTCCATCCAAATCATTCCTTCAATTACCAACAAAGGAATTGACAGAGTATGCGAAAGAGCTCCTTCAGAAAGGGGTAGTGTCAAGAGCCAAACTGAAAGATATAAATTGAGTTTGGCGCTCAAGAGCAAATGTCAAATCTCAAGACAAGTTGTCAGTAATCCCGCAGATTCTTCGCAAACGTCTCCGCCCATGGGTGGAGACAAAGAACCTTTCCAAATCAGTTCCTCTCCAGTTTCCCCCTCCGGCGTTGGTTATCCACACAGACGCCTCTCTAAGCGGGTGGGGAGGATATTCCCAATTCAAGAAGGTTCAAGGAACTTGGTCATCTCAGTTCCGCCAGCTTCACATAAATGTATTGGAAGCCATGGCAGCATTCCTCACTCTGAAGAGGCTTCTACCAGCAAACAACTCTCATATAAAGCTGGTTTTGGATAGCGCAGTAGTAGTACACTGCATCAACAGGGGAGGATCCAAATCAAAACATGTGAACCATGTCATGATAGCCATTTTCTCTCTAGCAACCAAGTACAAATGGCATCTATCCTCCACCCATCTGGCGGGAGTAAGGAACGTGATAGCGGACACTCTGTCTCGATCAGTTCCTCTAGAATCAGAGTGGTCCCTGGACAAGAACTCATTCCAGTGGATACGCCGGAGTGTTCCAGGTCTCCAAGTAGATCTATTCGCATCTCAAGCGAACCACAAGCTCCCTTGCTATGTGGCCCCCAACCTGGACCCACTGGCCTATGCCATAGACGCCATGTCCATAGATTGGAATCAGTGGGAGAAGATATACATCTTTCCTCCAGTGAATCTTCTATTGAAAGTCCTGAACAAACTCAGGACATTCAAGGGACAAGTAGCTCTAGTAGCCCCGGATTGGCCCAAGAGCAACTGGTATCCTCTGCTTCTGGAATTGGGTCTCCGACCTCGATGGATCCCAAATCCCAAACTATCTCAGTCAGTACAAATGAGGACTGTGTTCGCTTCCTCAGGAATTCTTAAAACCCTAACTTTATGGACTTCATGAAGTTTGAGCTAAAAGAGATGCAAATATTGATCCTCAGAATATTATTTTCTTAGAATCAGATAAGAGAGAATCAACTTTAAGACAGTATGATGCTGCTGTTAAGAAGTTAGCAAATTTCCTGAAGGAAACGAACACCAGAACCATGACAGTCAACCTGGCTATATCCTTTTTCAGGTCTTTATTCGAAAAAAGATTAGCAGCTAGTACTATTACCACTAATAAGTCAGCTTTAAAGAAAATCTTTCAGTTTGGTTTTAAAATAGACTTAACAGACTCCTACTTTACGTCTATTCCTAAAGCCTGTGCTAGGCTCAGACCTTCTGAAAGGCCTAGTTCAGTTTCATGGTTCTTGAATGACGTTCTCAAACTGGCTTCAGACACTGACAACGTTTCTTATACCTATATAATGCTACTGAGGAAAACTCTATTCTTACTAAGTTTGGCCTCAGGAGCCAGAATATCAGAACTGTCGGCCCTTTCCAGAGATGCTGGACATGTAGAATTCCTCCCCTCAGGAGAAGTCTTACTATCTCCAGATCGTAGTTTTTTGGCAAAGAATGAGGACCCCTTAATGAGGTGGGCCCCTTGGAAGGTCGTCCCTCTTCCACAAGACCCTTCTCTTTGTCCGGTGACGACCTTACGAGCCTTTCTGTCCAGGACATCCTCTAGATCCTCAGGCCCCCTCTTCATGAGGGAAAAGGGTGTTACTATTTCAATAAGGGGAATTAAGCAACAAATCCTTTACATTATTAAACAAGCTAATCCTGACTCATTCCCCAAAGCCCATGACATCAGGGCAGTAGCCACCTCCATTAATTATTTCCAGCATATGAACTTTGATGACTTAAAGAAATATACAGGCTGGAAATTGCTGACAGTTTTTAAGCGTCATTATTTTAAGTCTTTGGAATCTTTAAAATTTCCGGCAGTAGCAGCGGGAAACATAGTTTCCCATGACACTGCTCAGTAGTCGTAGTCGAAGATCCAGATCTCCTTTCTACCTGCCTCAACTAACAATGCACCTAACCTTACCGTTATGCTCATTGGGTCCTTCAGCCTTAGCTGCTTAACCTTCTTACGCCAACTGGACATATTTTACGTCGACATTTTTTGTCTCCCGTGTGCCGACTGGACGTATTTTACGTCGACTTACAAAAGTTTTTTTTTAAATTCGCGGAAAAATACTTATAGGCCTACCAGCCTAAAACTTTTGAATCATGCGGCTTGGGGGATGCTGGGAGTTCACGGATCAAGGTGTTGTTTTGTTTACAATCATTACGCAGGTGCGCAAGCGCGAATTTCTTTCTTGCCGCACTAAAAAGTATCTGTGACACATCTCGGAAATTATTTCGTCACTTTAATATAATTTTTGTACCATTGTAAATTAGCCGTTACATGAAGTATTATATATGAAAATGTGCGCATTTTTATGTAGAATACAACAATAAAATATTCATGATTGTAGCTTTTATCAGTTTTGAGATATTTTCATATAAATAACGATAATTGCCAAAATTTCAACCTTCGGTCAACTTTGACTCAACCGAAATGGTCAAAAAACGCAATTGTAAGCTAAAATGCTTATATTCTAGTGATATTTAATCATTTACCTTAATTTTGCAACTAATTGGAAGTCTCTAGCACAATATTTCAATTTATGGTGAATTTATGAAAAAACTTTTCCCTTACGTCCGCACAGTAACTCTTCCGAAAAAAATCATACATGCGATTGTGGTAATGTTTGCACCATTTTAAAATTAGCCGTTATATAAAGTTTTATATATGGAAATGTGCGCAATTTCATGCACAATACAACTAAAAACAACCCATGGTTGTAGCTTTTATCAGTTTTGAGATATTTTCATATAAATAACGATAATTGCCAAAATTTCAACCTTCGGTCAACTTTGACTACCGAAATGGTCAAAAAACGCAATTGTAGGCTAAAACGCTTATATTCTAGTAATATTCAAGCATTTACCTTCATTTTGGTGAATTTATGAAAAAAATAACATTTTCTTTACGTCCGCACGGTAACTCTTCCGAAAAAATCATACATGGGATTGTGGTAATGTTTGCACCATTTCAAATTAGCCGTTACATAAAGTTTTATATATGAAAATGTGCGCAATTTCATGTAAAATACAACCAAAAATAATTGAAGGTTGTAGCTTTTCTCATTTTTGAAATATTTGCATATAAATCACGATAAATAGAAAAAAAACCACGTTCGGTCAACTTTGACTCTACCGAAATGGTCGAAAAACGCAATTGTAAGCTAAAACTCTTACAGTCTAGTAATATTCAGTCATTTATCTTCATCTTGAAACAAATTCGAAGTCTCTAGCAAAATATTTAGATTTATGGTGAATGTAAAAAATCATTTTCCTTCCCTCCGCGCGCGGATTCTCCGCCACAAATCTCCGAAATACGTACGTCCCATTCTCGGAATATTTGCTCCGTTTCATATTAGGCATTTCATAGAGTTTTATATATGAACATGTGCGCAATTTCATGTAGAATAAAACAAAAAATATTTGAAGGTTGTAGCTTTTCTTATTTCCGAAATAATTGCATATAAAAAATATATATATATAAAAATTCAACATTCGGTCAACTTTAACTCGTCAGATATGGTCAAAAACTGCAATTGTAAGCTAATACTCTTACAGTATAGTAATAGTCAATCATTTGTCTTCATTTTGAAACAAATTGGAAGTCTCTAGGACAATATTTAGATTTATGGTGAATTTTTGAAAAAAATATTTGTTTACGTCCGCGCGTTACGAATTCATGCATTATTTTGTGATAATATTTTCTCTGTGTTGCTTTTATCGTTTTACAATGTGTTATATACCAAAATGATCGCAATTTAGTGTACATTACAACGAAAAAAAGTAACTTGTTACCTTTAACCGTTTTGCGCACAGCGCGATTTGAATACAATTATATATGAAATTTCGTTTTTGCGCTATCATATATCGCATTATTTATATATGATAATGATAATTTTTTTCATTTCTGATGGTTGCATACTAAACTTTAGGCAATGAAAAAAAAAGGAGCCAAAAATGAACTCTTAATCTTGAAAACTAAGCGCGCTGTGATTTTTTTGAAAAAAATATTTTTTCCGCTTCCGCGCTCACTCCGAAACCCCTCCGGCACACGGGAGACGATTTTTTATTTACCGCTCCGGCGTAAGAGGGTTAAAAGGCTACATATAGTAGTGTGTCCCTTATTTTTTTTGCTAGGGGCACTCACAACTATAAATGTATATATGGAATTTTTGTAACTAATCGGTGTTGCTCCCCTTATTTTTGTGCTAAGGAAGCACACCAACATATAACTGAGATGCTGTTTGTGATTCAAATATATAAGTTTCAGTGAGTGTTCTCTCCTTATGTACTTTTTTATTGAACCTCACTTGTATTAGATAAGTTATCATAAGTTAAAGTATAATTTTAAGGTTAACTGTATATAATTTGTTTCATTAGTTTAAGTTAACTTTATTTTATGATAACTTGTAAGCTCTCAATCAGATTATATTCACTCTTTTTTACTTCTTTTGTTTTATTGAGACCTTTCTCTTTTTTACTTTTCCAATCTTGTGCTAATTTTCTGGTACTATTTCACGAAGCGACACGAACTGAGCCGAGAAAAGGGACTTTGACGAAGGAAAAATCTATTTCTGGGCAAGGGTTCATGTCGCCCAGTGAAATCCCCCACTGTTCCCCGCCCTGCAGCCCAAGATTGGCATCTAACTACAAGGATGGCCACCAGAGGCGCTGCAGTCGGCGTGGTGGGTAGCGTAGTAGTTGCTGACTCCGACTGTGTATCAGCTCTCTCAGGAGGGGGATTTTGATGAAGGAGAATTCTAAATGACAAGAAGTTCGTGGTAGTGGTCTCACTCGCCCCAGCTCCATACCGACACCCTCTTTTTATTTAGGGGGAGTGAGTCAGTTATTCTGACATACTCCTGAATTTATTTTTTCTCTGGTATAATGTTAGTATCATTTACCTAGAAATAATGAACTTAAGGATTATTTCACTGGGCGACACGAACCCTTGCCCAGAAATAGATTTTTCCTTCATCAAAATCCCTTTTTTCTAGCAGCATTTACAAGAGAAGACCACATACAGGGTTGCAATTTCTACCAGAGCAATAGTAAAGCATGGGGAAGGGATACACGATGTCCAATTAAAATATGATCCAGGGTTGTGTCAACAGGCATGCTGAAGAAATTATGACTTGCTATGCGTAGGTGACAAAGTGCTATATTGTCCAGGGGTAAGGGGATCCAGACCATCGGGCAAGTTACCTAAGAGCGAAAATAAGCCCTTTAATTTCCCAAGCTTTGATGCAGAAGCTCCAACATGGGAGGAAATGGATGTGAATACACACAGGGTTTTGGAAGATTTAAAAACCAAAACTCCTCCTCATCACCTGAGGCTTTGGCATGCTTATAGCACCTTCTTGTGTATACAATCAACAGTTCAGTCTTTGCATAATCTATTAAACAAACATTGCCCTTACTGGTACTACATAGCAAACAGAGGTCTTTTTCCAATTAATTTTTCCACAACATAAAAGAAGTACATCAAAACAAAATATTTTAATAACCAAAGTTAACTATCTAGCTAAATTTTAAAAAAGTCACATTTTCTACTAGAAATCAATAAGGAAAATCAAAAGGTAACATTAATATACACAAGATGCAATATGCCCCTTAGCCTCTTCATTCATCTGAGAGAGAATGAGAAATAAGAGTACACTAGTAATTACACTGAACTGTGCTAACACCAGCTAAATGAATACTGTAGTACAATTAATGCAAAAAGGATACTAATGCCTTCAAAGCTTAACACAATACCTAAACCAAAATGGATATAAGTGGATTAACAGCTGATAAAAGAATTTATGGTGGCAAAAGAAATACTAAACCATCAACAACTGGTAAACAATGACCAGTGGGTGATAAAAAAAGCCAGTGTTATTACATATAATGGTACCCTTGAACGCAGCATTTCTCTCTATCATCAAATAAATGAAACTCACCAAGGCTTAATAAATGAAAAAAGGACCAAAATATATAAAGAAAAGAGATAACAGAGATGTATAAGTGAAGTAGAAAATTGTGGAAAAGAGCTTCACTAGTAATTTGGTAGTAGAAAAATAATGCTTGAGCTCTAGCTAAAGACACACATAGGAAAGACTTACATCAACTGGGGGTTGCAGGTGCAGGGCTGTCCTGTAAAGTGGACTTTTCTTTGGTCAATGGTGTCACTTGGAACTCTAATACAGGGTAGGTTTATGTAAACTGACAGGTTTGGTATTAAAACAAATGTGATTTTGATATACAGTGGAACCTCGACATATGAAAGTCCCAACTTACGAAAAATTCAAGTTACGAAAGCAAATACGAAGATTTTTTTGCCTCTGCATACGAAAATAATTCTGCTTACGAAAGGGTGTTTGTTTGTTTGTATTGCGTTTTTACGTTGCATGGAACCAGTGGTTATTCAGCAACGGGACCAACGGCTTTACGTGACTTCTGAACCACATCGAGAGTGAACTTCTATCACCAGAAACACACATCCCTCACTCCTCAATGGAATGGCCGAGAATCAAACTCGCGACCACCGAGGTAGGACGCCAACACCATACCAACCACGCCACTGAGGCGATTACGAAAGGGTGTTACTGTAAAGTCCCGAGATTCTCCCAGACCGAGAAAAAATTTTTAAACTCGCGCGCCGCCAACTGAGTAGACTCACCACCATCCTCCTGCTCTCCAATTGGTTCCGGATGCTAGTCACCGCCGTAAGATCCTGCTCTCCTACTGGTCAGCATCTACCCCATCGTGCTCATCGTAAAGGCGTCGTTCGGCCACTCCATAGCAGCATCGTTATCGCACGCACGCAGAATTTGTTAGTTTACATATACGAATTTGTTTGTTAACGTAAATTCGTGTTAATGATTTTGCTTTGTACTTTATCGTGTTGTGTGAGAACTTAATTAGTACATAACTTAATTATGTATAGTCATGGGTCCCAAGAAAGTTGCTGAAGTTCACGGAAAGAAGAGGATGCTTTCTATGGAGACAAAGATGGAGATCATTAAAAAGTATGAAGCTGGCATGCGGTTGAGTGTGATCGCTAAGGAATATGGCCGAAACCTGTCAACGATAGGCACCATTCTTAAGCAGAAGGAATCCATCAAAGCAGCTACACCTTCCAAGGGCGGGACTATTTTGTCCAACAAGAGGAGCCACGTGCATGATGAGATGGAGAGGCTGCTTCTCCTATGGATTGAGGACAAAGAAATCGCTGGCTATACAATAACCGAGACAGCAATCTGCCAGAAGGCCAGCGCTATTTTTGCTGATCTGATTGCCCAGGCCGAAGACGACGGTGGAGAAGGGACATCGACGGCAACCCCACACTTATAGGCTTCTCGGGTGTGGTTTGATAAATTCCCTAAACGGACTGGCATCCATTCAGTGGTGAAGAAATTGAAATTTTGTAAAAAAAAATGTAAAGTTAAGTTTTAATGTTTTCTGCCATTTATTTGTTAATGTGTTTCGTAAAGTTTGGTGTTAAAGTTTTCTGCCATTTTTTAATGTGTTTTGTAAAGTTAAGTGCTCATTTTTTCTGCCATTTGTCCTCCTCCTCTGTTGCCTCTTTCGGAGATCGCCTCACTCGAAAGGTAAGGTTCCACATTTTACTACACATATGTACGTACAGTATTTCTTGTATCCTGTACACTTATAAACTTTATTTACAGGTAATCACAGTTAGGTTAGGTATTGACTGGTCCAAATTGTTGTATTTCATTGTTTCTTGGTCAATTTACCTTTATTATAAAATTTAATAGGGTGTTTTTGTAGGGCCTGGACCGAATTAGGCAATTTACATGTAAAATGTGGTTCAAGATACGAAAAAATCAGGTTACGAAGGCCGCTTCGGAACGGATTAATTTCGTATCCTGAGGTACTACTGTACTGGAAATACTTTACCACATTAAACCTTGCTGTACAAAACACAATTACATTTCCTGGAATTCCGAGTCTCATAAAACATGAAGTATACTCAATGAATAGTGAAACTTTTGATACTGACTTTAAATAAAATAACTTTAATTACTTACCAAATGTAATGCTTGGATCAACAACAAATGGAACCAACTTGATGTTGTCTCCACATTTAAGTTTAACGATAATGTTTTTCAGAAAACCACCACGGGCTAGTCTGTCCAGAAGTCTATTTAGACTCTTCTTGTCCATTTTTACAGGATATCCTTCCTCTGATTCAGCCTGTAAAAGAAGCCAAAATCTTATGAAGAGATACACAAAATGCAAATGCACAAAATCATACTAGAGGCAAAATTCTGTCATTCACAAAAAATTTTACCTTAAATTCAAAATCATTAAAACTCATTCCACTCTAAAATATACTTGATTATACAGAAGAAACAAATAATCTATGTCAACCCAAAATTAGCTACTGAATTCAAGGAAATTGTGATAAATTTTATAACAAACACTAACTGAATTTGACCTGGTGATCAAAAATAGAATATGAAAATTATAAGATCCAATTAAGTTAGGAATTTAACCCTTTAACGCCGATTGGACATATTAAACGTCGACAAAAATTGTCTGTCAGGTGCCGATTGGACGTATGGTACGTCGACAAAAAAAAGTTTTTTAAAAAAAATTCGCGGAAAAATAGTTATAGGCCTACTGAGCGAAAACTTTTGAATCATGCGCCTTGGGGGATGCTGGGAGCTCACGGATCAAGGAATTATTTTGTTTACAATCGTTACCCAGGCGCACAAGCGCGAATTTCTTTCTTCTCACACTAAAAAGCATCAGCGAAACATCTCAGAAATTATTTCGTCACTGACATAATTTTTGCACCATTTTATATTAGCCGTTACATGGAGTATTATATATGAAAATGTGCGCAATTTCATATAGAATACAACAAAAAACAACTCATGCTTGGCTTTTATCAGTTTTGAAATATTTTCATATAAATAACAATAAGTGCCAAAATTTCAACCTTCAGTCAACTTTGACTCTACCGAAATGGTCGTAAAACAAAATTGTAAGCTAAAACTCTTATATTCTAGTAATATTCAATCAATTACCTTCATTTTGCAACAAATTGGGTGTCTCTAGCATAATACTTCCATTTATGGTGAATTTATGAAAAAAAACTTTTTCCTTACGTCCGCGCGGTAACTTCTGAAAATATCATAAATTTTTTTGTCCGATTGTCGTAATGTTTGCACCATTTTAAATTAGCTGTTACATAAAGTTTTATATATGGAAATGTGCGCAATTTCATGTAGAATACAACAAAAAACAACCCATGGTTGTAGCTTTTATCAGTTTTGAAATATTTTCATATAAATAAAGATGTGGCAAAATTTCAACCTTCGGTCAACTTTGACTCGACCGAAATGGTAAAAAAACGCAATTTTAAGCTAAAACTATTACATTCTAGTAATATTCAATCATTTACCTTTATTTTGCAACAAATTGGAAGTCTCTAGCACAATATTGCGATTTATGGTGAATTTATGAAAAAAACTTTTTCCTTACATCCACGCGGTAACCCTTCCGAAAAAACATGATATTGTTATGATACAATAAAATTTCATACATACTTACCTGGCAGATATATACTTAGCTATAGACTCCGTCGTCCCCGACAGAAATTCAAATTTCGCGGCACTCGCTACAGGTAGGTCAGGTGATCCCCTGCTCTGGGTGGCAGGACTAGGAACCATTCCCGTTTTCTATCAGATTTTCTCTTCCACCTGTCTCCTGCGGGGAGGCAGCGTGGGCCATCAATCGTATATATCTGCCAGGTAAGTATGTATGAAACTTTATTGTATCATAACAATATCATTTTCATACATTCAACTTCCCTGTCAGATATATACTTAGCTGATTGACACCCTTTGGTGGAGGATATGAGACAGCTAACTACTGAAAAGACAGGTAAACAACATATGTTGTAGCTATTTATAGACCTTGGTTCCTACCTGATTAGGTGGAAGACTTCGTGGCTACTGCCTGGGAGTCTGCTTCACCTCAAGAGCCTTAGCGAGATAGTGATCTGTGGCCAAGAGTTCTTGTGGGTCTGTCGATGGGGTCTTATCCACTTACTCGGCAGAGCCTGACTTGCATTTGTCAATGGGTGCTAATCCGCTTATATGACAACACGCCTACTTTAAGGAGCACACAACCGATCCCGATCACCCGATCCTAACACCCGTGTTAGTTCTAAGATTGCCAAGAGCCATCCCCAAACTCTTCACAAACAACCCAAAACTCGAATTACATAGTCAATACGCACACACTAAAGTACAAAAAAAAAAAATGTTGTACCCCTCTAATAGTCAGATACCACTCGATTTCCTTACTGAACCGAAGCGACAGCCGCCTGTGCGACATCTGACACTTCTTCCAGCAGGAAGCCAAGACCGTATCCGACAAGAGGGTTACGTACACAAAATTAAGGATGGGCGCTTACTCCAGTACCCAGAACCGTCTGCGCTGACACAAACGGACCTAGAGAAAAACATTTCTCATACGTTACGCGCACGTCCTTCAAGTAATGAGATGCAAACACCGAGTTGCACCTCCAATATGTTGC
Source organism: Macrobrachium nipponense (assembly GCF_015104395.2). Classification (NCBI taxonomy): domain Eukaryota; kingdom Metazoa; phylum Arthropoda; class Malacostraca; order Decapoda; family Palaemonidae; genus Macrobrachium; species Macrobrachium nipponense. The sequence goes on along the minus strand of NC_087217.1, from coordinate 36,015,165 downwards.
ATCTAAAACATTCTTCAGCGACACCTTATGCGCCTCGGTAATAACGCTTCTTACAAAGAAGGCTAAGGCATTCTTCGACATCGGTCTTTTGGGCTCCCTTACCGAGCACCATAGACCGTGTTGCGAACCCCCCATCTGCTTCTTTCTGTCCAGATAGAATTTAAGCGCTCTGACCGGGCAAAGAGACCTCTCTGCCTACTATACTAGCCAGGCCTTTTACCTCGAAGCTCCTGGGCCAGGGTTTCGAGGGATTCTCATTTTTAGCAAGAAAGAGAGTCTGGAACGAACAAATAGCAGAGTCTCCTTTGAAGCCCACTCGTGACTCAAGGGCGTGCAGCTCACTGACTCTCTTCGCCGTAGTGAGAGACAACAGAAACAGGCACTTCCTTGTAATATCTCGAAAGGAAGCCGTGTGAGGTGGTTCGAACCTTTCAGAAGATAGAAATTTTAGGACCACGTCCAGATTCCAGCTCGGAACTCTAGGTTCTTTTGATTTGGATGTTTCGAAAGAACGAATGAGATCATGCAAATCCTTATTATTGGCTAAATCTAGTCCTTTGTTCCTGAATACAGCCGAGAGCATACTCCTGTATCCCTTAATGGTTGGTACAGAAAGATGCGATTTCTCCTTCAGGAAAAGAAGGAAATCTGCAATCTCGGTCACAGAAGTATTGGAGGAGGACAGCTTCTTCGACCTACACCAACTTCTGAACAACTCCCACTTTGATTGGTATACTCGCATAGTAGATGATCTGCAGGCTCTGGCGATTGCGCTTGCCGCCTTGCGAAAAAACCCTCTCGCTCTGACAAGTCTTTCGATAGTTGAAAGGCAGTCAGAGCAAGAGCGGGTAGGTTTTGATGGTACTTCTCCAAGTGGGGTTGTTTGAGCAGATCTGTCCTGTTTGGAAGAGATCTGGGGAAGTCCACCGTCCACTCCATTACCTCTGTGAACCAATTTCGGGATGGCCAATATGGGGCTATCAGAGTCATCCTTGTCCCCTTCGAGGCCACAAACTTTCTGACCACCTCCCCCAGGATCTTGAATGGGGGAAAAGCGTACACATCCAGTCCGGACCAGTTCAGGAGAAAGGCGTCTACTGCATAAGCTCTGGGGTCGTCTGCCAGAGCGCAAAAGGTGTCTATCCTCTTGGAGAGGAATGTGGCGAACAGGTCTATTTGAGGCTTCCCCCAAAGAGACCAAAGGATCTGACACACTTCTGAGTGGAGGGTCCATTCTGTGGGAAGGACCTGGAACCTCCTGCTCAGCCTGTCCGCTCTCACGTTCCTCTCCCCTTGGACAAACCTTGTCAGTAGAGTTATATTCCTATGATTTGTCCAAATAAGAAGGTCTCTTGTCAGTTCGTATAGAGCGAGAGAGTGAGTCCCTCCTTATTTTCTTACAAAAGCCAGAGCGGTGGTATTGTCGGAGTTTATCTGCACTACCCCGTCTCTGACTATCTGTTCGAAGCATTGCTAAGAGCTCCTTGTAATTTATGTGCCATGACACCTGCTCTTCCGACCAGGTGCCTGACACTTCCCTGGATCCTAAGGTTGCACCCCAACCTGTCTCCGATGCGTCTGAAAATAATATCAGGTTCGGGTTCCGAACTTCCAGGGACACACCTCTGTTTTCCTCTATAGGGGGTAACCACCACCTTAAGTGATTTTTCACTTCTGCCGGAATTGGAAAAGTATCGGAGAGCTGTCCTGTCTTCCAATTCCAATTCCTTTTCAGGAAGAACTGTAGAGGACGGAGATGCAGTCTTACTAGAGGAAAGAACTGTTCAAGCGAGGAAAGGGTCCCCAGGAGGCTCAACCATTCCCTCGCTGAACTGCGCTCCTTCCCTAAGAAGCTGGAGACTGTGGCGCAACCTTTCGATATTCTCTCTTGAGAAGGAAACACTCGAAAACCCCGAGAATCCATCCGAATCCCCAGATAAACCATGTTCTGGCTGGGGATCATCTGAGATTTCTCGAGGTTTACGATCAATCCTAATGACTTTGTCAGGTCTAATGTCGTTGAAATGTCCTCCAAACACTGTTTGTGCGACCTGGCCCTGATGAGCCAGTCGTCCAGGTATAGGGAGATGTTTATTCCCATCTGATGTAGATGTCTTGCTACATTCTTCATTATACTTGTGAAGACTTGAGGAGCCGTGGACAGGCCAAAACACAGGGCCCTGAACTGATAGATCCTTCCCTCCATCATGAAATGAAGGTACTTCCTCGACGAATGATGAATTGGGATGTGGAAATAGGCGTCTTGAAGATCGAGGGACGCCATCCAATCTCCTTGGTGAAGGGCTGCAAGGACTGAAGCAGACGTTTCCATGCTGAACTTCTGTTTCTCCACAAATCTGTTCAGCGCACTTACATCCAGTACTGGTCTCCACCCCCCCGAAGCTTTCGCTACTAGAAAAAGCGATTGTAAAACCCCAGGGAGTTGTTTTCCAGTACCAGCTCGATTGCTCTTTTGTCCAACATCTGTTCTACCATTTGACGAAGAGTATCCATCAGTACAGGGTCCTTGTATCTGGCAGACAGTTCCCTCGGTGTTGATGTCAGGGAGGGCTGTCCTTGAATGGGATATAATATCCCTTCTTGATGACCGACATGGACCATGTGTCGGCTCCTATGTTTGCCCAGGCTTCCGCAAATTCTTGCAACCTGGCACCTACAGGTGTTTGGAGGATCGCTTTCTCATTTCCCCTTCTTAAAGGGTCGGAAGGAAGCTCTTCCTCTTCTTTCCGTCTTCTTTCTTCGTGAAATAGTTCTAGCCGGAGGGCCTCCTCGAAAGGGCTGCTGCTGCGTTGGACGCAGGCCTATTCTTCCTCAAAGACTGCCTGAGGAGATCTTGAGTCGCCTTCTCACTTAGTGAATGTGCAATGTCCTTCACCAACTGAGAAGGGAACAAATGCTCTGAAAGAGGGGCGAACAACAAGGCGGATCTCTGTGAAGGAGAGATGGCCTTAGTGAGAAAAGCACTATAAATTGCCCTCTTCTTCAGCATTCCTGCACCAAAGAGGGAGGAGACCTCTGCCGACCCATCCTGAACAGCTTTGTCTATGCATGTAAGTATGCTATGCAAAGCTTCCGGGTTTAGGTCTTCCGCTTCCTGGGACTTTTTAGCCAAAACCCCAAGGGACCAATCCAGGAAATTAAATACTTCCAAGACGTGGAAAAGTCCCTTGAGGAGATGGTCCACTTCCGAAAGACCCCATGTTGCTCGGGCCGAGTTCAAGGCGTGTCTTCTCGAGGAGTCTACGAGACTCGAGAAGTCGATTCGGCCGAAGTAGGCAGAGACAATCCCATATTTTCTCCCGTCTCATACCATATGCCTCTTCTACCCATTAGTTTGGCAGGAGGCATACAAAAGACTGTCCTCCCTAGTTCCTTTTTAGTCTTAATCCAGGAATCTAGAGACTGTAGGGCCCTCTTCATAGATATGGCCGGTTTCATCTTGAGGAAGGACGAAGACTTGAGTGATTTAGCGCTCGAAAATAGAGAGCGCGGAGAAGGAGGAGCAGCTGGAGTCGATGAATCTCCATATTCTTGTAGGAGAGAAGTAAGAACTTTATAGTTCGACAGTCCTTCTTTATTAGTTACCTCGTCTTCTGAAACGTCCTCTAAGTCGAGAGGATCGGAAGGAGAAAGCTCCCTTCTTTCGTCTGTCTCCTCCTTTGACTTCTTCCTTTCCGTCGAAGAAGAACTTCTAACAGGCGAGGGACTAAGAGCTATTGACTCCCTACGCCTATCCTTAGGAGAATCTTGGTTAATTTGCGCCTGGCGCCTGATTGGCTCCTGGTGCCTATCAGGCTCTTCTCGTATAGTAAGCGCCTGGCAGGCGCATTGCGCTCGGAAGGCTCCTTATGCCATTTGCATTCGACAAAGTTTACATTTTCAAATCGCGGCTGACTGAGCTATCCATATCTTCATTGCCATTACACTTGGCTGGTAGAAGATATGTAATTTTGATAATTTCTTGTAAATTAACAAAGTTGGGTTTAAAAGTTGCACAATACTTGATTGTATAAGCGTTAAGTGTGACTTCGCTAGTTTTGAACATCAATTTCGCCTGGGCCTTATTTTTCTTCTTTTTATATGGCAAATGACGTCAAATGATGTCAGCCGTTCCTCGAATTGGTTGCTCATGTCTGTACTACAGGTTTACAATACCTTCAACAGAGAGAGAGAGAGAGAGAGAGAGAGAGAGAGAGAGAGAGAGAGAGAGAGAGAGAGAGAGAGAGAGAGAGAGAGAGAGAGAGAGAGAGAGAGACTCTGTTGCCTGGGTTAGGTTGTTACACTGACACATATCCATTAGCAAAAGCTGATATTTGTGTATTGAGAATAAAGACCCCTTTAATAAAACCATTGATTTATTGTATCCATTCATACTGCATGCATTATTACCATATTATAATGCAAAGAATGATCTGCCATTTGCATTCTGGTTTCGTTTACATTTTTAAAATATCAGCTGATTTAATTTCATTGACACGATCACTGTCTTTAGATGTCGAATGAAACTTAATTTACGAAAGAAAGATGGGTTTAAGAATTACAGCTACTTTATTTATAAAAGTAGTACACTTAAAAAAGCTACATGTGTTTTTTGTCAGTTTCAGACAGTGCTTTTGCCTGCCAAAACATTTTGCAGTCTGCTCATTCATAAAAATTAAACGTAATTCTCAGACATGCTTGACTTCAAAAGTTACGATGCTCATAATTCATAGTTCCCAGTCATGCTGTACTTCGAGCATTGTTGTTTACTAAGGGGCTATATTTTCTTGGTAGTATTTTATAATCAAAATATGTAAAGGGTTTTACGATATCGATAGCTCCCCTGTTATCCTTAATATTGTGATTCTTTCCAATTTCAAAGGAATGATGGTTTGTTTACGTCTGTTTACGGCTACTCACGGCCACTAGCTAGCAACTTAACACTAGGGAATTTTACTAAATTTTATGATAACAGACATAATTTGGCTTATTTTTAATATCTTATTAATTTCCTGTAAAAATTAGACTTGATTTTCAATATTTTATTATTAGCAACAATATTGCTTACCCCTTACAGTACATACTACGTACCTAGCCTAGCCTATGGCGCTCTGTCAACCATCGTATTATGGCCAAACTGGGCGTACACAGGTTAGTTATTTTACTACAGTATTTATTTCAAAATGAAAAAATGCGTTGAATAGTCTGTTATTTAACACTGAACTGATTCAATTGTAATTTGTGTATTTATGGGTAGTGTTTTGTATAAAAAGACAAGGTTAGGGTAATAACTGGTGGTCAAGAACGGATTAATCCATTTTCATTTATTTCTTATGGTTAAAATTAATTTGGATCCCCTTCTATTTGTAAGAGATGTGTACCAGACCACATAATAGTTAGAATCTGCGAATAGTTGGAACCCCTATAAAAACACTGAAAGCCTATTTTGGTATGTAAAACACAAGAAAACCCACTAAAAATGTTCATACCTGGTTTCTTTAATATTTTATCACATAAAGTGCATTTTATGATGAAATTGATAAAGAGAAGGAATATCTGGATATTTCTCATAGAAAAATACTGCAAATAGGCAAATTTTCCATGACTAATGGGTAGATATGGTCGAGAGAAATCCGTGAATCCAGAGAATGTGAATACGGGGGCCCCACTGTATATATAGATATAGTCCCCCTGTATTCGCGGGGGATGCGTACCAGACCCCCCCGTGAATAGTTAGAACCCGCGAATGTTTGGAACCCCTATAAAAATGCTAAAAACAGCCTATTTTGTTAGTTAAAACTCAAGAAAAACCCACTAAAAATTTTCATTCATTGTTTTTTTTAATAGTTTTATCACAAAAAGTGCATTTTATGATGAAATTCATCAAAAAAAACCAGGAATTTGTGGATATTTATCATAGAAAAAATACCGCAAATGCGCAAATTTTCAGCGAATAATGCAGGGAAACGTTCCCGAGAGAAATCCATGAATGTGTGAGTCCGAGTATCTGGAGAACGCGAATACAGAGGGTACACTGTATATACGTATGTGTGTAAAATATATATATATATATATATATATATATATATATATATATATATATATATATATATATATATATATATAAAGTGTCCCCACCCCCCGTATTCGCGTTCTCTGGTGATTCGCGGACTCACTGATTCGCGGATTATTTTTTTCTTTGGAAACCTATTCTTAGAAATTATTCGTGGAAGGACTATCGCCCATAGTAAGTTCGCGGGTTTCGTTCTGTGGAACAAAAAGTATACATAATTATTCGCTGTCATCCCCGGCTATTCGCGGATGCGAATTTTTGTGTGTTTACTATTCGTTCAAGGACATTTCATAATGATATGTTATTCTGTTTATTAGACATTCCTTATAAAATCTTGATGTAATGAATTGAATAAAAAATATCGTAGGTATAAATTGGTGAGCAACATAATATGAAATAAGCAGATAACAGAGTGAGTTTGGCAACTGAGAAAATAAACAATCGTATACGTACAGCCATCTCTCTCTCTCTCTCTCTCTCTCTCTCTCTCTCTCTCTCTCTCTTCTCTCTCTCTCTCTCTCTCTCTCACACACACAAAATGATAGATAGGAAACAATAACAGAATATGTATTGCTTGAATAGATATGGCAACAAAGTTTTGGTCTGACTGAAAGTGTAGTGTTACTTTGACACTGACTTACATGTCATTCCTGGTCATCTCACAGCCACGGATAGACATCAACTTCACAGCGAGAAAGGAAATTGTATACAAAATAAATATTTTCCAGATGAAAAAGCAATGGAGGGCCTATGTTATCCCATAAAAAAACCTCTCGCTTGGATTACTGTAAGATGTAGAAAAGAGAGAGAGATCAAGGGCAGGGTGGATGTAGGAAGGAGATTTAAGCAAATATCAGTGTGCATCGTACCGAAAATGGCCCCTAAAAAGCGCCCTGCTCCTTCTAAGGCTTCTGGCCAAGAAGTTAAAAGAAAGAAGACCGTAATGAAGCTTGACGAGAAGGTGAAAACTTCTCGATATGTTGAAGGAGGGAAAAAGTTACGCTGCAGTCGGCCGCCATTTCAAAGTGAATGAGAGCACAGTTAGATATATAAAGAAAAAAAAGAAAATGAAATAAGAAAAAGTGTTAGTTATGACATTCTATGGCACCGCAAAGGCTGTCCACAGTGAGAAACAAAACCATTGTGAAAATGGAATCTGCACTCGCGTTCTGGATAAAGGACTGCAGGAAGAAGAACGTGCCCCTTGACTCCAACATCATACGCCAAAAGCACGACAGATCTACCAGCAGCTATCACTCCTACTGCTTCACAAGGTGTGAGGAAGAGGAAGCCGAAGCCGAAGATGTGGAGGCACTGGAAGGCGATGAAGAAGGGACGTTGGAATTCTTGGGCTTTGGAGAACCAGCTCCTGAAGAGGAAGACGAAGAAGAAGAGCCAGAACCGGGACCGTCCTCAGCTCCCCAAGGATTTCAGGCTAGCAAAGGATGGTTCCACCGGTTCCAGAAAAGGTTCCATCTAAAGTCTGTTTCCTACATGGGGAAGCTGCATCTGCAGACAAAGAGGCAGCCGCAAAATATCCACAGGCCTTCATGAAAATAATCCAGGAGAAAGGATATCACCCAGAACAGGTGTTCAATATGGACGAAACTGGCCTGTTATGGAAGAAAATGCCGTCCCGGACGTACCTTATGAAGGATGAAGCTAAAGCCTCCGGATTCAAGGCAAAAAAGGACAGGGTGACCCTCCTGATGTGCGGGAATGCGGCTGGTTTCATGCTGAAACCAGGCCTCATTTACAAGGCTGCAAATCCCAGGGCACTCAAGAACAAGAACAAGGCATTACTGCCCGTCTTCTGGATGCATAATCCCAAGGCCTGGATCACCAAAGTCCTGACGGAGTACTGGTTTCACCAGTTTCATTCCTCAAGTTAGGCAATACCTGGCCGATTTGGACATCAACTTCAAGGTCTTGCTGATAATGGACAACGCTGGTGGCCACCCTCTCGATCTTTATTCCAAAGGAGTCCATCTACACCGGGAACTCCCTCCAGCACCTTGTTGATGCAATGGACCGTGACAGTGAATTTACGCTGAAAGATTATTGGCGTAAATTCACGATTGCCACGTGTCTGTCTGTCATTGACTGTCGTGAAGGACATGTTAAGAAGGAGACACTGAATGCCTGCTGGAGTAAGTTGTGGCCAGACTGTGTCCATAATTATACATGGCTTTTTTCTCCCCAGGAAAATCCAGCATTCAGCCAGTAATAAGGCAGTCCAGAAGGTGAGAATTCTTGGTGGTGAAGGCTTTGACGATAACACCAAGGATGAAGTCAGCACCCTCATTGATGCCCACTCTGACCCCCTTACCGACCAGGACTTGGAAGAGCTGAAGAAGTCCGCCAGTGAGGAAGAAGACACTCCAGGTTCAGGAGAGGATCAGGAGGAGGAGGAGGAGGGCCTGACTTTGGAACGCCTGTCCCAAGTTAAAAAAATGGTAAACGACCTCCAGGAGTTTGTCGCAACATGGGATCCTTACATGGAGCGCTCCTTGAAGTTTTCTAATATTCTAGACACAGCACTGGAGCCTATAATCAAGCTCTCACCACCATGAAGAAGCAACGGCAGCAGTTTGTCAATCACAATGTTTCATCACACGAACGAAGAAAGACCCTCCAAAGCCTCCAATCGCCCTGAAGTAGTGCTCTTGAATCGCCTGAAGAAGTGCCTCCCAAATCGCCTGAGTCACCGCCTCCCGAAGCGCCTCCTGAAGGTGGTGAAGAGGCGCCCTCAGAGGATATGTAAACTCCTCTGCTTAGCTGTGCAGTCATATCTTCATCGTCATTCATCGGACTGCACGGCTAATTCATCATCATCATCTTTAATCAACATTCATCACTGGTGAGTACCCGGTTTACATATGTTGTACTAGCGTAAAACAATTGTTTAATGTTCATACAAATTTTGTTCTTTCTCTCTATCGCTCTGATTTCACATACATTTGTTTTTTCCCTTGTAAAAAGAAAATGGATGTCTCAAATAGTAACAGTATGAAAGAAAACGTGCATGACTGAATACTTATGGGGGGACTGAATTATTTTCACATACGTAACTAAGTCATGCAGTACGTACATAATACGTATGTACGTATTTATGTCATAAACCATAAAATGTAAGATTTACTTTAAAAACAGTATTAATAATATTTCAAAGATTAATATGAACCATAATAGGATGTTTTTATGTATATTTGATGAAGGATGGTCCTTTTAGCTACTTTGGTGTTTGCATGTTAAGTAATAAGCTAAGTTTTTATGAGTATTTTTGAGGGGGTTACAAACATTCGCGGATCTAACTATTCGCGGGGTGGGTCTGGAAGTTCACGGATAAAAGGTGTTGTTTTGTTTACAATAGTTACGCAGGCGCGCAAGCATGAATTTCTTTCTACGGCCAGCTAAAAAGTATCGTGAATCACACCTCAGAATTAATTTCGTCACTTTGATCAATAATTTTTTGTACCATTTTTAAATTAGCACGTTACATGGAGTATTATCTATGAAAATGTGGCGCATTTTTTATGTAGAATACAACAATAAATACTCCTGATTGGGTAGTTTTATCAGTTTTGAGATATTTTCATATAAATAACGATAAGTGCCAAAATTTCAACCTTCGGTCAACTTTGACTACCGAAATGGTCGAAAAACGGCAATGTAAAGCTAACACTCTTATAAATTTAAGTAAAATATTCAATCATTTACCTTTCATTTTGCAACAAATTAGAAGTCCTCTACCACAAAATATTTCGATTTATGGTGAATTTATGAAAACTTTTTTCCTTACGTACGCGCGGTAAATTTCTTCCGAAAAAAAACATACGTGCGATTGTGGTAATGTTGTCACTTTAAAATTAGCCGTTAATAAGTTTTATATATGGAAAGTGCCACAATTTCAATGCACAATACAACATAAAAACACCCATGGTTGTAGCTTTATCAGTTTTGAAATATTTCATATAAAAAATGATAAGTGACACATTTTCAACCTTCGGTCAACTTTTGGACTCTACCGAAATGGTCAAAAAATGCAAATTGTAAGCTAAAACTCTTATATTCTAGTAATATTCAATCATTTAACCTTAATTTTGCAACAAATTGAAGTCTCTAGCACATATTTCGATTTATGGTGAATTTATGAAAAAAATAACATTTTCCTTACGTCCGCGCGGTAACTCTTCCGAAAAAATCATACATGCAATTACGGTAATGTTTGCACCATTTTAAATTAGCCGTTACATAAAGTTTTATATATGAAAATGTGCACAATTTCATGTAAAATACAACCAAAAATAATTGAAGGTTGTAGCTTTTCTCATTTTCGAAATATTTGCATATAAATCACGATAAATAGAAAAAAACCACGTTCGGTCAACTTTGACTCTACCAAAATGATCGAAAAACGCAATTGCAAGCTAAAACTCTTACAGTCTAGTAATATTCAGTCATTTATCTTCATATTGAAACAAATTAGAAGTCTCTAGCACAATATTTAGAATTATGGTGAATTTAAAAAAAAAAACTTTCCTTCCTTCCGCGCGCAGATTCTCCCCCGCAAATCTCCGAAATGCGTACGTCACATTCTCGGAATACTTGATCCATTTCATATTAGGCATTTCATAGAGTTTTATATATGAAAATTTGCGCAATTTCATGTAGAATAAAACGAAAAATATTTGAATGTTGTAGCTTTTCTAATTTCCGAAATAATTGCATATAAAAAAAATATATAAAAAAATTCGACATTCGGTCAACTTTAACTCGTCAGATATGGTCGAAAACTGCAATTGTAAGCTAATACTCTTACAGTATAGTAATAGTCAATCATTTGTCTACATTTTGAAACAAATTGGAAGTCTCTAGGACAATATTTAGATTTATGGTGAATTTTTGAAAAAAATATTTGTTTACGTCAGCCCGTTACGAATTCATGCATCATTTTGTGATAATATTTTCTCTGTGTTGCTTTTATCGTTTTACAATGTGTTATATACCAAATTGATCGCAGTTTAGTGTAAATTACCACGAAAAAAAATTAACTTGTTACCTTTAACCGTTTTGCGCATAGAGCGATTTGAATATAATCATATATAAAATTTTGTTTTCACGCTATAATATATCGCATTATTTATATATGATAATGATAATTTTTTTTTCATTTCTGATGGTTGCATACTAAACTTCAGGCAACAAAAAAAAAAAAAAAAAAAAAAAAAAAAAAAAAAAAAATTAACTCTTAATCTTAAAAACTAAGCGCGCTGTGAATTTTTGAAAAAAATATTTTTTCCACTTCCGCGCTCACTCCGAGACTCCCTCGGCACACGGAAGACGATTTTTAATATACCCCTTCGGCGTTTAAGGGTTAAGAGTGTAAAGTAATGAAACAGTACGTTATATGAAGTAAAATTTTCTAAATTGTATATATATTTGTGTAAGATTTATGAACTGTTTGGTAAAAATGGCGCCAGCTGGCTGGGGGATGGAGGGAGGAGAGATGGGAACCCTTTGAGCAAACCAAATTGGTTGCAATATGCAAAGGTTGATAGCAAAATCAATTTTATTAACATATTAGGTACAAAGATCATCAAAAAATCGATAGTGTGTATGTGTCCGATTGTGTCTGTGAGAGAGCAGAGAGAAGAGAGAGAGAGGCCGAGAGAGAGACGAGAGAGAGAAGAGAGAGAGAGAGAGAGAGAGAGAGAGAGAGAGAGAGAGAGAGAGAGAGTAATCAGTGTGTTTACACTTGGATCTTAAGTGCACGAAAGGGATTAATTATGCCGCAATACATCAACTTACTGTTAGCAAGCAGCAGACTTTTAAAACAAACATGAGGATTTTGCAAACAAATAAGTATTATGTCAAGAGAACAAGAAAAGGAAAGATAAAATAAATTTTCACAAGGAAGCCGCTTAAACAAATAATCGAAGGCATGCAGAAGCTAAAAGCAGCGCCAGTTTGCTTATTACAGAGCTGAGTTACTTTTACAGTAGTAAAAAAATTGTAAAAAGCAATTATCACTAGATTGGTATTTTACTGTACCAAAGATAAAAGTGCATTGGGCAGATCGAGTGTAAGTGAAAGAAATGGGCGAATAATCATCCCAGATCAGCTGATAAGTCAATGGGAAGCAGAGCCATTCTTCTCTCTCTCTCTCTCTCTCTCTCTCTCTCTCTCTCTCTCTCTCTCTCTCTCTCTCTCTCTCTCTCTCTCTCTCTCAGCATACCAAACACTGACTCGGGCAAGCGTATTTTTTTTTACCATATTGCATTTGTTTTCATGTTTTATCATTATGTTAACTTTATTGTGAAATATTTTTTTTATGTGAATTGTTACTGCTTTTATGTACACATTATAGTAAAGATTTTACTGTTTCTTCTCTCCTCTACAATACCACGATGCACAATAACTTAAAACCGTCCATTCATTACTCCTAAATAATATAAACGCTACTTCCCTCTACCTTAAGTTAACTGTGTATCACCACAATGACGAATGATTTATTAATCTTTTGCTAAATTTATTGTGAAAAGCTTTGTTCTTTGATTTACTATTTTGTTAATATTGTCCAACTAGACCGTCTCACTCGGTGCAAAGAACACTGGCTCATATAACTTTTTTTTTCCCCTCTTTTTCTTTACTGAATTTAATTGTTTTCATATTTTATCATTGCGTTGCATTTATTGTGAAATAACATTTTATTTTTTAAGTGAATTGGTACTGCTTTTACATACGCTATAGTAAAGATTTTACTGCCTCTTCTCTCCTCAACAATACCAAAACGCTCGATAACTTAAAATCATTCATTCATTATTCCTAAAAAATATAAACGCTCCCTCCCTCTACCTCAAGTTAGCTGTGTATCACTGCAATGAAGAATGATTTTGTTAATCATTTGTACTAAATTTTATTGTGAACAGCTTTGTTCTTTTATTTACTATTTTGTTAATATTGTTCAACTAGATTGTCTCACTCGGCGCACAGAACACTGGTTCAATTAAGACTCTTTTTTTCTGTATTGCATTAAATTGTTTTCATATGTTATCATTATGTTAAATTTATTGAGAAATTCTCTTTTTATGTGAATTATTATTGTTTTTACATATATACAGTAATATTTTAACTCTCTCTTCTCCTCTCCTCAACATATCAACGCTCCCTCGTTCAGTCTCAAGTCAGCTGGGCGTGATGTCACCTCGGTTACGTATGATTTTATACATCTTTTATGTTAAATGTTATACTGAAAGCTGAATCTTATATTATATGCTTTATACTTTTATGTATTTTGTTGAATATTGTTATCACTAAACTACATATTGTGAATGAAAAGAAATTAATACAGTTTAACTTGTAAGACCCAGTAGGCCGTTGAATACAAGTATATAAACTAGATAGTCAGTCAGTTCGAAGTATGAGCATTTGTTTGAGAAACGATACAAAATTTTCTCAAATTTTGTTTGAAAATCAGAAAGTTCAACATAGGAAATGTTTGACAAATGAGGTACCACTGATATGTATGCAAGTCACATACTTCCCTTACCTTCCAAAAAAGTCCATTAGAAACTAATCATGCCACTTACTTTAACAATCATTTTCTGTAGCTTGAATGCATCATCAATGACTTTAATAGACCTTACATTTTCTATGATCATATTAGCTCGTTTCATCATTCGAGTTGTTACATGAGGAGAATTGCGCTTCTGGTTGCTGTAAGTCAACTGTATCTCTTCCAACATAGTCAAAAATCTGCAATGAGAAAAAATCATATGAACACTTCTCACCTACACATACTAGACATAAAAAGTAGGGAAACAGCTTTAATTGAAGCAGTATGCTATCTGCATTTATATTTATTTTACCATTTCTTTTTTACAACCTTCACATCTGCATTACCAGCATATCAAGTTTTATTAGTTTCTTTTAAAAACCTGAATGCTTTGAGGTGACAAATAAGTCTGACAAGTCTGATTAAAAAACCAAGGGTTTTTTAATCAAAGTCTGCTGGCCAAAGTACATTGGTGATAGAAAGCCAACTTTTCTTAGGAAATTTGGCTGCAATGTATAGGTAGTCCACGTAATCTGGAATAACAATTTTTTAGTTCCTAAGGATAGTGTCATTATTGTAGCTACTAAGAAAACTTATTTGTACTCTGAAGCAAGATCCTTTCAAAGTGGAAATTCCATTTTTCTGTACAATATCAACATAAAAAAACTCAGAACTTAAGTAATCATTAACTGCAAATTATTTTAGACAAATAAACAAAAGACATAATGTCAAAACAAATTTTGCAATAAGATGCTCTCGCACCTTGTAACAAAGCAAGATTAAATAACTTTAAGAATGACTACAATTTTTCAAAAAATGTTAAAACAGTATTCTTCAGAGTAAGTAATAAAGGAGCAACAATCATAATTTACATTTTGGTAGATCTTCCTTATAAAGGTTATAAGGAACTTAAAATAAATTTTCTCCGCTGTCTTCTATCTTATGCCTGAATTCTCATTGGGCCTAAGTTTTCACCTATACCATTTCCCCATGATTTGCTGGGCCTTAGTAATATTCTTGCCCTGCCACTTTCCTATATATATGGACTATTTTCCTTAATTATCTTATGTACATGCCATCTCAATCTTTTCAATGCCTATTTTCCAGTCTCTTGAAACTAAATTTTTCAAAAATTATCATCAGTTTAGAATACAAGTAGTACTGGTGACATGAATTAAGTAAAACAATGAACTGAAATTGTGCAAATTTCTAATATGAAAAAGAAAATGTTATTAACTGCATATACAGGCAGTCCGCAGCTTACGACAGCTGCAGCTTACGACAGCTGCAGCTTACGATGTTCCAAGTTTGCAATGCTTTTCAATTATATTCATCAGAAATTATTTCCAGGCTTACAACACATGTTCTAGGGTTATGACGCTGATTCGTCGGAAGAAATATTACTCCAAAAAGGCAAAATATAGCAATTTGCCCAAAATTGCATTTTTCCTAACTATACAAACCTGAGGTCCTTTTACACATAGCCCCACCTCATGCCACCCCTCACTCTGCAGTTTTTGCTTGGGCCTAAAGCAAAAGTGATTCTTCACCTCCCAGTCGCGCGGCGCGCGCACTGTCGGACAAGCAGTTAACTACCGAACTCCCTTGTTCGAAAGCTTACGACCATCCAGCTGCCGCTAGTTACCTTCCTATTGTAAAAGGACCTCAGGTTTGTATAGTTAGGAAAAATGCAATTTTGGACAAATTGCTATTTGTTACGACACGGAATACAAACCTTTCGGTCCTTTTACAATAGGAAGACTCACTTCTTGGTGGGAGGAATCTGAGTCTTTTGTGAACAGACTGGTGTTTGCCCAACCTTGAAAGCCTCCCTGGTTGTAAGAGCGAGGGAGGGATCCAAGCCTCTGTCCGATTGATCGGGGTGTGCACCGCAGGATCATTGGTCAGACCTCTGGACCAAGTACTAAGAGAGAGGCAAGCGTATCTCTTCGTACCAGCAAGCAAGAACTTGTTCCTGTTTGCAAGAGACAACATAAAGTTATGGGTTTGTCTCTTGTTGGCATCCACTTCCCCTCTCTTGTTGGGGGAAGTGGTGGATATTCGCTCCCATCCCTAGTGAAAGGGATAGGATGGGGCTCTGTCGAGTAGCTCACCTGCATCTCGTCCTTATCCAGCAAGGTGACGACCGTATCCCTCTACCCACAGGTAGAGGGGGAGAAAAAGATGGGAGAGGAGCCATTCACACTCTCATTCACTCATCCATTCTTACAGTCACACCAGGACTCGATGCTGTTCAGCCTGCGAGGGTCTGGGTTAGCTACACAACGTGTTGAGCAGACACCACGGGTCCCAAGGAAAATGATCCAAGGACCTGTGGGCAATATCCCGAAGGTAGGAGGAGGTGCATGTGGTCTGGTTGTACCAGACCCCTGCCTTCAGTACCTGCGCCACGGAGAAGTTCTTGCGGAACGCGAGGGAATGTACTTCTTCTAGGTCATCCTGGTGCTGACGAAGAGGCTTCAACACTCAGCCTGGGGTGTCGAGTTTCTTCAGATAGCGCCGTCGCGCCCTCACAGGACAAAGCAGCATCTCCTTCGCATCGAAGGCGGTGAAGTCCATTAGGGAGGGGATTGTGAAGGACTCTAACCGATCGTCAGGGACAGAAGGGTTCTGAGTCTTCGCTACGAAGTTCGGCACGAAATAGAGCGTCACGGATCCCCATCCCTTGGATGCTTGACTTCGCAGGAAAAGTCATGCAGTTACCTCAGAGGAAAAGAAGGGAATAGTCGCATTACCTATCCCTCTTCTCGACTTTGGTGATGTCCAGTACCCATACTGGTCTATCCGTCTGCAGCGAAGTGTCTCGCATTCTCCTATCCCCATGCAGTGAAGTAGTTCTTCTCGGTAGTGGATAGGACACCGACACTCCATGGTGGGTGTCGAAGGTATGGGTACTGGGACAAGCCATTAGGACGAAGAAAAGATTGATCTGGAACAACCGAACTAAGTCCACAGCGAAGTTCGTAACTGACTCGGGCGCTCTGACAGCTGCCGACTGACTGCGTTCGGTAGGAGGCAAGTTGTCCAAGCATCCGAGCAAGTCACGTGACCTTCGCCCTACAAGGGTTATGCCGAGAGACTAAACAAATCGTATTTGTTTGTCACCGATGCCAGCCAGCGAGGTGATGATTCTCTTAAGGTATGTGCCCAACAGGCAAAAGTCAATTGCCTTCTAGAGACCGAGGTCCCTGATGGCAAGACATCTCATAGTATAGTTGAATCTCAGCTAAAGAGAAACAACACTATGTGCCGTTGAAGACGAAGGTGGACAGAGAATGCAACCTACGTCTTCATAGGCGAATCGAGAGAAGGATTCTCACCAGCGGGCCGAAAGCAAAAGTGTTTCTTCACCTCCCAGTCGTGCGGCGCGCGCACTGTTGGACAAGCAGTTAACTACCGAACTCCCTTGTTCGAAAGCTTACGACCATCCAGCTGCCGCTAGTTACCTTCCTATTGTAAAAGGACCGAAAGGTTTGTATTCCATGTCGGAACAAACTGTATACATATGTCCCTTATAATGTTGAGTTTTGATTCTGGCAATAAGCTTAGTCTATGTTAGCAGTTGCTACTGTAGCCTAGTCTACGATTATGAGTACATAATCAGTATGTGCTCATTTAAAATACTTATTAATTAACCATTAACTATCATGAACAAAAACAAACAAAAAAAGCCTCCAACCTTTTGTTTAAGTTCATGGTTCTGTCAACAGAGTGGCGAGAGATCGCCAAGCAACCACTTTATATTAGCACACAGTGTAGTAATCATAAATATTCATTCTCTCTTTTCAACTGCTGAAACTACCAAACAATCTAGTAACCATTCATTTCTATTCTTTATTTTACCTTTACCTAATGGAGATATCGACAGCTAAAATGAAACACGACGACATTATAAGAAGAAGAATTCAAGAATATATTTGCTGGCTTCGATGATAGCAGTCTTTGATTAATTTTATATTTTATGATATTTAATTCACAAATTTTTTTTTATTAAATGCATTGCATAACAAGTTTTTCAATTTACAACATCCTTTTACCAATAGAATAAAAAAAAAATATATGATTCATTGTGAATCGTGAATGAAGTTATGAGCTGATGAAATAGTATAGTACAGCTGCCTGTACTATACTAAGTGACATGGTAACAAACTAACCCCTGATTTTTTTTCTTTGAAGGCTCATCTGGTAACTGTTTCTTCTGTTCTTCTGCTATGCCACATGTTCCATCTCCTCGTGGGCTACACTCTGCTTGAACGTCTGATTTATTCGTAACATATGGTACCATTTCTAAATCCACTTCCACACCTTCCATAGAGTTACTTTCTACTATTTTCATAACTTCATCCTGTACATATTTAAGAAAACAGGTTAACAGTTCTTGAATACACTAAAATATTCATATAATAACTAAAATCTTCATTTTTTTTTTTTAGAAACTTGAATGGCAAAAAGTTAGTTAAAAACTAACAGAAATAAAAAATAAAATTACAATCCTACTTACATAAAATTATTTTGAATAAGAAATAGTCAAGGTAAAATATCTAAACTTTTCATTTTTATGTTTCATAGATACATGAAGTACTGTATATGCTGGCATATAAGGCAACCTTTTAACCTTAAAAAATCTCCCCCAAAATGGGGGTCGTCTTATATGTCGAGTATAAAAAGCAAACCTTAAATCCTGCTGAGATTTTCAATGATAGGCTAACCCCTGAAGTGTTGATAGTTGCATCAACAGTTGGTCACAAATATTGACAATGTCAATAAAACATATGTAATAATGGTAAAAACTGTAAGTAATTTACGTGAATCACTAGCGACCTGTAATTTACTATGGATAATTACCATAATTAGGACAGTACTACTGATACTGTCGACAGCCATAAATAGACATTAGGATGAGCGAGCTCTCACTTTGGTACAGGTGTATGATCTCTTTCCGAAGTTCTATAAACCTAAATATTTTCTCAAAGAAATTATCATTTGCAAAGTTTGACGTATTCCAGAATATAAACATTGTCACCCTACGCCATTTGCATTTGATATTTTTTACATTCTCAAAATCTCAGCAGATTGGGTACTATTGATATCTTTATTGACATTAGCTGCTAAAGTAGATGTAATTCGAAATACTTTTTTTGTCAATTTACAAAGTTGGGCTTAAAACAAGCACAATACTTGATTATATAAGCATTAAGTGTGATTTCGCCAGTTCTTGTTTGTTTGTATAGTGCTTTTACGTTGCTTGGAACCAGTGGTTATTCAGCAACGGGACCAACGGGCTTTATGTGACTTCCGAACCACGTCGAGAGTGAACTTCTATCACCAGAAATACACATCTCAGAGAAAAAACCAAAATGGGATGTCAGAGTATTCTGACTCGCTCACCCTATAAAGAGGGTGTCGGTATGGTTTCTGGGGCGAGTGAAACCACTACCACGGGCCTCTTGTCATTTACATCCCTCCTTCACAAAATCCTCCTGCTAGAGAGAGCTGATACACAGCCCGCGTCAGCAACTACTACTACTAGTGCTCCCACGCCAACACGAGCGCCTCTAGCGGCCATCCTTGAATGTTAGAAGACCAAGCTTGGGCTGAAGGGTGGGATAAAAAAAGGGGGGGATTTCACTGGGCGACACGGGCCCTTGCCAAGAAATAGATTTTTCCTTCGTCAAAATCCCTTTTCTGGGCTCGGCCCGTGTCTCTTCGTGAAATACTACCAGAGAAATGGCCACAAGCTTGGTAAAAGCTAAATAGTACAAGGTAATAATAAAAAACGAAATATATAAGATGAGTATAATCCAAAGTAATTATTACAGAAGTTATCAAATTTACACTTAAATTAACTTATAGCAACTAGGTTAGCCTTATGATTAAATAACAGGAAATCATAAAAACTAGAATTGTGCTAACTTACGATAACTTAAATTAGACAATGATAAAATATATACAATTGTGAGTATTCCTAGCATTAAAATAAGGAAAACATCACGATATAGCCTTTGGCAGCTAAGGCTCAAAAGGGGTAGAACCTGGTGGCAAGATCACAGGAATGATGTTAGTGAGGCAGGTAGAAAGGAGATCTGGATCTACGACTAAACTACTTAGAGTGTCAGGGGAAACTGTGTTTCCCACTGCCACTGCTGGAAATTTAAGAGATTCTAAGGATTTCAGGTAGTGGCGTCTGAATACTGTCGGCGACTTCCAGCCTGTATACTTTTTTAGATCATCAAAATTCATGTGCTGGAAATAGTTAATTGAGGTGGCTACTGCCTTAATGTCGTGGACTTTGGGGAACGAATCTGGGTTGGCTTGTTTAATAAAGTATAAGATCTGTTGTCTCATTCCTTTTAAGGAAATAGTGCCACCTTTTTCCCTCATGAATAAGGGACCTGATGATCTAGTAGATGTCCTTGAGAGGTAGGCTCGTAAGGTCGTTACTGGACATGGCCTGAGTCTCTAGAGAGAGCCGACAGTTCAGATACTCTGGCTCCTGAAGCCAGACTTAAACGAAATAGTGTTTTCCTTAGGAGTGATATATAGTTACATGAATCGTTGTCAGTATCTGAAGCCAGTCTGAGAACATCATTTAAGAACCATGAAACTGAGCAAGGTCTCTCTGTTGGTCTGAGCCTAGCACAAGCTTTAGGAATAGATGAGAAATAAGAATCCGTTAAGTCTATTTTAAAACCAAACTGAAAGATTTTTCTTAAAGCTGACTTATTGGTAGTAATCGTACTGGCTGCTAAACCTTTTTCAAATAAAGATCTGAAGAAGGAGATAGCCAGGTTAGTAGTCATGGTTCACGATTGTGTTTCCTTCGTGAAATTTGCTAGCTTTTTAACGGCTGCGTCATATTGACGTAAAGTTGATTCTCTTTTATCCGATTCTAAGAAAAGGATGTTTTGAGGATCAATGACTGTATCTCTTTTAGCTGCGAACTTCATGAAGTCCATAAAGTTAGGGTTTTGAGAATTCCTGAGGAAGCGAACACAGTCCTCATTTGCACTGGTTGAGACAGTTTGGGGTTGGGAATCCGTTGAGTCCGGAGACCCAATTCCAGGAGTAGTGGGAACCAGTTGCTTTTGGGCCAATCTGGGGCTACCAGAGCGACTTGTCCTTTGAAGGTCCTGAGTTTGTTCAGGACTTTCAACAGAAGATTCACTGGAGGAAATATGTATACTTTTTCCTACTGATTCCAATCTATGGCCATGGCATCTGTGGCATAAGCCAGAGGGTCCAGGTTGGGAGCCACATAGCATGGGAGCTTGTGGTTCGATTGTGATGCGAAGAGAACCACCTGGAGGCCTGGGACCTTTTGGCATATCCACTGGAATGAGCGCCTGTCCAGAGACCATTCCGATTCTAGAGGAACTGAACGAGACAGGGCGTCTGCTATCACGTTCCTTACTCCCGCCAGGTGAGTGGAGGATAGATGCCATTTGTACTTGGCTGCTAGTGAGAATATGGCTATCATGACATGGTTTACATGACTTGATTTGGATCCTCCCCTGTTGATGCAGTGTACTACTACTGCACTGTCCAATACCAGCTTGATGTGAGATTTCTTGGCTGGTAGAAGCATCTTCAATGTGAGGAACACTGCCATGGCTTCTAATACATTTATGTGAAGCTGGCGGAACTGAGGGGACCAAGTCCCTTGTACTTTCTTGAATTGAGAGTAGCCTCCCCACACGCTTAGAGAAGCGCCCGTGTGGATAACCAACGCCGGAGGGGGAAATTCTTGACCTCCGCCCAGGGGTGGAGCCGTTTGCGGAGAATCGGCGGGATGGCTGACAACTTGTCACGAGATTTGTTGTTTGCTCTCGAGCGCCAGACTCAGTTTATATCTTTCAACTTTGCCTTCAGTAGAACATCTGTAACTGAGGCAAACTGGAGAGAACCTAGGATTCTTTCCTGGTTTCTCCTTGATGTCTGTTTGCACTTGAGGAACTGTTTTGTTGCTTTGGCTATTTCCTTCCTTTTGGCCAACGGAATTGACAGAGTATGGGAGTTAAGTCCCATTGAATGCCAAGCCATTGAAAGCGGGAGTCCGGCGTTAGCCTGGACTTGGTCTTGTTTATCTGGAACCCCAGATGTTCCAGAAACTGTATTACTTTAACCATAGCTTTGTGGCATTCTTCGACGGTTGTTGCCCAGATAAGCCAATCGTCCAGATACGCTACTACCATTATCCCCTGAGATCTTAGTTGTTGAACTACTGACTCCGCCATCTTCGTGAATACCCTGGGGGCCACGTTGAGCCCGAAGGGCATCACTTTGAAGGAGAATGCCTGGTTTCCTAGCCTGAAGCCTAGGTACAGGCGGAAGTGTCTTGCTACTGGGATATGATAGTATGCGTCTGTAAGTATGCGTCTGTAAGATCGATAGAGGTGGTGACGGCCCCACGGGGAAGTAAGGTCCGCACCTGCGAGATAGTCAGCATTTTGAACTTGTCGCAACGAATGAATAAGTTTAGACGGGACAAGTCTAAGATTATTATTCGTTTGGTTGAGCCTTTCTTTGGCAAGCTGAACAAGCGAGCTTGAAACTTTAAATGCTTGACTTTTGATACTACCCCTTTCTGAAGGAGTTCTTTGGCATACTCGGTCAATTCCGATGTTAGTCTCTGAAGGAAGGTCTTGGATGGAGGGGGACCTTTGATCCAGCTCCATCCTAGTCCTTTGGACACAATACTTTGTGCCCAGTTGCTGAACCCCCATCTGTGGCGATGGAGGAACAGTCTCCCTCCTACCTGAGGGTTCTCACTGACTTGGGGCAGGTCGTGACCCACATCCTCCCCTGAAGTGCTTGCCTCGGCTAGGTGTTCTTCCGCCACCTCTTTGGCGAAATGAACCCCTAGCCCTGCTACCTCTTCCAAACCTATTAAAGGGTTGGAACGTTTGTCCTTCAAAGACCAGGTTGAAGGCCAGTGACACTGCAAACGAGGTAGAAGGTTGGTTCTGGGAAGTCAGCAGGAGGAATGGCTGAGACTGACTCTTCGAGGTGGAGGGTTGTACCACCTGAGAGACCGGAACAGCTTGAACCACCTATTGTTGTTGGGAAGCCTGGAAAGGTGTAAATTTCCAAGGCTTCTTCAGCTTCTTTGCAGAGGAAGAAGTAGGTTCAGTCTTCCTTTTAGCTGACAGACCCCAACGGACCTTAAGGTTTTGGTTCAGCCTTGTCGCCTCGTGCTGAACCTCATTGACCAGAGCTTCTGGAAAGAGGTCAGCACCCCAAATAGAAGCCGCGAGCAACTTATTGGGTTCATGGCGAATAGTCGCCTCTTGCAGTACATGTTTCCTGCAATTACATCGTGCGACTACAAAATCACATAAGTAGCACCGGACAGTGTGTGTCTGTGCTTTAGCCAATAGCTTAAACAGAGGTTCTGTGCCATATGTTACTGCCGCAACCTCTGTCATTACTAGGGCATTTAATGTCCTCCCTAGCCTGGTCCTGGCATCGAATTCGGCTTGAATCAGATTGTCCGGGAGCCTGGGAAGTCTCTCACTAAACTGTACTATCGCACAATCCGGCTTGAGTTTACCTACCGTGAATGTGGCTGGTAGATCTGCCCAAAGGTCTTCGGTGCTTGGAAGAAGAAGTGATGTGGGCTCCGTTTCCCGGAGCTGCAGCATAGGTTCGTCTTTCATGGCGGCTTGGAGAGTCAGCTCCGCTAACTTTGTGGTGAATGGAATAGGTGTCTCTTCATCCACCACAAAGATGGTAAAAGGGCTCTTAAAAACCTGGAGCTTGGTGTTGACACAATCCCAGTCATCCAAGTTCCTCAGCCACTCCCTTTGGGCCTGATCTCGGCTGTAGATCACGGTTTCTTTGGGGATCCTGTTCTCCCTTCTCATTGCTGTCTCTGTAAGACGGGCGTAACCAATGAATGGTGGCTGTAGATTGGCGGGGTGAAACTCGAGTCTTCTAGCCTTCGAGTGCCGCAGTCCAGTAACGTCAGCACGCCATCTTTGAAAGGGGCATACGACAAAACTCTCCATGGGTTATTTGGTGTGAAGAGGGAGGGAGAGAATCGTAGTCCGGCATGGCTTGCACCGCCATACCAGGTTGTGGGAGGACTGTTGCAGGGTTCTCCCGGAGACCCGCCATTAGATTCTCCTGGTTGGTTAGTCTCTCTGAAATGCTTCGGATCGACTGACCGGACTCCTCAAAAGAAGTAGAGATGTGTGACAACATCTGCTCAAATTTGTCTTGAACTAGGTTCCCGACAAAACTGCCCATCTGCTGCATAATACTTGCAGCAAACGCATCTGTGTCAAGAGGAGCAGGGTCTTTGGACACTGTAGGAGTCTTGGGGCGTGCCCCAGTAGAGGTCGAAGGCTCAGGATTCGTAGAAGCTTGGGCCTTATTCTTCGAGGATTTGCCTCTAGACCCTTTTGAGTATGAAGAAGAAGAGGACTTCGATTTCTCTACTCCGGGGTGGTGAGCCAGAGGCTTATGAGACGAAGAAGACGTGGTCTTTTTAGACGCTGTCTTCTCAAGGGTCTTCAACTCACGCTTCCCTTTCACCTTAGGGATAGCCTGAGTGGACTTCGGTCTGACCGAAAGTTCACTCTCTGAAAAGCCTTGGAAGGAAGTAGAAGATGGTACAGGGGAAGAAGATCCAGAAGGACCCAAGGGAAGCCCTTGAGCCCCCAACAAACCTGCCTCATCCAGCATACTACCTGGATCACCTACCGCCATTGGTTCCAAGTTCAGATCTAGAGTTGCCACGTCGTCTGCAAAAACAGTTGGCGTCCTACTTTGCAAAGAGAGAGGCAGAACCCTGTCGTCGGAGAAAGGATTGGTGGCTGCCTGTCAAAAGAACCAGGCAGTCCCCTGCTCCTTCTCGTTCGTCGACCTCTTCATCGCCTTCTAGATCCAGCCGACTCATTCGAGAACGCGCAAGCGTTCCTTTTGAGAGAGCGTCTAGGAGTATAGACGAACGTGACAAATACGCAAGTTGTCACACAGGTGGCCGTCGTCTTTGTCAGGAGGTCGTGAACGTCCAGAAGTCTCCGACTGACGATCATCGATCGAAGTTTGCCACTCGCGCACATCAAGAACAGAGACAGGCTCGCCAAGATCAAGACCCACGTAAGGACGTCTCTGGATACGCACGATGTTCTATGCATGATAAGACGTCCTGTACATCTAGACGATCACCAGGACGTTAATGAAGATAATGTTAAAGACGCTCGACGTCCTGCTTTTCGATACGTTAATCAGGACGCTTTTGAGGAAGCTTCCAATGACATTCGACATCCTACTCATCGAGGCGCTCGCCAGGACGCTCGTGAAGACGCTTCAGAGGACGCTCGGCGTCCTACACATCGGGACGCTCTCCAGGATGCTCGGAAGGACGCCTTGGAAGATCATATAAGTCCTAAGCGTCATGAAGCTAAGAATGATGGACGCCCTACGCATAAAAACGATACTCTTCAAGACGTTCCGCAGGACGTTCCCTTCCAAGAACTTAGTGTGTCGAAATTAGCGGTGAAACAGACCCGAATTACTACTTTTAACCCTACTTCAGACAGAGGCACCCTCTTGCGAACAGGGCCTCAGGGATTGATTACATCACAGTCTTTTAAGGACGCTTCTGCTATTACTAGAGAAGAAGGAGAATCGTCTAGTGACTCTCGTCCTGCGGACGATGAAGAGCCGATAACGTCATCCACCTCGGATTATAAGACGTTAACTCACCTCCTAAAAAACTTGTTTCCCGATAAGTTTCAGGCACCGGTTCCTTGCTTTCCGCCTTCACAGTTGGCCTCATCGAAGACCAGGAAAGCACCTGGCTTCGTTAAAATGGCCACTTCGCTCTCTGCGAAGAGAGCATTTAAAAGAATTCAAGATTGGATGGACTCCAGAAAGGCAAAAGGCAACACTTCCTTTGCTCTTCCTCCATCGAGGCTAAGCGGGAGAGCAGGAATCTGGTACGAAACGGGAGAGGAAGCGGGATTGAAAGCTCCGTCTTCCTCCCAGGGGGACTTCGCTAACTTAGTTGATGCTCTGAGGAGGTCGTACCTTTCATCGGCTAAAGTTTCCTGGACCATGTCAGAAATTGATCACCATCTGAAAGGGATCTTCAAGACTTTGGAAGTATTTAACTTCCTGGATTGGTGCTTGGGGGCTCTGGACTTACAATCCAGAAGCCCAGACTCGATTTCATTGGAAGAGTTATCCAGCGTGTTAGCATGTATGGATAGGGCAGTAAGGGATGGCTCTGATGAACTGGCATCCCATTTCGCTACCGGACTCCTGAAGAAAAGAGCTCTATACTGCAGTTTTGCAGCAAAATCAGTGTCTCCTGTGCAGAGGGCAGAATTGTTGTTCGCCCCTTTTTCTTCACATCTTTTCCCTCAGTCCATGGTAAAAGATCTGTCAGTTAACCTGCAGGAAAAACCGACGCAGGACCTCTTGACCCAGTCTTCCAGACGTCCTGCAGCCCAGGCTTCTACCTTAGCCACACAAGCCCCCAAGAAGAAGTTTAAGCCCTTTCGTGGAGGACCTTCCTTGAGAGCTTTTCCTCGAGGAAGGGGGTTCTCTAGAGGCAAGGTCTCCTCAAAAACCAGAGGAAAAAATTGACATTTCTGCCCTTCAGACACCGGTCGGAGCGAGACTCGCATTTTTTGCTCATGCATGGAGAATAAGAGGGACGGACACCTGCCGGAGAAGCAACAGATATTGCTCGATCTTTTAGATCAAATGTTAGAGAAGAGAGCCGTAGAAGAAGTGCTAACGTTAGATTCCCCAGGCTTCTACAACAGGTTGTTCCTGGTTCCGAAGCAGTCTGGGGGATGGAGACCTGTCCTGGACGTCAGCAGGTTGAACCTTTTCATGAGAAAAGAAAAGTTCAGGATGGAAACGTCCCCGTCTGTACTAGGGGCTTTAAGACCAGGAGACTGGATGGTGTCATTGGATCTCCAAGACGCATACTTCCACGTCCCGATTCATCCTCAATCAAGAAAGTTCCTGATGTTCGTCTTGAAGGGACAGGTTTTCCAGTTCAAGGCTCTATGCTTCGGACTAAGTACGGCGCCGATGGTATTCACTCCTCATGCAAAATGTGGCGAAATGGCTTCACCTATCAAAAATAAGGGTCTCGCTTTACCTGGACGACTGGCTAATCAGATCGTCTTCGGAGTCAAGGTGTCTGGAGGACCTTCACACGACGTTACAGCTGACGAAGGCCCTAGGCCTAATAGTCAATTACGAAAAGTCCCATCTGATCCCCACGCAGTCCATCGTATATCTCGGGATTCAGATGGATTCAGTGGCTTTTCAAGCTTTTCCATCCCGGGAACGTCAGCAGAAATGCTTAGAAAAAGTGTCAGCTTTCTTGGGGAAGGAGACATGCTCGGCGAAGGAATGGATGAGTCTGCTGGGAACCATTTCCTCACTGGAGAAGTTTGTTCCCGGGGGAGGCTGCACCTCAGGCCGCTCCAGTTTTTTCTAGCAGAAAACTGGAAAGACAAGCAAGAACTAGACACGACTTTGAAAATTTCTCAATCGGTCAAGGATCACCTGAAGTGGTGGCAAGATCCAGTCAAACTTTCAGAAGGACTGTCCCTCAGCCTTATAAGCCCCGACCTAGTGTTGTTCTCAGACGTATGCATGGCGGGCTGGGGAGCAACACTGGGCAAGGAGGAAGTGTCAGGCCTCTGGAGAGGGGAACAGAGGTCCTGGCACATAGGTTGGCCGAGTTGTCCAGATCAACTCGGACAATACCACAGCTCTCGCATATATAAAAAAACAGGGGGGGACACACTCTCGGTCCCTGTTCGAGATAGCAAGAGACATCCTCCTGTGGGCGAAAGCTCGGAACATAATAATCCTGACGAGGTTCGTTTCAGGAGTGCAAAATGTCCGGGCGGATCTTCTCCGCCGCCAACATCAACTGCTTGCCACAGAATGGACTCTTCACCTAGAGGTCTGCCAAGATTTGTGGAGACTATGAGGACGTCCGTTAGTAGACTTCTTCGCAACTTCGAAAACGAAGAGGCTTCCTTTTTATTGCTCACCGGTTCTCGACCCGGGAGCAATAGAAATAGATGCCATCCTATGGGACTGGACGGGGATGGACGTCTACGCCTTTCCCCCGTTCAAACTTTTAGGAGAAGTAATCAGGAAGTTTGCGGTGTCTCCGGGAGCGAGAATGACACTAATTGCCCCGTTTTGGCCTTCAAGCGACTGGTTCACAGAGGTCATGTCTCTCCTAGTAGACTTCACAAGGACCCTTCCAGAGAGAGCCGATCTACTCAGACAGCCCCACTTCGAGAGGTACCACAGAAACCTCTCCACTCTGAGTCTGACTGCGTTCAGACTATCCAAAAGTTGGTCAGAGCGAGAGGTTTTTCAAGACCGGTGGCAAAAGCTATTGCCAACGCTAGAAGAGCTTCCTCTCGAGCAGTTTATCAATCTAAGGAAATGGTGCAGGAAGAAAGGTATTTCCTCCTCCACGACCTCTGTGAACCAGATCGCTGATTTCCTCCTGCATCTGAGAAATGTGGACAGGCTTGCGGTGCCCACGATTAAGGGATATAAAAGTATGTTGTCAGCTGTCTTCCGTCACAGAGGGTTAGACCTGACAAATAATAAAGACCTTCACGATCTTTTGAGGTCCTTTGAAACCTCAAAAGTACCGCAGCCTAAGGTCCCATCATGGAACTTAGACGTAGTTCTGAAGTTCCTAATGTCAAGTCCTTTTGAACCTCTGCATGCTGCCTTGTTGAAAGACATTACAAGAAAGGCGATTTTCCTAACCGCTCTGGCCACAGCGAAGAGGGTTAGTGAAATTCAAGCAATAAGTAGACATGTGGGCTTCAGAGGACACAATGCAGTGTGTTCCCTGAGCCCTTCCTTCTTAGCGAAGAACGAAAATCCATCTAACCCCTGGCCGAAGAGCTTTGAGATCAAGGGGTTAGCAGAGATCATTGGACGAGAGCCAGAGAGAGTCCTGTGCCCTGTCAGGGCTCTCAAGTTTTATTTGGAAAAAACTAAAAACTGTCGGGGTCCTTCGGAAAATCTGTGGTGTTCCGTTAAGACACCAGACTTTCCAATGTCAAAAAACGCACTGGCATTCTTTTTGAGAAGCACCATCAGGGAGGCCCATTCGTCCTGTCCAGATGGTGATCTGAAACTTTTGAAAGTAAAAGCCCATGAGGTAAGAGCTGTCGCAACCTCAATGGCGTTTCAAAAGAAAATGGCACTCAGCGATATTCTACGTGCTACATTTTGGCGAAGCAACTCTGTGTTCACTTCACACTACCTGCGGGATGTGAAGACGGCATATGAGAACTGAGAGTCGCTAGGACCATACATATCGGCAGACATAATATTGGGGGCAGGAAGCAGCACGAATCCTATCCTATAGAAAAGGATTAGGTGTGCTTTAAATTTTATTGTGTTGATTCACGTTTGAAGGGTCGGTCGCTTGAGGCGGTCTTCCCTTTCTTTAGCTTAAAAGTTATATGGGACTAACTTTGATAGGTTAGGTCAGGTGGTGGTTTTTAGCTTCGTTGCCCTCAGAGTATGGTCAATATGTCTAGTCCCATGTGGTCACGCTCCCGTTGACAGATCATCTGAACTCACCAGCTATACATGGGCATCGCTTATTCACGGATCAGTATTTCACGGATCCAGTTAATCCACGGGTTTTTTCTTGGACCGTTTCTCATGTTACATCACTGGTATGAATCGCTGCATCACGGGTTTGTTGTGTTTGCGTATGCGATGTTTTTGCGGTAGGCTAACCCTCGGCCGTGGTCCGATAAACTACCAACATTCATTTAAAGACTCATATAATGATATTAACTGACAATAAAGGTAATAAAACCACATTCTCACCTAATATATTATTGTCCTATCTTCGAAATAAATAGCCTATTCAAGGTTTATGTACGACGTTCATTGGTAGGCTAAGCGTAGTTGCAGTGCGATAACCACCAACGTACACAAACATTCACATTATGATATTAAACCGACAATAAAAGTAATAAAACCATTCTTACCATATATTATAAGTCATATCTTCATAATAAATAGCCTATTCAAGAATAATTCCACATCATTGCACTCAACTTATCGTCGGAGTGGCCAGCCACAAAATGTAAGCATATACCTTTACGTACGAAAATGGTTTATGTATACGGTTGCGTTCAAAGCGACATTTTTTGTTTTGATAAACTTTTAGAAATTTTAATAGTAGTGGTAGTGTAATTACAGTAGTAATAACATTAAGGCTAAAATTAATTCGAACTTCATTATTATTTTGGCAGTATTCGTATATAACTTCTCTGAACAATGAAGTTCATACAAACGGCTATTTGTCATAGATTATCGTAAGTATTGCTGTTTGTTTATTGGCGACGAAAGCGTAAACGAAAATACATCAAAGCATTTTTTTACCTTATATATTATCGTCATATCTTATAATAAAAGGCTATTCGTGGAGTAATTCCATATCAGTGAAATCAATTTTATCTATGCGAGGCCAGCCAGCTGACAAAATGTACTACGTATATTTAAAAATCAAATTATGGTAGCGTTCACAGCAAGATTATCTTTCGAAATATTTATAGTACTATTCATGCTACGTAGTAATAATGTTTGGAATATACGTAACATTAATTTTCAATACAAAATATCATCGTTATTTTGGTAGTGAATAATAGTTTAGAATTATCATACATACACTGCATTGTTATGGGTTTTGTGCCAGTGATAAAACCAAAATAACGTTCTCCTTTAAGTCAACGCGTTTAGGAAAAAACATGACATAGAATCGACTTTGCGACTTCGTTCACGATTTGATATTTTTAACGATACAATAACTCATTTGTAACTACTAAAACCATCTTCACATAAGTAATTTTTCGTAAGATAGGTTGTTGTTACAAAAGCTAGCTTATACATAAAAGACTTTTATAATTTAAGTCATCTTAGATATACATATGTACCCAAACTCATTGTGGGGGAAATTTACTACTGTTTCCTCGGATATTGAAATACTTTAGCATCATTCAAACACTTTAAAATAATAATAATGCATAAATACTAGGCTATACATATTTACATCGTATACAAATACTACATACAGTTATATACACATACTTTTATATACAAAGTTAACAGTTATATACACATACTTTTATATACAAAATTAATCATATGAGTAGTGATCAGACGACAGCTGTGCACTGGACTACGTACGTACTACTTGGAAGATAAAACAAACAAAAATTTTGTTGTTGTTTTAGTCGCCGGGATAGATTAACATTTTTCCAGAGATTAAAGAGCTGAATTTTGTTTTGAAGGTATGTCAACCGCGTTAGTAAATAGGTATCATCTTCTAAGGAATTTTTTTTCTCTCTTTTTGTGGAAGAATCTTCAAGCCATTTTGGCATTCAAAGTATGAGAAGGAATCATTCTATTTTTCATGAAATCAGTAAAATACTTACACTAATAATAAAAACTAAAACTACGTACTGTATGCAAAACACATACATCATCGTTAGCTTCGTGTGTGTAAACGTTCATTCTAAGAAATTACAGAGTAGTATAACTAACACCTGATTGGTTGGTTGGTAGCCATGGAGATCTGTTATCCAATGACTGCCCTCTGCTTCTGTTCTATTTATAGACATACGCCATGGATGGCACTAGGATTGAACGTTACCATGTTCGTGATTTTCTGACTGCTGACGGCAAAAATTACTCAATAATTTTCTTTATATAATTATTCCTTCGTGAAAACAATAATATAATATCGCGGTTGACATACCTTCAAAACAAAATTCAGCTTTTTAATCTCTTGGAAAAATGTTAATCTATCCCGGCGACTAACAACAACAAAATTTTTGTTAGTTTTATCTTCCAAGTAGTACGTACGTAGTCCAGTGCACAGCTGTCATCTGATCCCTACTCATATGATTAATTTGTATATAAAAGTATGTGTATATAACTGCTTAACTTTGTATATAAAAGTATGTGTATATAACTGTATGTAGTATTTGTATACGATGTAAATATGTATAGCCTAGTATTTATGCTTATATTATTAAAGTGTTTGAATGATGCTAAAGTATTCAATATCCGAGGAAACAGTAGTAAATTTCCCCACAATGAGTTTGGGTGCATATGTATATCTAAGATGACTTAAATTATAAAAAGCCTTTTATGTATAAGCTAGCTTTTGCAACAACACAAATCTTACGAAAATTACTTATGTGAAGATGGTTTTAGTAGTACAAATGATAGTTATTGTATCGTTAAAAATATCAAAGTGAACGAAGTCGCAAAGTCGATTCTATGTCATGTTTTTTAACTTTAACGTATAGTGGATGAAAAACACCAGTGTGTCGTAGCGATGCGTCATCAATATAGTGGTATGAAAATACCACATGGTGTTGTAGCGATACGTAATCACAAAGTACAAATCCTTTTTCCCGGCCCGGGACCATCCTCAGAATTTTTACGACTCTTCAACTTCAAGATCGATATGGTATATTATATAGTCATACCTTATTGTTAAAATTCACAAGTTGAACTGCAAAACATTATTATATTTTGATTGTTATGTACATATATTTTTTGTGTTTTACGGAATGTTTGTTTTGAAAATAATACCTATTAGTGAACATATGGTATTAATTGTCCCACTATTTTATTATAGGTGAATCTTAATTATCTCACATTCATTTAACAGTATTATATTAATATTTATTTAAATAAACTGTAATTAATAAATAACAATAATGAAAAACATAAAGGGAAAAAATGTTTTTGCTGCAGTAGTGGTGTTTGATTATGCATCTGACCTCACATTTCCGAAATCTGAAAAATTCCAAAAACCGAAACATCGGAATGTGTGTGTACTGCACATTTTTTAAACACGCACACAATGTCTACACATTTACTGCAAATTACAGTACGTACGTATTTATTCCGATGAGAGAGAGAGAGAGAGAGAGAGAGAGAGAGAGAGAGAGAGAGAGAGAGAGAGAGAGAGAGAGAGAGAGAATGATTAAGGACTCCAAGGCGTGTTATTTTTACAATTATTTTATTATCTTGGGATTTTTATTTAATCTTGAGATTTTCTATTCAATTCTCGAGATTAATAAGAAAATTGCCGTAAATTGACTAGCATCAGCACACATCTGAATGACTCGGCCATTAGCAGGCTAAACCACCAACCTTATGAACTTGCATGATACATGAGATACATGACAAAACACAAAACCACTGTTTATTGGTGAAAATTAGGGGGTTGCACGATATGGGAGATTGCACGTTATTCGAGTATATACGGTTATGTGATTTTTTGTTTTTTTTAGCCTTTTATGGAACAAAATCTAGCAAGAAATTGCCATTCCCAGTTGGCAACACTGGCCTACAAACGTTTGTTTGTTTGTTGTTGTTATGAAATGTGGTGTGCGGCGCGTTCTTTAAATTGTACCCATATAAACGAGTTAATTATGTGGCATCCAAAAGCCCTGATTCTTTTACTCTTATGGGAAAGACGCCTAAAGGTCAGATTGAAAGGTTTTTACGTGGAAATATACCAGTATTAACGTGTTGTGACGAAGGGAAGAGATGTTTCGCTGCATACTGTTGGTAGCATTATCGTTATTATATTACTGGATGCACTGCAAAATCGTCGCCATCTTTTATCAACATAGATTGTTGGTGAGTACCCATATGATTTACATATTTTGATAGTTCTTATTACCACTCATCCTCTCTTTCCTTGTAAAAAAAAAAAAAGAGGCCCACCATGCGTATGTAGGCTTCTAGCTGTATAAGCCCTAGGCTAGTAGGCTACATATGTACAGTAGTACAAATATACTACTACATTTATTTTTTAAGGCTAAGTTTTGTACAATAACTTTAAAAACTGTCTTGAATTTAGTTTTAGGTGATAGTTGAAAACATATTTGGTGTCTGAACTAAAGTAGGCAGTTATAAAACATTGGAATAGTGGTTTTGGGCTGGGTTAAAAACTATTAAAGTAGGCAGTTTTAAGCAATTTTGAGGGGGGTATCAGGATAACACGGGTATTTACTTATCACGGGGGGTTTGGGGGGGTCTGGCCCTATCCCCCGTGGATAACGAGGCCCCACTGTACAGGTCACTACCTTGCTGGAGACTCTAGTAAAGCAGAAGCAGACTTGGGTGACAGTAATCACGAAGTCAGCTATGCTAACAGGTAAGGAACCAAGATGTCAATCATCTGCATGTAATTTGTTTCCTAAATCCTTCTATTCTGTCCCTTCCCACCTCCAATGGTGGGATTCAGCTATATATATATCTGTCAGGTAAGTTTCATGTACAAAATGATATTGTCATGATACAATAAAGTTTGTTCATACTTACCTGGCAGATATATATAATTAAGTACCCACCCACCTCCCCTCAGGGGACAGTGGCATTAGAAAATCTGAATAGAAAATGGGAATGGTTCCTGATACCCGCCTCCCAGCGGCGGGAATGGGTACTAACCACCTGGCCGCCCACTGCGTGTGCCGGGAGTTTTGAAATTCTGTCTGACTTCGGAGAATATAGCTATATATATATCTGCCAGGTAAGTATGAACAAACTTTATTGTATCATGACTTCTGACATGTCCAATTTAGCAGTTCTCTGGTATTATAGCAATATTTTACTAGAAATAGTGCTAAAGCAGACACATTTCGCCCAGAAATAGATTTTTCCTACGTCAAAATCCCTTTTTTAGTGCCTATGAGGGGGAGTCTGAGGAGGAGTTGTTGAGTTTTCTTGTTGAGGATGAAACAGAAAGTGAGGGAGAAAGTGAGGGAGATGGGCCAGTGGGGGGAGGGGAGGGTTCGAGTGCAAAACCGTGCACAAGCATGTGCGTGTGCGCACGCATGGGCCCTTAGAAGGTCGGAACATCGCGTCAGCCTAGGTGAAAGCCGTTCATCCAAGAGTGACGAGGGGTGATCGGAGGACCCCACCCCAACTAACATGCACCCATTCACGGCAGCACCTGGGCTCACCGTACCTGTTGCTCTCACTGCTCTGGGGTTCATTCAGATGTTCCTGATGTGGGAATTGCTGGAATACCTGGTAGCAGAGACGACGGACTACGCTCAGTACTGCCGTGACGAACTGCGGACGACGATGTCGTATCGCTGGCGGGGCTGCAACCTCACGGACATGGCGCATTTTTTGGGGCTCCACATTTTTTTTGGAATGATGCCTGCTGCCGACGTCAGGCAATACTGGAGGCGGAATTTTTTTTTACGTACGCCCAATGTGCCTGGCATTATGGCCTGTGATAATTTCCTGGCTTTGGACAGGTATTTCAACGCCTTCAACCGAAGGGCCATACCCCGGAATAACCCTGACCGTCTCATTTTAGTCCACCCAGTGTTGGATTACATTTGTGAGCGGTGCCAGTTTCTCGTGGTTCCTGCCAAGAACCTTTCTTTGGATGAGGGGATGATGCCTTACAAAGGACGTCTTAGCATAAAAGTGTACAACCCCAAGAAGCCAAAGAAATATGGTGTAAAGTTATTCTTTAATATGGAGTCCAACACTGGATACGTCGTGGACTTCTCTGTGTATTCCGGGGTCTTGGGTGTTCTCCACGCTGCTGTATTCCGGGGTCTCCTCCACGCTGCTTGACACTGTCTTCGGTCTTGTGGATCGTTTCCGTAACCAGGGATACCACCTGTTTATGGATTATTATTATAACTCAGTATCCCTGGCCCAGGAACTGTATGAAGCAGGTGTGCACATCATTGGTACCATTTGGTTGGTGCGTGGGGCCCCGAATGTCCTCAAGAGGTTCGCTAGCCAGCTGCAACATCTGGCAAGAGGAGAGACAAAGTGGCAGCGGAAGGGAGATGTCTTCGTCATCTGTTGGAAGGGGGTCCGACTCGTCCCCATGATTATGACGAGTCATGAGCCCATCCAAGAAGAGGTTGTTCAGCAAAAGAAGACACGTTGGCAGGGCCGAGTTATGTATGAGGAATTTCTTGTCGAGCGGCCTACTGTCATTGGGCACTACAATAGGCACATGGGAGGAGTTGATCTCTTTGATCAACTCATCCAGTTTTTATCCCTTGTTGTTGTTTAAGATTAAGCTGGCCTTATGCCAGCACGGGCTCTTGCTCAAGAGCAGCCCGTAGGGTTTTTATCCCTTTGCCAGGAGAACCAAGAGGTGGACACAGAAGCTCCTCAAGTACATACTTCAGTTGGCCCTCCAGAATGCCTACATCCTCTACTGTGGGTACAATTCGGACCTCCGGAGGTTGTCCCTCATCTAGTTTCTCGAGGTGGCCGGGAATGCCCTCATCAACTTTAATCCTGATGAGTGGCCTTCCATCACCGCCCCCCTGCCCAGAGCTCCAGATCTGCCCATAGAGGAAAGGGTAGATGTTAGGAGGGCCAACCTCGGTCGTCCTGCTCCTGCCACTGCTGCCGCCACCCTTGATGATCCCGCCTGCGCTCAGATTCTGTCTTCCTTTCGGACAGTGGACCCTGTATGTCGGCTGCAGCCAGGAGATCACACACTAGACCTCCTACAAGGTGATTGATTGATTGTGTATTATATCTGGCGTCACAACATCTGGGTAATTGACACCGAAATAAATTAAATATAAAAAACTAAATTTTTTATAAATTTCATAAAAAAAAATCTATAAATATATTATATAAAAATTTTGTTCACATATATAAGTTCTTAAATAGACAATCTATGTATAATTTAAATTTGGTTAAGGAGGCCCGCCTCCCTCATAAAAATATATAACTGCTCTATATTACAATCCTTTCCAAGAATTGTAGCTAGGATAAAATTACCTACTCTGTCACGACCCCAAGACAGTAACCTATGTCTCAAATTCAAGAATCTGGGACATTCAACCAGCAAATGTCTCACAGTCAAGGGCACAGTACAGTTCTCGCAAAACGGAGGATTTTCACGAGACATCAAGAACCCATGGGTGAGTCTTGTATGTCCAATCCTCAATCGGCACAACATCGTTTCTTGTCTCCTTGGCATATACGGATATGACCAAGGAGATACTGATGACGTGATACTACGCATTTTTTTTTATTATTTAAAATATCCTCCCACTGGGACTGCCAACATTTTTTAACTCTCTGACCTACTAGAGGATACAAATCCCGATATGGTAGTAGGCATCTTGTGGGTTCTGAGGAGCTGACTGCAGACTTTGCAAGTTGGTCAGCTTTCTCATTCCCAGCCACCCCAACATGGGAAGGCACCCAACAGAACTTTATTTCTTTCCCTCTTCTTTTTAGTAAAAGCAGCCATTCCAATATATCTAAAATCAGAGGGCTTAAAGGGTTAAAAATTTCCAGTGACTGAAGAACACTTCTTGAGTCACAATATATAATAAAATTATTTTTATTCCGAATTAAAACTTCCTTTAAAGCTTTTAAAATTCCATATAATTCTGCTGTAAAAATCGATGCAACAGATGATAACCTGCCACTTCTCTCTACATCAGGGAAGGCTACACCAAAGCCGACGCCAGCATCTGACTTTGAGCCATCCGTGAAAACTGCAATGGAGTCATCATGTTTCATGGAATGTTCTAAAAATATTGACCGCATGGCCCTCACTGGACAATTCTGTCTTGGTAAAATTAAAATATCTACAAAATTTTACCTCTGGAAAGTTCCAGGGGGGACTAACTGAATATTTTGCTGGTAAAATCTCGATTCTTGGCATATTTAATTCACGGACAATAAAATTTACTCTAAAAGCAAATGGATGAGGTTGCTTGGGGTGATTTTCATAAAACTGCCAATGCCTTTCATTTTTCATACAAATGCTGGTTAAAGACCTAGGTAGCCTCTGGAATCTATACCAGCTCCGAACCACAGCGACGCATGTAATGAAGATCCAGTGGCACCTCATCAGCATCTACAAGCATGCTCTCGGTGGGAGATGATTTAAATGCTCCAGTACATAATCGTATTCCTCCATGATGAATTGAGTTGAGCATTTTAAGGCTATTTGGCTTCGCAGAAGTGTACACCTCACATCCATAACTTAATTTTGAAAAGACCAAGGCTTTATATAATCTCAACATCTGAGTTCGGTCTGCACCCCACAAAGTGTGAGACAAGACTTTCAGCAAATTCATTGCTTTCAAGCATTTTGCCTTAACATATTTCAGATGTGGAATCCAAGTCAGCTTACTATCAAAAATCAAACCAAGAAACCTTGTTTCACCAACACATGGAATTCTCTGCCTATGAATGAATAGATCTGGATCAGGGTGGATTCCCCTTATACGACAAAAGTGCATAGTTATCGTTTTACTGGCAGAAAATCTAAAACCATTAACCTCAGCCCATTTTACTATATTATCAATGCAGAGCTGAAGGCGGCGTTCAGCTACTGCCATCCTTGATGCTGCAAAGGAAATTGACAGGTCATCTACAAATAGGGCATAGGTTATATCTGGGGGAATTATTTTAGAAACCCCATTGATTACCAAGGCGAACAAGGTTACACTTACAAGGACACAGGCAGAAACGGTGCCAGGTGTGCCACATGAATGGCAGAAGAAGGCACACCCGGTTCTTCTGTCGCACCTGCAATATATAGCATTTTGCAGGATCGGGGAGTGTGACCGCAAGTACCACACTGCGGTCATATATTGGAGTGCGCCTGCCCAAGGGACAACGAAGGGCGCAGAGGGCTGCCGAAGGGCGCCGGCCCATCAGCAGTAAGGGCGCGCGTCTCCCTCCTCCACATGTACCTCGTCATGTCGAGAGGAAAAAAATGCAAGACTCTTCAATGGAGGAGGGAGAAAACAAGAATAGAACGAAGAGTCAGGATTACGAGCGAGTATTCTGCATTGATTTTATATTTAGTTTTATATTTATTACAAGTTTTTATATATCTGTATTTATTGGTGTTTTGTATATTATTTCATTTTATGCAAAAAAATTTTTTTTCACCTGCATTCTTTTTAGTTATGTATTCATACCAGAATTGAAAAAATGTAAAATATATACATATATATATATATATATAGATATATATATATATATTATATATCTATATATATTATATATATATTATAATATATATATATGTATTGGTATTTTTGGGTAAGCAAAAAATCTACCATTCTAGTGATATTCAACCATTTACCTTCATTTTGAAACAAATTGGAAGTCTCTAGCACAATATTTTGATTTAAGGTGAATTTTTGAAAAAAAAAAACTTTTTTTATGTCCAAGCGCAGTATCTTGGCCAGAAATCTCAGAAATGTTTGAGTCACTTTTTTGTAATATTTGCACCATTTTATATGAGCTGTTATATAGTTTTATATATGAAAATGTGCACAATTTCACGTAGAATACAACAAAAAAATAACTCATGGTTGTCGCTTATATCACTTTTTAAAAAATTTGCATATAAATCACGATAAATAGAAAAAATTCAACATTCGGTCAACTTTGACTCGACCAAAATGGTCGAAAAACGCAATTGTAAGCTAAAACTCTTTGTCTAATAATATTCAATCATTTACCTTCATTTCGCAACAAACGGGAAGTTTCTAGTACAATATTTTGATTTATGGTGAATTTTTGAAAAAAACATTTTCCTTCCCTCCGTGTGCGGTATCTCAACCGCAAATCTCAGAAATGTTTGAGTCACTTTGTCATAATATTTGCACCGCTTTATATTAGCCATTACATAGAGTTTTATATATGAAAATATGTGGAATTTCATGTAGAATACAGCAAAAAATAACTCATGATCGTAGCTTTTAATTTTTGAAAAATTTGCATATAAATAACAATAAATAGAAAAAATTCGACATTCGGGCAACTTTGACTCGACCAAAGTGGTTGAAAAACGCAATTTTAAGCTAAAACTCTTACAGTCTAGTAATATTCAATCACATACCTTCATTTTGCAACAAACAGGAAGTCTCTAGCACATTATTTCGATTTATGGTGAATTTTTATGTCCGCGAGTTACGAATTCATGTATCATTTTGTGATAATATTTTCTCTGTGTTGCTTTGATCGTTTTACAATTTGTTATATACCAAAATGGTTGCAATTTAGTGTACAATACAACGAAAAAAATTACCTCATTAGCTTTAACCATTTTGCTCTCAGCGCGATTTGTATACAATTATATATGAAATTTTTTTTAGTGCTGTCATATATTCCAATATTTATATATGATATATTTTTTTCATTTCTGATGGTTGCATAATAAACTTCAGGCAATGACAAAAAAAAGGAGCCAAAAGTGGACTCTTAATCTTGAAAACTAAGCATGCTGTGATTTTTTTTTTAAACTTTTTTTTTTCCGCTTCGGCGCTCACTCCCGAACCCCGCCGGCATATGGGAGACGATTTCTGAAATACCGGCTAAGCGTTTAAGGGTTAATACCCAAAAAGGAATACAAAATTCAAAATAATCATGATTTATTACCATTGTCTTCGTTAAAAGAGAGTACACGTTCGAGTTTCATCTCTGACATACGCTTGCTTTTAAGTCTTGTTTTTCTGTTTCAGCAAGAATTTTGTCATGCCAAAGAGGAAAAGACAAGGAAAACATCTCGCTACCATACAGAAGAAGAAAATTCACTCTATTAAGCCGAGTTAGTGCAGCAGAGAGTGTTGCATAGGAAGGAGTGGCCCGTATTGCTTGACGCAGTGCCCCAGATTATGATCTATGAGCAAAGGGATCTTCATTTATGATTAAATTATGATAAATAACAGTTTTGGTTTATTAATACCCCAAAAGAAATATAAAATTCATAATAATCATGATTTATTAACATTGTCTTTTATGAAAAAATACAATGAAAAACTTTTGAACACCCGTATCTCAAAACTATACTTATTGACCTTCAAATTCTAACTTCTTATTTTTAAAGCTATAGAATTGACATTTGGTATATACCTTAGAAAAACACTAGAGAACAATCAAATGAAGCCCTTTTTCCATTTTTTTGTTTTTTTCTTCCATTTTTTCCTGAACAGCAGCATCAATGTGCAGTAAATGTGCCTTTCTGTCAAAATTAGCAGTTCCAAAGGACCTTTATTCCTCACACCCTTGGCCTCTGGAACAGTTGCCCTGAACATGTTATCCAACTGGAACTCAAAAGTTCAAGCAAAGATACAATGCACTACTACCCTAAAGCAATTCTCATTGTATTTTAAAATTTACTTACATTTTTCTCCATTTCTTTATTAACTTATTTTATCTCTGCTAATAACTGATCTCTTCTTTCTCTATTTCCTATTACCTTCTGTTAATTTTTCTAAGTCAACACCATTTTCTTTAGAAGCTTGAATTTTTAAGTTAATAGCAACTGTGGGCATGTTTCATATGAATAGGGTTTATCTTCTGAATAACAATAACAATGAACAAAAATTTGTAATATGTATTATGAATACATTTTTCCTTTTGTTTCCACCGACACTTAAAAGTTTTTTACCCACTACTTACACTGCATAACACATGGCTAGTGCAGTAGATGCAAAGTCATCAACAGAGAGAGAGAGAGAGAGAGAGAGATCTTTACATGTAAGAGAGGAAGCTACCTCTAAATTGTTATTGACTGTTACTATAAAACAAAATTGAGATACTTCCTTGTAGAAATCAAATCTCCTGAAAAATAAATAAAGTTTTCCACTTTCTTTCATGAATCTATGTTTCTAAACAACCAAAAAGCTTTTCACTATATACTGATGTTAAGGAGCTGGCCTGTGTCAGCTGCCCTACAGCAAAGATCTGCCAAGTTTTTTCAAAGCAAACATTTCTCCCATGTTAGCTAAGGAGAAGCAATTGATATGTCAGATTTTGGAAGAGGATCCAACAGGAACCAGCAAAGCCTTCTCAACAGGGACCACTGAGGCCTTCTCACTGTATCACACATCCTTGGACACTTTAACTATCTCTACTTATTGTGGTCTGGATTAATCTCCTATGAGGAGTCTACAACTGTTTATGTCTTTTCTTTCTCTGGTTGTGACAAGATATGTTAGGGGGCTATGGTTACTCTGGAAAGTATTCGACAAAAATAAAAAATCAAACTAAGTTTTTTTGGTTGATTATGAAAATTACATTTAACCTATCCTGATAAGAATAGTTATCCCAGATGAGATTATCTGAACTTTAAATGATTTTAACTTGATGAATAACAAATATAACAAATTCTTTGAGCTTCCAGCTTTGGTGGGACAAAAAACAATGGTTTTTGTCCCACCAAAGCTGAAAGCTCAAAGAATTTGTTATATGTATTTGTTATTCATCAAGTTAAAATCATGTGGTATAGGTTCAAGCCCTGAGTAGCACAAAGACCCAAGTTTGTCA
Source organism: Macrobrachium nipponense (assembly GCF_015104395.2). Lineage (NCBI taxonomy): Eukaryota > Metazoa > Arthropoda > Malacostraca > Decapoda > Palaemonidae > Macrobrachium > Macrobrachium nipponense. The sequence continues at coordinate 35,973,151 of NC_087217.1, read as the reverse complement.
ATTCACTCAATAGGTTGCATATTTTGGTGTCTTGGATTAAATTTTTTTTAAAAAAGGGAATGCCTTCCCCCGACCTTAACCCTTAATGGACGAATACCATTATATGAGTAGCAATAACGAGTTTTGGGTGGTATACATTCACTCATGGGGAGCACCAATATTACGCGCCATAGATTTGGGGGAATCAGGCGGGAAAGAGGTGCCATTATTCACTAATGGCTCAGATCAACAAAGCAGGTAGCTCATGAGTGTGATGGTAATTGCTTCATAGCAAAGAAAGATAAAGGAAAGGAAAACGCATCTTTGAGAAGTTCTGCAACAAGGAGCCATTCGTGCCCGTGTTGGAGGTGCCTGTTCTCGCGGTTGTTCTGGAATCGTCGAGCGTGTCGTGGAGCGCAACACACACCAAAGTGTCGGGAGGAACGCAGCGAAATATGATGCAATATTCCTTCGAGAGTCTTCTAAGAAGTTCCGGTAATCTCGGGAGTCTGTGACGCTTGCCGTAAGCCCCCACCCCCAGGATGCCGTATAAATACGATGGATGAAGCAGGAGAAAACAGAGTTCATCATTTAGTCACAGAGAGATATCCTCAGTAAGAGCCACAGATCAGATTATCAGTGAGAGATCAGCAGCAGCAGAGATCATCCAAGAGAGATAAGAGAAAAAGGGACCGACGAAGGATCAGAAGAAAAGTTGCTCGAGAGTTGGTTGAATTTTGGTCAAGCCATCTTCAGGAGTGGACAACCGAGTTATCTCGACGCTGAGCAGACTTCAGAGAAGAAAATGTCCTGCTAGAGGTTTTGGGGAGTTCCTGCCTTCCAAGTATCAAGAGTAGACATTATTTACTGCAATACGGAGTCAAGAGGACGTCTGCAATCGCCGTTCTCCTTTTGTGAAGCCATCGCTTTGAGTCGCTAAACTAAGCAGCACAAGTATTTGAATTACCTCACTGTTCCCCCAGTTCATGCAGTGTAAGATTTTGCCTTTTTATGTAAATAGGAGATACCATTCTGCATTTACCTTTGTTAGTAAGCTTGTAAATAAACCTTTGTTGTGTTAGTGTTTCTTTCTATATTCGTATCCCCAGTTTCAACTGTTGGTGTTGAAATATTTTTTTTATTTATTTCACATCGAACCTGAAGCGGACCTCTCTCTCAGAGGCCGTAACAATGACTTAGTTGTGATCTTGACTTCTAGGGGACAAATTGTGCCTCTCTTCCTCCCACAAAGTCTTTTTATTTATTTATTCATACCCAAAGGTTGCTGTTCATTTTAGTTCTTATCTTTTATGATAGTATGTCAGTTGTAATTGTAATTTGCAAAGAAAAGTGCAAAGAAATATTAGAAAACACATATAATCAGTAAAAGTTACTGCAACTTTGATCTCAGTAAATTGATGTAAATATTTGACAACAAATATACTAAGAATTTGTTACTGATTTTAGTTCTAATCTGTTTTGATATTGTGTGAGCTGTAATTGTAATTTTACAAAATAAAATAAAATAATTTATAAGAAAAAACTTGTATAACTTGGTAAAATTTACAATGAGCTATCTTAAAGCGACAGAACTCAGTCTCCCTGGCCTGGGTTCCTGCATGTTTTTTTTAGCCTGGCTCTTAAAAGGTTAACAGCTACTAATGCACATGGAAACTTAGGGAGTTCGGTTAAGGATATGTGGTTTTTAAAAATAAAATCTGTTGTTCAATACAAACCCATCAGTTTACATGGTACAAAAAGGGGACAGATGAAAACTTACACCTGACAGTATTGAGATAAATAATGCTAAATGCAAAAGTAAGAAGACTTCATTTCATATCTAATCCCATGAAGGGTAAAGTAGACATAAATTCCATAAACCACAAATTATCTTAACCCATTTCACAAACAGAAAGTTCACATAAAGAAAACACAAAAAGTGATTTCCATGGTGTTATATCTCTCACCTGCTGTGAGGTTGATGGAGCAGCTTCCTGAGCCCTACTTTCCTCAATCATTGCCATCATTTTTTCTCGTTCTTTACGGAACTCTTGAGTTAAATGTCCTGTGCGTGCATACTTATTAGAAACATATCTTGACACCCGTTGCCTTCCAACATCCTTCATTAGAGAATGGACAGAATTACGTCGCTGTAGGTTACGACAGATGGTACGTGAATCCAGTTTTGCCTGGCCCAAAAAACGGGCCATATCAGACTGTGAAACACCATCAGGTCCAGCTTCTTCTACTATTTCATAGGCCTGCTGTAAAAGACCAACTTTCCAGACAACCTGAAATAAAGGAACATTACTGCCTCATTATATAGCCACATATATTATTGGAATTATAATTATCCATTACACTAACATGGACATGATTATCACAACAAAGTATGTAATACAAAGATTTCTTTCATATAGAATTTTTAACATTATCATTTAGCAACCAATTCAGTTAACAAAATTTTTAAACTTTCCTTCCAACTTTACTAAAATGAGAGATTTTCTAAGACAATTTGTATTTTTCATAGCTACAAACCTGATGTCTTAACAATAGGATAATTTCTAGCGCCTAGCTGGATCCGGTTAAATCGCAGATGAAAGCAAGGAATCTTGTGAGATCTGGCAACACGTGTGTATATCGGGTGAAGGATGGTCAATGACCACGCATCTACACCACCACGTCAGTCTTTCTTAACTCAGAATGTCTTAGCAGACAGATGGGCGGCTAGAGCTAGGCAGTACAATGTTAAGACTTCAGGTTTGTAGCTATGAAAAATACAATTTGTCTTACAAAATTTGTCATTTGTTCATGCGCAAACAAACCTTCAGTCTTAATGATAGGATAGACTTATACTACTGCTAATAATGTTTTATATCAATTAAAGTCTGCCAGGGGCCCGTTTAACCATTTTATTTAGGTTATTATAGACGGCGTCCCAGACAGCTTTGTTCCCGAGCCGCCTTGCGCAGCTCGCTCCCACGTGTTCCATTGTTTCGTGCTACACTCGGTTTTCTATACCGTTTGTGCTTGAATTATATAGCAGTACATTATTATTATTCTACTGATGATGCATTATTGACGTATCATTTATGTAATTTATGTATTTTTCCACACGGGGGTTGTTTAAGAGTTCACTCTAAGCTCGTGTAGCCTACGTCGTTTCCTTCAGCTCAGAGTTCATGCATGCATGTTCTTTTAGTTGTCAGGTCTCTATGTTAGGCTCCCTAAAGGACTCAGGTCCTTTCCTTTTGGTCCTGAGCTACCCTGGTCACTGCCCTACGTTTCTACATATCAGCATAGGCCAGCTGCTATATGTTGCTAAGGTCGCCCTCCTTTCTCGGTTGGTCTGATCCAGCTTCTCCAGGACTCTTCTTTCTCTTCTCCATCATATTTCTTCCTTCTCCCCCGTGTTTTGCTAGGATGTTATCGATATTCATGCTTTTCGAGACGGTTCAGGCTGGCCTAAGCCACCTCCTATCGCATGGTCTTTCTCACCACGTGGCTCATCCCACGGCCGAGAAGGTTCCAGGCGAACGCTATGAGCCACCCAGCGTCGGTCCCCCATGCTTACTCCCCCCTCCAGGGGGGAGATACGCTCGTTCACGTTGTCCCTGGCAACCGATCCGAGCTCCCTCCCTTCCTCCCCCCACCACGCGGGGGATACAGGAGTTAGCTGGAGGACACTCGACGCCAGCTCGGCTCCAAACTACTCTCCCCATAGAGTACCAAGGGGACCCCTGCCTGGCCGAGTCTCGGTTGGCCACCAGGCTCAGTTACGCTCAGCTCTCCTTGGCTCTCAGGCCGCGCTCCCCTACCCCGAGTCATCACCCTCCCCGCTCCGGCAGATCAGGGCTCCGGCATTGCCAGGTCCCAGGACCAGTGACTATGGGCGAGCTCTGGCAGCATTTCAATACCTCATGCATGTTTACGTTTATTCTTAACATCCATTATTTTAGTATTTAAGTTGGCGGAGACTCCGCTCCACATCTTGGTTTCACCACCTACTTATTCTAATTTTAAGTTTTTACGACGGGGTTGTCCACCCCGCCATTCATTATTGGTCCCCTCCTGCTCCTTACCCGCCGTCCCAGTACTCCTCGCTCCGGCATATAGGCTAGGTACTACTCCTGTTTCAGTGATCTTTTGTGCTCCGGCAACGCCGGAGACACACTGATTCAAGTTTTACCGACCCTATCGGACACTCACCACGTTACATGGCTGAAGAGCAGGTAGAGACTAATTATTATTATTATCTGTTAACTCCAGTGCTTTCCGGTGTTATGATATATCACATCATGGACTTAGTCCAGGATGTTAGTGTTGATACTTATGTATCATTTCACTTACAGGTCACCCACTGTATGGAGACAGGCTGCAACGCCGTGCTCCAAGACCCCTGTGGGCACGAGGTTTGCCGGACCCACGCTACCTGTGCGATCCGGTATAACGATTCGTTGGTTTGGCACCACAAGAGCTGCACGATCTGCTATGAGTTCGTGGATCAGATCTCCTCCAGGGTAAGTAAAGCTCCGGATGCTAAACCTTGACATATTCACTTCAATGACCAATAAGATTCGTGATATATCAATCAGCATATATTTTAAGTTAATCTTAAGTAGCCTTAAGTATTAATTCTAACCCTCTCTTTCAGGGTGTCCAAGAGATTCGGGACGCCGCCTTGACCACCTTGAAGGCCTGGGTTGGTGGCTTTGGACGGAATGTCATCAAGGGCCAACCCTACATTCTGTCCAAGAAGATGGCCACCCTCATCTTCCCCGGCGGAAAGAACGCCTCCTACGTGGACCCGGAGGCGGCAGCTCCTCTGATTGCCACCATCCAAGAGCAGGTCGCACTAGCCTCAGAGGAACCAGCGAATCAAGAGGTCCTGCAAGAAGTAGCAGCGCTTGACATCAACCTCGAGCCCATGACGGTAGACGCCACAGGTAGGGATGTAAGTGAGGCAGGTTTAGTAGGGGCTCAAGGTCTCCCCTTGAGCCCATCTAGAGCTTCTTCCCCTACTTCTACTTCTTTCCAGGGATTCACCAGGGATGGGCAGTCGGTCAGACCGAAGTCCGCCCTGGCGATCCCTAAAGTCAAAGGTAAGCGTAACTTTAAATCGCTTCAAAAGACTCTGTCCAAGAAGTCAAGTTCTAGCAGCGCCCATAAACTTTCGGCTCACCATCCCGGAGTGGACAAGGCTAAGCTCTTCTCTGACCCTGAGCCTTCAACCTCTACAGGAACCCGGACACCTTCACTGCAAATATCTCAGCCAATATTATGCAGCAGATGGGTAGTCTGGTCGGGAACTTAGTACAGAATAAGTTCCAAGAGATGATCACCCATATCTCATCTTCTTTGGAGGAGTCAGGCCAGTCAATCCGTGCCATCTCGGAGAGACTGGTCACTCAGGAGAACCTCATTGCAGGTCTCCGAGAAAATCCTGCGACAGGTCTTGCACAGCCCGGCATGGTAGCCCAAACTATGCCGGACTCACGTACTCTCCCTACCTTCACGGCAAGCAATCCCTGGAGGATTTCTTCGCACGCTACTTCGTAGACGGGATGCTGACGTTGGAGGGCTGTGGAACTCGAAGGCTTGAGGACTTCGAGTTCCATCCGGCAAATCTACAACCCCCCTTCATCGGCTATGCCTGCCTTACGGAAGCGGCGATGAGGAGAGAAGACAAGATCCCGAAGGAGACGGTTATCCTCTCCCGGGATCAAGCTCAACGTGAATTGCTTAGAGCCTGGAGGAGTGGCAATGCAACAACACCAGGGTCCAAGCCTTTAAAAGCGCCTTCACGATGTTCACCGTGGACGCGGAGACCCCCATCCCGTTCACATCGAAGGTAGCAGAGCTTACCTTACAGGCCGCAATGAAGGATGAGCCAATGCCGCAGCTCCGGGAGACAGAACAGACATCCCTCCTGCTCCCCGGAACAGAAGATCTATGGTTAGATCTCCCGGCCACCTTTTCGGTTCGGAAACTTAAACCAGACTGTGCCATCTCTCAGTTTAGCGAGAGACTACCCAGGCTTCCGGATAACCTCATCCAAGCTGAATTCGACGCCAGGATGAGATTGTCCAGGTCCCTCAATACTCTAGTTATGACAGAGGTATTGGCTCTGATCTACAGAGAAGAGCCGCTATTCAAAATCATAGCAAAGTCACAATTGTATACAATGCAATGTGACTTATATGATTTCGTCATAGCTAGACGGAATTGTCGGAAACATGTCCTGGCAGAGGCCACCATCCAACATGAGCCTAATAAGCTCTTAGCTTCTTTCATCTGGGGTGCTGATCTATCCCCAGAGTCGGTAGTGAACTTAGTTCACTGCGAGGCAACCAGACTCAATCAGAGTCTGAAGGTTCGCTGGGGATTGACCAGCAAGCGCAAGTCGGAATCGGCCGCATCAAGTAGGAAAAACAAGAAGCCTAGGAAATTCCAGCCTTTCCAGGCTCCCCAGCAACAGGCAGTGATGCAGGAGGTTCCGGTATCACAGGTACCGCAACCGTCCACCTCCAAGGCACAGCCACAACAGCAGTTTGTGCTGGTGGCCCAACCTCAGCACGCACAGGCTTCGACCTCCTACTCTGTCTCCCCGACTTTCAACCCAGTATTTGAAAGCCAATCCTTTCAGCCATTCAACAGATTTGGCAGGGGTAGCAGAGCTAGAAGTGCCTTCCGCCAAAGAGGCAGCGGAAGAGCATCTAGCCGAGGTAAGAACTTACGAGGAGGGAGCGGGACACGCCCTTCCCCCAAGCCACTGAGAATCCTCAGGTAGGAGGGAGACTGTTCCTCTTTCGTCACAGATGGAGGTTCAGTAAATGGGCCCAAAGTATTGTGTCCAAAGGTCTAGGCTGGAGCTGGATCAAAGGTCCCCCTCCCTCCAAAACCTTCCATCAACAACCAACAGCGGAATTGATAGAGTAGGCTCAAGAACTCCTTCAGAAAGGAGTAGTGTCAAGAGTCAAGCATTTAAAGTTTCAAGGTCGCTTGTTCAGCGTGCCAAAGAAAGGCTCAAACAAACGAAGAATAATTCTAGACTTGACCCGTCTAAACTTATTCATTCGTTGCGACAAGTTCAGAATGCTGACCATCTCGCAGGTGCGGACCTTACTACCCTGTGGGGCCGTCACCACCTCTATAAATCTTACAGACGCATACTATCATGTTCCAGTAGCAAGACACTTCTGCCCGTTCCTGAGCTTCAAGCTAGGGAACCAAGCATTCTTCAAGGTACTAATGCCTTTCGGGCTCAATGTAGCCCCCAGAATATTTACAAAACTGGCGGAGACAGTCGTTCAAGAACTCAGGTCTAAAGGAATAATGCTAGTAGCGTATCTGGACGATTGGCTCGTTTGGGCCACAAGCATCGAGGAATGCCACAAAGCAATGGTCAAAGTAATCCAGTTTCTGGAACACCTAGGGTTCCAGATATAAACAAGACCAAATTCCCGGCTAACACCATAGTCTCGCTTTAAGTGATTAGGCATTCAATGGGACTTGAACTCCCACACTCTATCAATTCCGTCATTGAAGAAGAAAGAAATAGCCAAGGCAACCAGACAATTTCTCAAGAGCAAACAGGCATCCCGGGGGAACCAGGAAAGGATCCTAGGCTCTCTCCAATTCGCTTCGATAACAGACGTTCTGTTAAAAGCAAAACTGAAAGATATAAAACGCGTCTGGCCCTAAAGAGCAAACAACAGATCCCGGGACAAACTAGCCACTGTCCCGGCGATCTTACGGAAACGGCTCCACCCCTGGACGGAGGTAAAGAATTTGTCGAAGACAATTCCCCTTCAGTTCCCTCCGCCGGCACTAGTTATTCACACAGATGCATCACTAAGCGGCTGGGGAGGATACTTTCAGTACAAGAAGGTACGGGGAACCTAGTCCCTTCCATTCCGCCAGCTTCATATCAATGTACTGGAAGCTATGGCATGTGTTCCTCACCCTGAAAAAGCTTCATCCAGCCAAGAAGTCTCATATCAAACTGGTGCTGGACAGTGCAGTGGTAGTACACTGCATCAACAGGGGAGGCTCCAAGTCAAGCCATGTGAACCATGTCATGATAGCCATATTTTCATTGGCAGCCAAGAACAAATGGCACCTGTCCGCCACCCATCTAGCGGGAGTAAGGAACGTAATAGCAGATGCGCTATCTCGTTCAGTCCCACTGGAGTCAGAGTGGTCCCTGGACAAGCAGTCATTCAACTGGGTCTGCCAACAAGTCCCAGGGCTTCAGGTGGATCTCTTCGCCACAGAGTCGAATCACAAACTCCCGTTATGTGGCTACCAACCTGGACCCTCTGGCTTATGCCACGGACGCCATGGCTATTAGATTGGAATCAGTGGAAGAAGATTTACATCTTTCCTCCAGTGAATCTTCTCTTGAAGGTTCTGAACAAACTCAGGACGTTCAAGGGACACTTTGCTCTAATAGCCCCCAATTGGCCCAAGAGCAATTGGTTCCCACTACTACTGGAATTGGGACTCCGACCTCAAAGGATTCCCAATCCCAGGCTATCACAACTAGTACAAACGAAGACTGTGTGCGCTTCCTCAGGGATTCAGAAAACCCTAACTTTATGGATTTCATGAAGTTTGCGGCAAAAAGGGATGCCAACATCGACCCTCAGAATATCCTATTCTTAGAATCGGATAAACGAGAATCAACCCTACGTCAGTATGACTCAGCAGTTAAAAAACTAGCTATATTCCTGAGGAATTCTGAAACCCAAACCATGACAACCAATCTGGCCATATCCTTTTTTAGGACACTGTTTGAAAAAGGTTTAGCAGCAAATACTATTACTACTACTAAATCTGCACTCAAGAAAATCTTCCAGTTTGGATTCAAAATACTAGACCTAACAGACTCTTATTTTTCATCTATCCCCAGGGTCTGCGCTAGACTCAGGCCATCAGAGAGGCCCAAGTCTGTGTCATGGTTCTTAAATGATGTTCTCAAACTGGCCTCAGACACTGATAATGAATCATGTGACTTTTTACCCCTCCTGAGGAAAACATTATTCCTTTTAAGTCTAGCTTCAGGAGCCAGGGTATCTGAACTGTTGGCTCTATCTAGAGACTCTGGTCATATAGACTTTCTCCCTTCAGGAGAAGTCTTACTTTCTCCAGATCGTCAATTTCTAGCTAAAAATGAGGACCCACTAGATAGGTGGGCCCCGTGGAAAATTCTCCCACTTCCACAGGACCCATCCTTATGTCCAGTTACTGCCCTAAGAGCATACCTAAATAGGACAGCCCTAACATAGACAGGCCCTTTATTTATGAGGGAAAAAGGTGGCACTATTTCCTTAAAAGGAATTAGGCAACAAATATTATTTCATTAAACAAGCCAACCCAGAGTCCTTCCCTCGGGTACATGACATTAGGGCAGTGGCTACCTCTGTTAATTACTTTCAACATATGAATTTTGATGATCTGAAAAAGTATACAGACTGGAAATCTCCAACAGTGTTCAAATGCCATTACCTCAAGTCCTTAGAAGCACTTAAATTCCCAGCAGTGGCAGCGGGAAACACAGTTTCTCCTGACACTGCTTGAGTAGTAGTAAGTAGTTTAAATCTAGATCTCTCCTTTCTATCTGCCTCACTGACATTCTTACCGTGGCTCTGCCACCATGTAGCCTTTGTCGTACCTTGGATGCCATGTTGTACATATTTGTGATGTTTCCTTGTATTTTGTTTTAGGATTAATCACACTTTAATTCAATACTGTACGTAATTTTAATGTTAACCATATTATACTGTATTTACTCTTAAGTTTTCAGTTACCTTTGTTATCCAGTTTGTAACTTTATTCTTAGATTATACCAATTAACCTTAATTGTTTTTTAATTTTTCCTACAATATTCTTTCTGTACTTCATAGTTCCAAGCTTATGTGGCCATTTCTCTGGTACTATTTCACGTAGCGACACAGGCTGAGCCCAGAAAAGGGATTTTGATGAAGGAAAAATCTATTTCTTGGCAAGGGCCCGTGTCGCCCAGTGAAATCCCACCCTTCTCTTGTACCCCCCCCCCCCCCTTTTGGCCCAAGCTTGGGTGCTAACTCCAGGTATGACGTCAGAGGCGCTAGCTGTAACGGCAGCGGGGAGTGGGCCTTAGGTCGGCTCCTCTCTAGTAGAGGGATTTTGAAGGAGGATGAATCTAAATGGCAAAGGACCTCTGTTAGTGTTTCACTAGCCCCAGAAAACCATACAGACACCTTTAAATAAGGTGAGCGAGCCAGAATATTCTGGCATTTCCATATTAGCTTTTTTCTCTGGTATGTTAGCAATAATTTACCTAGAAATGTGTGCTAAAGGGACATTTCACTGGGTTACACGAGCCCTTGCCCAGAAATAGATTTTTCCTTCGTCAAAATCCCTTTTTACCTCCCATAGATTATGAGGTACTTTGGGGTCAGGGTTGAAATATGACAATTTGTCGATAATTGCATTTTTCCTAACTATACAAACCTGAGGTCCTTTAACAATAGGAAGGTAACTAGCGGCAGCTGGGACGGTCGTAAGCTTCGAACAAGGGGAGAACGGTAGTTAACTGCTTGTCCGATCGTGCGCGCGCCTGCACGCCTGCACGCCGCACGCCTGAGAGGTGAAGAATCACTTTTGCTTTAGGCCCATGCAAAAAGTTGCAGAGTGAGGGGTGGCATGAGGTGGGACTATATGTAAAGGACCTCAGGTTTGTATAGTTAGGAAAAATGCAATTTTCGACATTTGCTTTGTTCCGATACGTAATACAAACCCTCGGTCCTTTAACAATAGAAAGACTCACTTATTGGTGGGAGGAATCTGAGTCTTTTTGGTGAACAGACTGGTGTTCGTCCAACCCTGGAGTGCCTCCCTGGTCGTAAGAGCAAGGGAGGGATCCAAACCTCTGTCCGATTGATCGGGGTGTGCACCGCAGGATCAATGGTCAGACCTCTGGGCCAAGTACTAAGAGAGAGGCAAGCGTATCTCTTCGTACCAGCAAGCAAGAACTTGTTCCTGTTTGCAAGAGACAATCATAAAATGATGGGTTTGTCTCAAGTTGGCATCCACTTCCTCCCCCTTGTTGGAGGAAGTGGTGGATATTTACTCCTATCCCTACTGAAAGGGATAGGATGGTGCTCTATTGAGTAGCTCACCTGCATCTCGTCCTTACCCAGCAGGGTGATGACCGTATCCCTCTACCCAGAGGTAGAGGGGAGAAAAAGATGGGAAGAGGAGCCAGTCACACTCTCATTCACTCATCCATTCTTACGGTCACACCAGGACTCGATGCTGTTCAGCCTGCGAGGGTCTGGGTTAACTACACAACGTGTTGAGCAACCACCACGGTTCCCAAGGAAAAAGATCCAAGGACCTGTGGGCAATATCCCGAAGGTAGAAGGAGATGTATGCGGTCCGGTTGGGCCAGGCCCCTGCCTTCACTACCTGCGCCACGGAGAAGTTCTTGCAGAACGTGAGAGAATGATGAAGAGGCGTCCACACTCATCCTGGGTGTCGAGTTTCTTCAGACAGCTCCGTTGCGCCTTCACAGGACAAAGCAGCATAGCCTTCGTATCGGAGGCGGTGAAGTCCATTAGGGAGGGTATTGTGAAGGACTTGAACCAATCGTCAGGGACCGAAGGGTTCTGAGTCTTCGCTACGAAGATCGGTACGAAATCGAGCGTCACAAATCCCCATCCCCTTGTGCTTGACTTCGGAAGAAAAGTCATGCAGCTACGTAAGACGAAAAGAAGGGAATAGTCGTATGACCTATCCCTCTTCTCGACTTTGGTTATGTACAGTACTCATACTGACAAACTATTAAGACGAAGTAATGATTGCTCTGGAACAACCGAACTAAGTCCACAGCGTAGTTCGTAACTGACTCGGACGCTCTGACAGCTGCCGACTGACTGGTTTAGAATCGGTAGTGAGGCAAGTTGTCCAAGCATCCAGGTAAGTCACGTGACCTTCGCCCTTTAAAGGGTTATGCTGAGAGACCAAACAAATAATATATTTGTTAGCCACCGATGCCGGACGGCACGGTGATGATTCTCTTAATGCATAAGCTCAAAAGGCGAAAGTCAATTGCCTTCAAAAGACCGAGGTCCCTGACGGCAAGATACTCTCATAGACGTTGAATCTCAGCTAAGGAGAAACAACACTGTGACGTTGAAGACGAAGGTAGGCAATGAATGCAACCTACGTCTTCCAGCTGAATCGAGAGAAGGAATCTCAAGATTCTGAACCTGTGCTTACAAATGACTGAAAACGCTAACCGCTATTTCATTGCTGTCCGATGAGAAGTTGTAGTTGCAATGAAAGCAGGGCGTTCTTCAGTAATGAAAACACAGGGGAGAGCCGCCTGAAGAACTGCTTCTCATGGGCTGAACGTTTGGAAGTAGAGCTGGCAGGTGTGGGAGTAGGCAATGTCTTTCAATACATCTGCTAATCCGGGGTGGACAATGAACAATTGCACACCTCCGAATATGAGATATTTTAAGGACAAACTCAGATTCCGCAAAAATCATTCGCATTATCGCGATACGATGCAGCAAGAGACTATTACAGAATTCTGTTACCGTGCGGTAAACAGAAAGATGAAAGTCGAAGAGATATCTCTGTTTTAAATTCTCGCAATACCAAAGACGATGAATACTAGTGTCACAGCAGTAGAAGGTCATTCATGTATGCGAGAATCCCTGTTAATCAGAGACCTAAGTCCGTGATTGTTGGGCAGAGATACGGTTGGTAGTCAATCAAAGCAGAGGAGAAAGACATAACCGACCGTTCATCTCGAGGCGGCAGCTGGCACTGAGCTGCCTCGGGCAGTTCAATACACAGTAGTTGTCGCTGACTCGTCATCCTGAGTTGCCAGGTAATCCTTTTCCATGAAGGAATGCGTTCGGCTAGAAACACCGAGCATAAAAAGATATGCTCGAGCAATTATATTTATGCGAAACGAATTTCGGTAAATATAAAAGCTTAAATGGTGTTGTTGTGACAACACCATAAGTATATAAAATTGAAACTGGAAACTCCAGGGAGGTTGCAGGCAACCCCGAGTTGCAGTTCAATTAGAATACTTCTCGTCTACGTCGCAATCCGTAGAGTAACCAGGATATGCGCCTACCCCTCGGACCATTCAACTGCTTAGCAGAATCATGTCGCGAGGTTAATATACGTAGTATATTTGTAGGATTCTGAACAACGATCTCCATCCTAAATTCTTTCCCTTCAAGAAAACAAAATAAGGATTGGAGATCGACCGCCTTCGATCTCTAAGAAAGAGAGAGAAGGAGAAGTCTTCCCCGAAGGAAAGCTTCAATGGTGCACAGAATGATGAAGACGAAAATTCAAGCCAAACTGGATATTCCCGTCCGTTCTCTCTAATCCAGGGCTGGCCGCCACTGTGAGATATCTTCCTTCGGCGACAGTCTTCTTCCAACGCTAAGAATTCCAGGAATTCGAGCATTCGGCGAGATCCCCGATTATCGTGGTAACAATTATCGGGAATACTTGTTTAATTCCCTTGGACAGTGGTCTCGCCATGTGCTAGAAATTCTGCCAAATTCTAAGCGCCCAGTGAAACCCCCACCGGATTCGTTAAACAAATATCGGTTGGTTGTCCTCTCGATTCCCGTAGAAATCGGAGATGGTGCAGGGTCCCTCCTCCACGACCGGGGTTACGTCAGGTAGGACCCGAAGGTCCCCCGGTAGCGCAGTCCCCAATCGTGGGATCCTACAGAGAAGTCTGTAGGATCCTACCCCTTTCCCTCGTAGCCGTAAGGAGAGAGGGAATGGGGAAGGAAAAGGATATTGCTCGTCCTTCCAGTGGCACTAGCATTTGGAGACGAGAGTAGGAGCAGCCATCACCTTGCGGCGATGGCCTTCCTCCCACCCCCCTCCCCCCGAGGAGGGTTACGAACTCGTGCTGTAGGTAAGCATCTGCCACCACTGTGAACGTCGTCTGGGTGGGGCTGGTCGACACTTGACAGGAGAGCCAAAACCGTCCTCTGACTCATTCCAGTCCTCGTCGAGATCGAAACCTCTCAGGAGAACGGAAGGGGGGGGGGGGGAGAAGAAGAAGAAGAAGAAGAAGAAGAAGAGCTGCGATACTCCGAAAAAACGCCGCTGTCGCAGCAGAGGAGGGGAAGTAGCTTGCCCGACCGGCTACACCTGAGCGAGCCTTCTCGTCCGGAGACGAGAGGCTCTCCTGGTTCAGAACCAAGTCGAGAAGCTCTTATAACGGCAAGCCCACCGTCAGTCTGGTTCCCTACTCGGGCTCGAGAACGACTTGAGCCGTGGAGCGGCGATCCTTTCCCCAGGTCGTTGTGCTGACGAATCAGTGCAATAACCTGGGCAAAGTTGCTCTGGATCACGGGAGTTACAGCGTCTTGAGGAGTAGGACCGTCCAGTCCCTCCAACAAGAGCAGCTCCCAAGACCCTCCTCCTTCAGAAGAAGGACCAGCAACAGAGAGACAGACTTGACGCTACACCCTCCCCCCCCTGAAGGTCGCCTCCAATCACTTGCGCGTACGTCCTGGCTGGTCCTAAGACCATACGTGGCCCGTGCGGCGTCGTGACGGGATCGTGAGCGGCGCACCTCTCACGATCGCTCCTAGATACATCGCTCTTCCCGGCGTATCCCAAGGAAGTTGAAGGTATCGGAGAGACAGACCTGACGCTACCCCCCCGCCCGCTGGCAGGACCAGCGTGCGTGGGGGTCTGCAGCCGATCACCAACCCGCGGTGGGGATCAGTCTGCAGGCCTGGCCGTGCCGCTCGTGTCGTGCGTCAGACGAGCTGCTGCTGGTCGCCCTATCCGCCCGGTCCCTGTGGGAGCGGCGGTCAGGTGACTTGCAGAGCTCGCTTTCGCAGTGAGACCAGTGAGCGTCCTCAAGGCGCATCAAACCGCTGGTACCAGCCAAGGCTGGTACCGATGGTCGGGGGGACCTATTCCCAGCCTCAGCCCGTGGCTGGTCAGAGACCGTCACGTCTACCAGGGTTACCAGCTGGTCGCTGCGAGAGCGGCCGCTGGCCTGGCGCTGAGCGAACTCTGGCGCCAAAATTTTGGCTATATGCTCTCCCACGGGAGATCGTATACTCGGAACTTCTCGCGAACGAGAGACCGAGCCGGAACCTGGCGTAGCGGTAGCGCCGCAAACACCAGGCGAGGAAGTACCGTGGTATCGGTACGCCTCTGGTCCCCGTCTTCTTCTTCCTTGTGGAAGAGGAGACGGACCCTGTTCCCGAAAGAGCAGGATGACTGGCAGAAGAACCCCCCCATCCCACGGCGTGAAACGAGCCCTTAGAAGTTCCTGAAGGAGTCTTCTTAGGGGGGAAACCCGGGTTACCAGCTGGTCGCTGCGAGAGCGGCCGCTGGCCTGGCGAGAGTCACCTGAGCGGCTCTCACCAGCCTTCTGCTCCGTGCCGCGGTCTTGGCGCCGAGCAAACTCTGGCGCCGAAACTTTGGCTGCACGGTCTCCCGAGGGAGAGCGTACACTCCAGACCTCCCGCGAACGAGAGACCGAGCCGGAACCTAGCGTAGCGGCATCGCCGCTAGCACCAGGCGAGGAAGTACCAGTGCTAACCGATACTCCTCTGGTCCCCGTCTATCTCTTCCTTGCGGAAGGGGAGACGGGCCCCGTTCCCGAAGGAGCAGGAGGACCAGCAGAAGGACCCCCCCGTCCCACCGGGGTGGGACGGGCCCTTAGAAGTTCCCGAAGGAGACTTAGGGGGGGAGGCAGCTTTCTTCTTCTTCGGCTTATGGGCCTTAGAAGTCGAAGGGGAAGAGGCAGCAGCAGACGATGAAGACGAAGATGACACCTTCCTCTTCTTCTCTTCTTCCTCGTCAGCCGGAGACTTACAAGACTCAGAAGACGTAGTCTTTTTGGACGTTGTCTTCTCCAGGGTCTTGATCTCTCATTTCCCCTTTACTTTGGGGATAGGTTGAGTGGACTTTGGTCTGGCCAAAATCTCACTCTCTGAAAATCTTTGAAAAGATGTAGAAGAGTGGACAGGGGAAGAAGAAGACCCAGAAGGACCCAAGGGAAGCCCTTGGGCCCCCAACAAACCTGCCTCAACAAACATACCAACTGGGTCACCTACCACCATAGGTTCCAAGTTAAGGTAAGGTCGCCACGTCGTCTGCCAATTTGGGGTTACTCTGGGCCGCCAGCGCTTGGGCCACCTGGACCTGGATGGATGAGATGTAGGGGGCCGCCACTGCCAGGTCAACGTAGGATGTCGGTTTCGCTCCGGGGAAGAGGCGGAGAGCCATACCCTTATCCAAAATGTATGGCTGCCCCTTCGCAGCGTTCTTTCCGAAGCTGCCGACCCAGGCCTTCAGGGTGGCTGTCGCGGCGTTCTTCACTGCGGTGCGGAGGCCTGTAAGAGAAGGTTATTTTAGGCCTCAAGGAAGGCTGGAGAATGGCCCATATATGTCAAGATTTCATCATACATCATGAAAATTCATATATCTCTATTATACAGCGGAAGGAATTCGATATAAACTTACACCGGAGGTAAATTGTTCTACTAGCTCGTAACATATCGAGGATGCCTCGTGGTGCCATACCACTGAGTCCCCGAAGTGGATGGCGCAGACGGCGTGGGTCCTGCAGATCTCATGACCGCAGGGATCCTGGAGTACGGCGTTACAGCCGGACTCCTGGCAGTTGGTAGCCTGTAAGTGGACAGATACATGAGTATCAACACTAGTTAACGGGGTTAGCCTGTTAAGAGATATAATGCTCCGCCATATGCCGGAGCGGAGAATTATATGTTAACCTTCTCCTGTTCTCTTGATAGTCCATAGGTCAAGTATGCTAGTAGCAGATTCCGGTACGCCGGAGAAGGGGTTTCACCAAACTAGCAACCAGACTCAACGCCGGGGTGGTACAAGTACGGCGGGGAGAAGCAAGAGAAAGTTAATCTAATGATAATATAATTAGACAAGGAGGAGCATAGCTCCGCCGTAGAAATTAAGCCAACCGAAGGAGACCCCGATGAGAGGGTGCTCCGCCGGTAGCGGAATATACATAAAACAAAAACAACAATAAAAGGAAGCATGTATGGAGCTCTTCTCCGTCATCCCCCCCACCAAGAGCTGGCGGAACCAGTCGATCCCGCCGCGCCAGGGGGGGGAAGACCGAGGTAGGAGAGAGCGATAGGGACCCCAGGGTCTCCCAAGAGCAGACGAATCAGATGGCCAGTCTGACCCGAACGCACCCGGGAGCCCCCGTGGAGCCTAAGGAGAGAACGGTATGACAAGACATAATATATATATAACCCTACCCCCACACGAGACTCCCGTATCCCCTCCGTAGAGGGGAGGAGGGGAGAGAGCTCGAGTGTTGTCATGGCAACGTGAGCGAGCGGAGCGTGCCTCCCCGACCCCCGTAGAGGGAGGGGAGGGAGGGGGGGGTACTGAGCCAGTGGCTCAGTGCGATCGCCTGGCCCACCGTGAACGTGATATGACCACGTGGACGGTAGGTCCGACGAAGAGGTAGCCTAGGCTACTCTAACCGTCTCAACATGCTACACCAAAATTACAAAATAAATTTATAATATAAAAGAAAAGAAGGGAATCATAGAAGAAGAGAAAGGAACGTCCTAGAGAGGCTTGGAAACCGACCCTGGAAGGGGGGGCGCCTAACCGCTCAGGAGCTGGACTCTGCCGGTACGTCGGAACGGAGGGCAATTACCAGGGTGGTAGGACTAGGAGAAAAGGACATGAGTCCTACATGCCTAACAGACCAAGACAAAGGCACATGCATGCATGAACACTGAGCTAAGGTAAAAAGGCATGAGCTCAATCGAGCTGGATTCCCCGAATAGTCAAATTAAGCAAAATCTTAGCAGAATCTTGCACGTCACGAAGGCATATAATAATAAAACACTGCATAGAACAGTTACTACGGTATGGGAGACCGCAGGAACTGAAAAGGAATCACACGAGGCGAACCGGGTAGGTGAGCCTGTAGCCATGCGGTGGAGGCACCGTTATAAAACCTAAATAAAGGTAATAAAACGGGTCCTAACTGGCTAAAATTACGTGAAACACTTAGTCAGTACTTAACTTAGTTGCAGCAAAAGCTTGGAGCTCCATCGTGATGATAAATCCAACGAGAAAGCGAAATAATACACAGCAAAGAAAAACGTGTGCGTGTAAGATCTGCTAACAGAAAAGGATGGCCGCTAGAGGCACTGATGTTAGCGTGGGAGGGTTGGTAGTAGTAGTTGCTGACGCAGGCTGTGTATCAGCTCTCTCTAGCAGGGGGATTTTGTGAAGGAGATATCTAAATGACAAGAGGTCCGTGGTAGTGGCTTCACTCGCCCCAGAAACCATACCGATACCCTCTTTTTATTTAGGGTGAGCGAGTCAGAGTACTCTGACATTCCATTTTGGTTTTTTCTCTGGTAATGTTAGCAATTTTTACCTTAGAAATATGAACTAAAAGGATATATCACAAAGCGACACGGGCTTGGCCCAGAAAATTTGTCATATTTCCACAAGACTTAATCCAAACTAACAACTATTTACATACAGGCAGTCCCTGGTTATCAGCGACCCAGTTATATGTGCTTGTCTTGCGATGACAATAACTGAATTTTTGGGGCCTAGCCTGTTATCAGCATCGTTAACAGGGGATTGGCACTATTATCACTGATTTTTGGTTACTGTCATGCAGTTAGGAACAGAACCCCCCGCCGATAACCGTGGACTGCCTTTACAAGGTTACTGGACTTGAAAGTGGGAACAAATTCCAGGGGTTCAAGAGCCCCCTCACCAGTTGATATCTGGGTTGTTGAGAGAAACTTCTGCAGTTAGAGGTGCTTGACCATGAATGAGCTGGAAGTGTTCCATTGCCCCACGCCCAACTGCCCCAGCTTTGATGATGAAGCCTGGGAAAACAAGTTGTCCCATGAGTCCTCTCTCTTAATCTCTATGGCTCTATATTATTAAAGGTGGGAAGTAGAAGGGGAAGTCAGTGATAAGGCTGTTCTGTAGATTCAGCCAGCTCTCCTGCAACAGCTGCCTTTACACCACAAACAGGAATGACTCTCTCTTCTTGAGGATTGTGTTGGCACCCCCACACAGGCTACCTGCCAAATTGTGCAGGAGAGTGCCTTTCCCAATTGGGTCAGGAGGCATCTCACTACTAGCTATCTGTCCTGCCTGCTGGCAGTGCCTCCTTTCTCTTCAAGCAGGGCACCCTGGCAACAGTACAGCCAGGAAACTACCTGCAATGCCCTTGCCAGCATCAACTCCTGGTTTTCCTCCACATAATTAAGACAGATACCACGCTGTCTAAAACTCCCCACGAGCATATTGTTGCCCAGCCTACAGGGAGATAGATCCAACATCCTTGGAATAGCAGATAATACTTCACCTGCCTGGGGAAGGGGGCTGCAGCTTTTCTGACAGCTGCTGCCAGGGAGCCTTTCCAGCTGGCTAACTGGGCATTCACTCCAACCTGCAAGCCCTCTGCCAAGTGAGATCAGGGAAGTTGCTCAAAGTGATTTGTGTGGAACAACCTGAATACTATTCAGGATGATAAAGTGAATGTTTTATAGTCTTGACCTGCACTCCTCAAATGAAAAACAGAAATCTGTCATCCATTATCCAATTCCAAAAAGACTTACAGAACTCAGTTATGCCAAAATGCAACACAAGTCACACAAGTATAAAATGTGAGCGAGGGAATCTAGAGGTGGAAGAACTCCCTTCAACACTTTGGCACTGCTAACTGAAGAATGTTGAAATACCAAAAACTCGCCCAAATCCTTACAACTGGTTTAAACTGTATCCATAGTAATGGTTTAAAATTACAAAGACAGAAAAATATTTCATAATCCATTGTCAAACATAATAAACCATGAAGCATTTCAAAAAAAGTTTAAAACTAAAATTTTACAAAAATCTAGAAAACACTCCATACTCCACAAAATATGCAAATTTTCAGTTCTACAGTTAATGTATTACAAGAATGAATGCTTTTACATCTCTAAACAATGCCATTAAAGCATATACCTTCTTTTGATCCAAGATCCCAGGATAAGAGTCTTCATCTTCATCATCATCAGCTATATCATCTAGTTTACAAACTTCCTGTGGGTCGATTCCTGGATTAACAAGTTCCATGATGCGAATATATCTCTCAGCATCTTTTCCTTTGCATCGCCATTGAGAAGGAGAAGCATCAGGGTAAATACGTCGATAGGGGGCATTAACATTCTTAATATACCTTGAAAGACAAGATAACAGTAAATTGATTACAACAAAATATGTTATGGTACTGTGCATTTCCCATACTAAACTAATAATCACTTTCTATCAGCCCTTCATTTTCTTGGAAAAAATACTGCTGAATTTGTATAAAATACTTCATGAGGTATGGGTGGTACCAAGATCCCTCTTAATATCTACACATAAGCAACATCTTATTAGTTAACATAAATGAAAACTAATCAATTTTCTCAGTTAGGCATAAATGATTGTAGTAATGCCAAAAGCTAAGAATCCACATTGCAAAAATAGGAAAAGTAGTCACTGATTTTTGGATTTCACCATTATGCAATGGACTCCAGACACTTGACTTATTAATCTGTATTTATACATATAGTATATGAATACAGGCAGTCTCCAGTTATTGAAAGACTCGGGTAATGGCAATCTGGTTTTATGGCACTTGTCTAGCACCATAAAATCAGTGATTTATGGTGCCATAACAGGCTGAGTTTCAGTTATCGGTGCCATAAGGTGCTGATAATAGAGTTATGACACCATTACGTACCTAACAGAGGTGCCACTAACAGAAACTTGTCACCATAAGTACCATAAATCGCAGTTTCAGTTAACCCTCTTACGCCGAAGCGGTAAAAAAAAAATTGTCTCCCGTGTGCCGGAGGTGTTTCAGAGTGAGCTCGGAAGCGGAAAAAATATTTTTTTCAAAAAATCACAGCGCGCTTAGTTTTCAAGATTATGAGTTCATTTTTGGCTCCTTTTTTTGTCATTGGCTGAAGTTTAGTATGCAACCATCAGAAATGAAAATAATTATCATTATCATATATAAATAATGCGATATATGATAGTGCAAAAATGAAATTTCATATATAATTGTATTCAAATCACGCTGTGCGCAAAACGGTTAAGGTAACAAATTACTTTTTTTCGTTGTAATGTACACTAAATTGCGATCATTTTGGTATATAACACATTGTAAAACGATAAAAGCAACACAGAGAAAATATTATCACAAAATAATGCATGAATTCGTAACGCGCGGACGTAAACAAATATTTTTTTTAAAAATTCACCATAAATCTAAATATTGTTCTAGAGACTTCCAATTTCTTTCAAAATGAAGACAAATGACTGCTTATTACTGTACTGTAAGAGTATTAGCTTACAATTGCAGTTTTCGACCATATCTGACGAGTTAAAGTTGACCGAATGTCAAATTTTTTTATATATATTTTTATATGCAATTATTTCAGAAATAAGAAAAGCTACAACCTTCAAATATTTTTCGTTTTATTCTACATGAAATTGCCCACATTTTCATATATAAAACTCTATGAAATGCCTAATATGAAACGGAGCAAATATTCCGAGAATGGTACGTACGCATTTCGGAGATTTGTGGCGGAGAATCCGCGCGCGGAGGGAAGGAAAGATTTTTATTTAAATTCACCATAAATCAAAATATTGTGCTAGAGACTTCCAATTTGTTTCAAGATGAAGATAAATGACTGAATATTACTTGACTGTAAGAGTTTTAGCTTACAATTGCGTTTTTTGACCATTTCGGTAGAGTCAAAGTTGACCGAACGTGGTTTTTTTTCTATTTATCGTGATTTATATGCAAATATTTCAGAATGAGAAAAGCTACAACCTTCAATTATTTTTTTTTGTATTCTACATGAAATTGCACACATTTCCATATATAAAACTTTATGTAACGGCTAATTTTAAAATGGTGCAAACATTACCACAATCGCATGTATGATTTTTTTCGGAAGAGTTACCGCGTAGACGTAAGGCAAAAGATTTTTCATAAATTCACCATAAATCAAAATATTGTGCTAGAGACTTCCAATTAGTTGCAAAATTAAGGAAAATGATTGAATATTACTAAAATATAAGAGTTTTAGCTTACAATTGCGTTTTTCGACTATTTCGGTAGAGTCAAAGTTGACCAAAGGTTGAAATTTTGGCAATTATCGTTATTTATATGAAAATATCTCAAAACTGATAAAAGCTACAATCATGAGTATTTTATTGTTGTATTCTACATAAAAATGCACACATTTTCATATATAATATGTTTTTTCCTTAATAAACGCTCCAAGAAGAGGTCCATTGGAGGACGAAACTGTTGGGCATTTTCTGAGATATACCTTTTTTCATTTTCCTATGTGGAATACAACTGAATTACTATATCTTCGTGCCTAAGAAGATTACCAGTACTATATAATACTTCATGTAACAGCTAATTTACAATGGTACAAAAATTATGTCAAAGTGACAAAATAATTTCCGAGATGTGTCACAGATACTTTTTAGTGCGGCAAGAAAGAAATTCGCGCTTGCGCGCCTGCGTAACAATTGTAAACAAAACAACACCTTGATCCGTTAACTCCCAGCATCCCCCAAGGCGCGTGATTCAAAAGTTTTAGGCTGGTAGGCCTATAAGTATTTTTCCGCGAATTTAAAAAAAAACTTTTGTAAGTCGACGTAAAATACGTCCAGTCGGCACACGTGAGACAAAAAATGTCGACGTAAAATACGTCCAGTCGGCGTAAGAGGGTTAATGGCAGTTTTCGTTTATGTTTACAAAAATCATATGATTCCTAAAAATGCAGAGTACATATGATCATTCTAAACTGTTATTGACTACCAAAATAATAATGATGTTTTGTATTGAAAATGAATGTTATGTATATTCCAAACATTATTACATACTACCATGACTAGTACTATTAAAATTTCGAAAGATTATCTTGCTGTGAACACTACCATAATTTTACTTTCATATAGTACCCACATTTTTTTCAGCTGGCTGGCCTCGCATAGATAAAAGTTGACTTCACTGATACAGAATTACTTCACGAATAGACTTATGAAGATATGACGATAATATATAAGGTAAAAAATGGTTTTAAGTATTTTGTTTACACTTTGTTGCCAATACCAAACAACAGTAAAATAATCCATGACACTGTTTGTATGACTGCATTGTTCTGAGAAGTTATATACTTATACTCCCAAAATAATAATGAAGTTAGAATTAATTTTAGCCTTAATGTTATTACTACCATAATTACACTACTACTATTAAAATTTCTAAAACGTTATCGAATAAAGGTCGCTGTGAACTCAACTGTATACATACTAAATTTTTATAAATTTATTATTTACATTTTGTGGCTGGCCACTCGAAGTATACTAAGTTGAGTAAAGTTATGTGGAATTATTCCTTGAATAGGCTATCTATTATGAAGATATGCTGATAATATATATGGCGAGAATGGTTTTATTACCTTTATTGTCAGTTAACCCTTAAACGCCAACTGGACATATTATACGTCGACTAAAATTGTCTGTCGGGTGCTTAATTGACGTACGATACGTCGACTACAAAAAGTTTTTTTAAATATTTGCGGAAAAATTATAGGCCTAGTTTGAGAAAAATTTTAAATCAAGCATCTTGAAGGATGCTGGGAGTTCACGGATCAAGCTGTTGTTTTGTTAACAAGCATTACCCAGGCACGCATAAGCGAATTTCTTTCTTCTCGCACTAAAAAGCATCAGCGACACATCTCAGAAATTCTTTTGTCACTTTGTCGTAATTTTTGCACCACTTTATATTAGCCGTTACATAGAGTTTTATATATGAAAATGTGCTCAATTTCATGTAGAATACAAACAAAAAATCCATGCTTGTAGCCAAAACTTCAACTTCGGTCAACTTTGACTCAACCGAAATGGTCAAAAAATGCAATTGTAAGCTAAAACTCTTACATTCTAGTAATATTCAATCATTTACCTTCATTTTGCAACAAATTGGAAGTCTCTAGCACAATATTTTGATTTATGGTGAATTTTTGAAAAAAAAAACTTTATCCTTACGTCCGTGCGGTAACTATGCCGAAAAAATCAGAAATTCTTTCGTCAGATTGTCGTAATGTTTGCACCGTTTTATATTAGCCGTTACATAAAGTTTTATATATGAAAATGTGCGCAGTTTTATGTAGAATACAACAAAAAACAACCCATGGTTGTATTTATCACTTTTGAAATATTTTCATATAAATAATGATAAGTGCCAAAATTTCAACCTTCAGTCAACTTTGACTCGATCGAAATGGTCGAAAAACGCAACTGTAAGCTAAAACTCTTACATTCTAGTAATATTCAATCATTTACCTTTATTTTGCAACAAATTGGAAGTCTCTAGCATAATATTTTGATTTATGGTGAATTTTTGAAAAACACTTTTTCCTTCCCTCAGCATGCGGTAACTGCCGAAAATCTCAGAAATTCTTTCATCAGTTTGTCGTAATGTTTGCACCATTTTATATTAGCTGTAACATAAAGCTTTATATATGAAAATGCGTGCAATTTCAAGTAAAATACAACATAGAACAACCCATGGTAGTAGCTTTTATCAGTTTTGAAATATTTTCATATAAATAACGATAAGTGCCAAAATTTCAACCTTTGGTCAACATTGAATTGACCGAAATAGACGAAAAATGCAATTGTAAGCTAAAACTCTTGCATTCTACTAATATTCAATCATTTACCTTCATTTTACAACAAATTGGAAGTCTCTAGCACCTTATTTTGATTTATGGCGAATTTTTGAAAAACACCTTTTTTTTTATGTCCACGCCGTAACTCTGTTGAAAAAATCAGAAATTCTTTTGTCAGTTTATCGTAATGCTTGGACTGTTACATTAATTAGCCGTTACATAAAGTTTTATATACGAAAATGTGCGCAATTGCATGTAGAATACAACTATATAGATCTCATGGTTGTAGCTTTTACCAGTTTTGAAATATTTTCATATAAATCACGATAAGTGCCAAATTTAAACTTTGGTCAACTTTGACTCAACCGAAATGGTAAAAAAACGCAATTGTAAGCTAAAATTCTCACATTCTTGTAATATTCAATCATTTACCTTCAATTTGCGACAAATTGGAAAATTGTAGCACAATATTTTGATTTATGGTGAATTTTGGAAAAAACTTTTTCCTTATGTCCGCGCGCGGTAACTGTCGAAAATCTCAGAAATTCTTTCGTCAGTTTGTCGTAGTGTTTGCACCGTTTTATATTAGCCATTACATAAAGTTTTATATATGAAAATGTGTGCAATTTCATGTAGGATACAAAAAACCTAATGGTTGTAGCTTTTATCAGTTTCGAAATATTTTCATATAAATCACGATAAGTGCCAAATTTCAACCTTCGGTCAACTTTGACTCAACCAAAATGGTTGAAAACTGAAATTGCAAGGTAAAAACACTTACAGTCTAGTAATATTCAATCAATTACCTTCATTTTGCAACAATCGGGAAGTCTCTATCACAATATTTAGATTTATGGTGAATTTTTGAAAAAAAAATTTTGTTTACGTCAGCGCGTTACGAATTCATGCATCATTTTATGATAATATTTTCGCTGTGTTGCTTTGATCATTTTACAATTTGTTATATAACAAAATCATCGCAATTTAGTGTACAATACAACAAAAAAATTAACTCATTAGCTTTAACCTTTTTGCTCACAGGACAATTTTATACAACTATATATGAAATTCTTTTTCGCGCTGTCATATATTCCAATATTCATATATGATAATGATATTGTTTTCATTTCTGATGATTGCATACTAAACTTCGGGCAATGACAAAAAAAATGAGCCAAAAATGAACTCTTAATCTTAAAAACTAAGCGTGCTGTGATTAAAAAAAAAAAAAAAAAACTTCTGCTTATGCCCTAACTCCCGAATGCCACATACGAGAGACACTTTGGTAAATAGCAGCTCGGCAATCAAGGGTTAATATCATAATGCGACTCTGTTCATGTACGTTGGTGGTTATTGCACTGCAACTAGGCTTAGCCTACCAATGAATGCCATACATAAACCTTGAATATGCTATTTATTGTGAAGATATGCCAATAATATATAAGGTGAGAATTATTTTATTACCCTTATTGTCAGTTAACCCTTTAACGCCGAAGGGGTATAAATCGTCCCCCGTATGCTGGCGGGGTTTGGGAGTGAGTGGCGAAGAAGAAAATTTTTTTTTTTTTTCAAAAAATCATAGCACGCTTAGTTTTCAAGATTAAGAGTTCATATTTGGCTCTTTTTTTTTTGTTATTGTGTGAAGTTTAGTATGCAACCATCAGAAATGGAAAAAAAATATTATCATCATATATAAATAATGGGGTATATGATAGTGCGAAAAAAAATGTCATATATAATTGTATTCAAATCACGCTGTGAGCAAAACAGTTAAAACTAACGATATAATTTTTTATACATTGTATTGTACACTAAATTTGGATCATTTTGGTATATAACACATTTTAAAACGATCAAGGCAACACAGAGAAAATATTATCACAAAATGATGCATAAATTCGTAACGTGCGGACGTAAAAAAAAGCCGTTTTCAAAAATTCACCATAAATCAAAATATTGTGCTAGAGACTTCCCGTTTCTTGCAAAATGAAGGTAATTGATTGAATATTACTAGACTGTAAGTGTTGTAGCTTACAATTGCAGTTTTCGACCATTTCAGTCAAGTTAAAGTTGACCAAAAGTTGAAATTTTTCTATTTATCGTTATTTATATGAAAATATTTCAAAACTAATAAAAGCTACAACCATACGTTGTTTTTGGTTGTATTCTACATTAAATTGCGCAGATTTTCATATATAAAACTTTATGTAACGGCTAATTTAAAATGGTGCAAACATTACGACAATCGGACGAAAATATTTCTGATTTTTTTGGAAGAGTTACCGCGTGGACGTAAGGAAATATTGTGTTAGAGACTTCCAATTTGTTGAAAAATAAAGGTAAATGATTGAATATTACTAGAATGTAAGAGTTTTAGCTTACAATTACGTTTTTCAACCATTTCGGTTGAGTCAAAGTTGACCGAAAGTTGAAATTTTGGCACATCGTTATTTATATGAAAATATTTCAAAACTAATAAAAGCTACAACCATGGATTGTTTAAGGTTGTATTCTACATGAAATTGCCACATTTTCATATATAAAACTTTATGTAACAGCTAATTTAAAATGGTGCAAACATTACGACAATCGGACGAAAAAATTTCTGATTTTTTTCGGAAGTTACCGCGTGGACGTAAGGAAAAATCTGGTTTTTTTTTTTTTTCATAAATTCACCATAAATCGAAATATTGTGCTAGAGACTTCCAATTTATTGCAAAATAAAGGTAAATGATTGAATATTACAAGAATATAAGAGTTTTAGCTTACAATTGCGTTTTTCGACCATTTCGGTAGAGTCAAAGTTGACCGAAGGTTGATATTTTGGCACTTGTTGTTATTTATATGAAAATATTTCAAAACTGATAAAAGCTACAACCATGGGTTGTTTTTAGATGTATTCTACGTGAAATTGCGCACATTTCCAAATATAAAACTTTATGTAACGGCTAATTCAAAATTGTGTAAACATTACGACAAACTGACGAAAAAATTTCTGATTTTTTTCGGAAGTTACCATGCGGACGTAAGGAAGAAGTTTTTTCATAAATTGACCATAAATCAAAATATTGTGCTAGAGACTTCCAATTTGTTGCAAAATGAAGGTAAATGATTGAATATTACTAGAATATACGAGTTTTGGCTTGCAATTGCGTTTTTCGACCATTTCGGTAGTCAAAGTTGACCAAAGGTTGAAATTTTGGCACTTATCGTTATTTATATGAAAATATTTCAAAACTGATAAAAGCTACAACCATGAGTTGTTTTTAGTTGTATTCTACATGAAATTGTGCACATTTTCATATATAATACCCCATGTAACAGCTAATTTAAAATGGTGCAAAAATTATGTCAAAGTGACAAAATAATTTCTGAGATGTGTCGCTGATACTTTTTAGTGTGATAAGAAAGACATTCGCGCTTGCACGCCTGCGTAACGATTGTAAACAAAACAACGCCTTGATCAGTGAGCTCCCAGCATCCCCCAAGGCGCATGATTCAGAAGTTTTTGCCTAGTAGGCCTATAACTATTTTTTGCGAATTTTAAAAAACTTTTTTTTATATCGACGTACCATACGTCCAATCGACACCCAACAGACAATTTATATAGACGTTTAATACGTCCAATCGGCGTTAAAGGGTTAATATCATAATGTGAGTCTTTGCATGTATGTTGGTGGTTATCGGACCGCGGCCGAGGCCTAGCCTGCCGATAAACATCGCATATGCAACACAAACATACCCGCGATGCTGCGATTCATACCAGCGATATGGCATGAGAAGCGGTCCAAGAAAAAAACCAGTGAATAACTGATTCCGTGATTGCTGATCCGCGACTAAGTGATGCCCCACTGTAGAGAATTATGACAAAAATTCATCCATTTCAGGGTGTCATGTGTGGCATAATGTTTCAATGTTGATAGTTATTTTAACAATAACAGAATTACAGATGACAGAGGGGCATTTAAATTAGCTGAGTCTCTGTTGGATTTTAGGAATGGGGATTTGAATCTGCGTTACTGCGATCATTGTTTTGCTAGTTGCTTAACCTGGTCAACTCTCTAAGAATTTCTTAGGATAGCCTATGGACCTCAAGAGCACGAAGGCTTAGTCTGCAGTGTAAAGGGTTTTTATAAATCCAGGTTAGTCAGCAGTCTTTGCCCAATTTTATTTCTCAACTTTGTGTAGATGAAACTTATTTAGTAAAGATGTTGAGAGGGTATGAATGGGTAAATAATAACAGTATTCCCTTAGATGATTTTCAGAGACTTTTATGCTGGTCTGAGTTGGCCCTAAATGGGGCAATTATTAGTTGTGTTAATAACACAGACTCTGCGTCTGATGAGATGCTAAATATTTCTCAGGTACATGAGAATACACCAAATTACCCGCCAATCAAGAGCACTTTATCTTAAGGGGCAACTTCTTTTGATATAGCACTGAAAGGGGATTCAAGTTTTGTTTCCAATAGCTCTTGTGTGAGAATAGAACCTCAGAGAGAGCCTAATATTGCTTGTAGTGGCCCTGCAGCCAAATTTAATGGTGACAGGGTATTTGTGGATCAAGTATGGTTATTCAGTTTTTTAATTGCCATAGGATAGGGCATACTAAGAAGTTCTGCAGAGTTAAATATTGTAATAGTTGTAAATGTTTTGAGCATTATTGGCGGTCTTGTCCGTTTCTGAATATGATTAGTGTTCGTTCAGCATTTCAGGGTTTTGATAACTCGAGTGAGAGCTCATGAAGGGGATTATTTAAGCGAAGGTTGGTCGGTAAGGGACTTGAAATGTTCTGCTTGTAACTGCTGCGATCAGCTGATAACCTTGGCCTGCAAAAGTGAAAGAGTAGATCTCCTCCCTTAGAGTCGAGGAATTTTTTTTTTTTTTTTTTTTTACTGGGGAAATATGTGATGTTGGGAATTGGTGCATGCTATTGTCTTTTAATGGGGAATGATACACTATTACTTTTGTATTGGTGGTTTGTGTGAGGATAAATATATTGATATTATTGAGGTCGTGGCAAATCCTGAATCATAAAGAGTTCCTATAAAGAAGGCAAAATGACTGAACCAGGTAACAGTCAAACTTTGGTGCATAAGATAACTAACATAAATGCAAGAGTTAGACCTTTTTGAGGCATTGTTGATGGCATTCTGTCCCAACCAGTGCAAATTATTCTTGAGGGAGTGAATAGCTACTTAAACGCCAAGGGAATAATGCAGAGGCGTTCACAGAGGCAAAAGTTGTTAAATTTCAATATAGGGGATTTGTCATTTAGATGCTGTAGTTTTCAGTACACAAAATGTCAAGTCATGGACCGAGTTACAAGCATTTCTGAGGGCGGCATATGGAACAAAGGAACACGGAGATATAGTTGGGGATTTAAAAGGATTGTACAAGATTAGAAAAGGGACAACAAGCCTTACTGAGCATAGCTCAAAACTTTTTGACTCAGTGGGAGAATGGATACAGAAATTGAAAAAGTCCACATGGATAAATGGGAATAATATCGTACTTGACAATTTACATAAATCAATTCATTTCTCGCAGCTTCTATACAATGTTCCGGACGCCATTGTAGATAGTTTTGATGAAAAGATCAAACCTACATCAGATGAGAAACTGATTTACAGTAGTGCCTCAGGTTACAAAATTAATCCGTTCTGAAGCGGACTTCATAACCTGATTTTTTCGTATCTAGAACAACGTTTTACATGTAAATTCCCTAATTCGTTCCAAGCCCTACAAAAATACCACAGCAAATTTTATAATAAAGCTAAATTGACCAATAAACAATGAAATACAACAATTTGGACCATTCAATACTTAGGGGGCCGGCCGGCTAATGCCATTTTTTAAGGACAGGACTTTGATATTCATACCACTTGATAAGGTGACCTAGGACATCTCCAAACCCCATATGATTTTCGCCTCTGACCTTTGGTTTTGTGACGCCAGGGTGATTTATCCCGAGAATAACCATTTTTCAAATTCTATCTCCTCCCTTGATATTTAATATTAAGACCTAGGATTACTACCATATATATAGACCTGATGCAGACCTCCAATCAAATGAGGAGTTTTTTTTCTAAAAGTTATTTTTTTGCTAGATATGAATTTTTCAATATGGTAAAAAAATAAACCCTATAAATCAGCAGGACAAAATTTATGAAAAAAAGACGAAACAAAAATTGGAAAAAGGGCTTCATTTGATTTTTCTATAATGTTTTTCTTAGTTATATACCAAATTCCAATGTTATAGCTTTAAAACTAAGTGAGAAGATAGATTTTGAAGGTCAATAAGTATAGTTTTGAGATACGGGCGTTCAAAGTTTTAATTTTCTTCTGTATGTTAGCTAGATGTTTTCCTTGTATTTTCCTCTATGGCATGATGAATTCTTGCCGAAACAAAGATAAACAAACGTAAATGCAAGAGAATGTCAGAGGTGAAACTCGAAGGTGTACTCTCTTTTTACAAAGGCAATTTAATAAATCATGATTATTATGAATTTTTCCATTTTGGGTATTAAAAAACCAAAACTATGTTATTTATCATAAATGGAGATCTCTTTGCTCAAAGTTCGTAGCCTTGGGCACAGTGTGACGTGTGCTGTCAGGCAAGACGGGGGCATTACTACGCAACCCTCCCCTCTCTTCACTAACTATGCATATATTATGATATTCTGTAATAATACTTGAGCGATTTTTCTTTGTCTGTATGTTAGCGAGATGTTTTCCTTGTCTTTTCCTCATTGGCATGATGAAATTCTTGTCAAAACATACATAAACATACGTAAAAGCAAACAAATGTCAGAGGTAAAACTCGAACGTGTAGACTACTTGACGTTTGTGCTCACACTGAATCATGGTTGGACTTGGTAGCTGACTGAAGTCTCCCTTCTCAACTCGGGGAATGTCTACAGATGCCATTTCTCCCAATTTCTTTGACAATAATTATCAAAATTTACGATAATAGAAGAAATATTGCATTTTCTTGTACAGATCAATGTTTTAGGCTTATTGAGTTACGTTAACTAATTAGCCTGTAACTACGAAAGTAAGAGGAATTTTGACGAAATATTTCGTATACGTACGGTGGAACCTCGACATACAAAAGGCTCAACTTACGAAAAACTCGAGATACGAAAGCAAATACGGAAAATTTTACAGCTCTACATACGAAAAGTTTTCAAGATACGAAAGGTTGTTGCTGTAAAGTCCCGAGATTCACCCGGACCACAGAGAACAATTTTAAAACTCCCGCGCCGCCAGCTGGGTAAACTCGCCACCATCCTCCCGCTCTCCCATTGGTTCCTGATGCTAGTCACCCCATAAGATCCTGCTCTCCTATTGGTCAGCATCTACCCCTTATGCTTTAAGTATTTTCTATTGGTAAAAGGATGCTGTAAATTGAAAAACTTATTCATGCAATACATTTAATAAAAAAAAAATTAGGTAAAGATAGAATAAAGAATAGAAATGAATGGTTATTATACTGTTTAGTAGTTTCAGTAGTTGAAGAGAGATAATGAAAATTTATGGCTTACTGTGTACAGTGATTGCTTGGCGATCGTTCGATACTCGTAAGTGCTGGATGTAAACAGAAGTTTGGAAGCTTTTTTTTGTTTGTTTATTATAGTTAATGGTTACTTAATAATTATTTGAAATGAGTACATGCAATACATTTAATAAAAAAATTGTGAATTAGATATCATAAAATATAAAATAAATCAGACTGCCAACAAATACGTATTTTTTAGAATTCTTCTTCTGTTTTAATATTACGTTACGTATATGTTTCATTATAGCTGTCAGTAACTCGGTATCTCCATTAGGTAAAGATAGAATAAAGAATAGAAATGAATGGTTATTATACTGTTTGGTAGTCTCATTAGTTGAAGAGAGATACTAATGAAAATTTATGGCTTATTGTGTCCTAGGAAAAGTGATTGCTTGTTGTTCGTTCGTTCAGTACTCATAAGACGGTAAGAGCTGAATGTAAAAAATCGACTGGAAGGTGTTTTTTGTTTGTTTGTTTGTGTATTATAGTTAATGATTAATTAATAATTATTTGAAATGAGTACATACTGATTATTTATACATTTTATTGGCATATTCTAAGCTTTTAGCTTCTTAGGTTTAGATGTCAGAATCATAGACTAGGCTACAGTAGCAACCGCTAACATAGGCTAGGCTTATTGCTAAGGGACATATGCTAAAGTCCTAAAATATGCAGTAAAAATGGGGTTGAACATTACAGGCAGTTGAATATTACTCAAGTACGTACAGTATTTTGCCTTTTTGGAGTCATATTTCTTCCGTCGGATCGGCGTCGTAACCCTAGAACATGTGTTGTAGGCCTGGAAATATAATTTACTGGGGTGTTTTTGGAGGGCTTGGAACGGATTAGCCATTTTACATGTAAAATGTGGTCCAAGATATGAAAACCTCATGATGCGAAGGGCGCCTTGGAACGGATTAATTTCGTATCTGGAGGTACTACTGTATTCTCAATTGCCATATGAAGCTCTGTGAATTTTTTCATGACTTTGCATTTTTTGCCCTATACCCCATATGTAAGGGTTCCGGCTGGCCCCCTTAACCTAACCATGACTGTATCTGTAAATAAAGTGTATTAGTGTACAGGGTACAAGAGATACTGTACGTACATGTACTTATATGTGTAGTAAAATGTGGAACCTTCCCTTTCGAGTGAGGCGATCTCCGAAAGCGGCGACAGAGGAGGAGGACAAATGGCAGAAAACATGAACACTAAACTTTACGAAACACATTAAAAATGGCAGAAAATATTAACACTAAACTTTACGAAACACATTAACAAATGGCAGAAAACATTAACACTTCTTGATTATCTCCATCTTCGTCTCCATAGAAAGCATCCTCTTCTTTCTGTGAACTTCAGCAACATTCTTGGGACCCATGGCTAATCACGTAAGTCATTAAGTTCACACACAACATGATAAAGTAACTTACAATACAACAGAAGCGAAATCACTAACACAAATTTAAGTTAACAAACTAAATTTATGTGAACAAATGAATTCCAGGTGTTTACGATAACGCTGGCGCAAAAAATGGTCAAGGAACGCCTTTACATAAAGGCATGATGGGACAGATGCTGACCAATATGAGAGCAGGATCTTACGGCAGTGACTAGCATCAGGAACCAATGGGAGAGCGGGAGGATGGTGGCGAGTCTACTGAGTTGGCAGGGCGCAAGTTTTAAAATTGTTCTCGGCAGCCCGGACGAATCTCGGTTTACAGTACATACACCCTTTCGCAACCTGAATTATTTTCATACACAGAAGCAAAAAAATCTTCGTCTTTGCTTTCGTAACCTGGATTTTTCGTATGTAGAGGTGCCACTGTATTCCCAAATTCAGAAACGTGTCCAAATGTCCCATTGTGGATAGTACATTTTTTAATTGGACCAGTCCAAGAACTATGATGCAAAGTGACTCAATATTCCTTCTCCCTGTTTGTGTGCAAAAGTGGAATATAAGAGAAGAATGATCGGTCAAGGGCAACAGCAGTTGCTACAATTGTAATACACCAGAAAGTATGTGGAGTCAAATATTGTGGAATATGCAAAAGTGCAGATCACTTTTGACAGGCTTGTCCATCTCAGATACGGAGGGATGCGAGACCTACACCTCAGAAATGTGGGAGTTATAATACAAGAATTTCCCAGACAGGTCACTCAAGGGGGCAAAGGGAACAGCAAAATTTCTGGAAAGCCAATCAACAAAAAGGGTACAGATGATTTGTACGTGCCATTGTGGCCTCGTGGGGGACGCCCCAGAGCCCACGCCGATAGTAAATGGAACAGTGGAGGATGTGAAGATCCCAGTTTTTACTGATACAGGATCTTCAGCAAGTTTAATGGACCAGGATCTGTATCAGTCCATATTCTCCAAATGGCCTTTGAAACCCTCTAGGGAGACAGTGTGTGATGTGCAAGCCCATAAATTAAACACCCTGGGTTTTATCAGAATACGGTTTACTCTTGGTGATAGTGCGTTAATAGAACCATTTTTGGTTATAAAAGGGGTTGTGTTGGGCAACAGACTTTTACTGGGCTATCCTGCACGTAGAAAACACAAGATATCGATCCATGTGTAAGTGATTACATAATAAAAATATGGAATGTTATTCCATATATATAAAAAACTAAAACTAAAGAGGTCAACCAGATTGCTTGCAGGAATGTGATCAGACCAGAGACGATAAAGATGACGTATACAACAAAGTAGCCTGAAATAACACGCCGTCACCTGTAGTCATTCATTTGTTTATAAACTTTAGTCCAAGCTTCCTGCTTGAGACAAACACTGTGACCTATAGCTCAAGCGGCCTCACATCAGAAAGAAATCATCATGAGTTTAACACATCGTCGTCATAACCAAAGAAGATAATACCGACTTCGTAAGTGATCTACAAACCCCTAGACACTCCAATGAATGTGGAGGTGCATAACCAGCCGACTTAGCGTAAGATTATCGCAAGTCTAACATTACCTCATAGGGCGCCTTATTATACAAGGCAACAGCCCTAATATTGGTGACAGATTACTAAAAGAACTCTACAACGTCTTCCGAAGAAAAACCAGAATAATGAATAATGTATCATCAGAAGTCACCGACGACGAAAGCAAGAGATTCTTCAAGCAACTTAGTATCATCGTTTAGTGAGCGACTTTAAAAAACAACAAGAACTCTACAACGTCTTCCGAAGAAAAACCAGAATAATGAATAATGTATCATCAGAAGTCAACGAAGACGAAAGCAGATTCTTAAGCAAGCGAGATTATCAGTAACTTGTTATCACGTAGTGAGCAATTTCAGTAGTGAATAACTTCAAGAAACAAACCCGACGTGTCTTTTTCCTACGGCAACGCAAGCTTCGTCTCTCATTAGAATCATTCAAGAAAACATCGTTATTGAGCGTTTCCGGCACTTCAAGAAACAAACCGAACGCGTCTTCAGCATCGGATCTTCAAAGGACTCGAATCATCCAAACAACGCGCACGGGGGAAACTCAAGCCAAACCAGGTCATCCGCTAAAGAGAAGGAGGGCCAAGGGCACATCATTATCGGAACACCATGACTTCCCACAAAAGCAAGCTAAGTACAATTTTTTTATTCATTTGGAGTAACTGAGTGTTTCATTTGCAGGTCGAATTTCGTTATTCCTGTGGCTGAAGTTACGAGACATTCTTAATCTTACTTTTTTACAGAAATTATCTACATCATTGGGATGTCGCTACTGCAAGTTTTTATCTTTGAGTTTCTGTTTCCAGATGTTCTACTGAAATATCATAATCATATGCTGAGTTAATTTTATCATTTTGGGTGATTATTAATCCTTTACGTAACAAATCATATTAAACAGTAAATATGCGTTTACGCAGTGGACGTCTGTACTTATACAGATGCATGGATAGGGTCGTTAGGCACCGTAGTGATTAGAAAACACACAAAAACAAGTGGAACACCCGTACAAATCTAGATAAATTAGAGGTAACACTATTTTGGGTCAAACAATAAAAGCTCCTTTGCAGAGTCCCGATCGCAGTTTCAGCTTTAGTTATGCGTAAAAAATCTAACCTCAATGACTCAACTTAACTTTAAAAATACGGCTGGATTGCAAGGAATTACATGTCTGTAAAAAAACTTTCATTAGGCTAAATGCACTAACCAGGATCCCTCAATATTTCAAATTTTAGCAAAGAATGAAGTAAACAACAGCAAGTACAAACAGTTAATATTGAACGCAGTAGAGATAACTTGTTTTAATAGTAATCGCTCAATTCATGAATTCAAAGTCAAACAAATCATGCTTATGCAAACTCGGTTACTGTGTCATCTAGTCAGACGGTCAGGGTCAGTCAGATCTGCTGAGTGTAGCAGGCAAAGCACATTCCACATAAGCGACTTCAGCGGAGAGGAAAAGCGATGTTGGATCATTTATGCCATAATTTTTTTTTTTTTTTTATGCCAATGCCTTCTTGAATTTAAAAGGAATTTTCGTATGAATAACACGACCGTATCAAGTAATCAGAGCAGGTTTTCGTAATTTTAATACATTAAGTTATTATAAATACTGGTGGATTAAGCCCGACTGTAAGCGCCGTAAAAATTAGAATATCTTGTTTTATTCCTTTAGTACACGTAATATCCTGTAGTATTTACGGACTCACCGTCTGTTGTTCGAACTTCCCTATTGAGAAGTCCGGATAAGCGAGCGCTTACAGATACCTCTATAGTTATAAAAAACATTGATCTCTATCTAGCGTAATTGTAAGATATCCATCTAGGGATATACAAAATATTATCTTACCTCCTGCAAAATAAGGTGTGTTTATCAAAGGAAAATTCTATAAACCTTCAAACATATTAAAATCCGTTTTGAACAAAAAAGAGACAGTTAATCAAAAAATAACTTATATAGAGGAACCAATCATTCGTCTCATAAATCGTGATATTGTTCAACGACCCAACAGAATTCTCCCACAACCGCAGTCGCAGTTTGCACGCAAAATCTCAAGAAGCATGCACCTCGAATGTCTTAGTGCGTGAAAAAAGACTTTGCTGGGATCTGAAATTTTAATCCTTCCCGACACTCTGAAATATAACGATTTCCGCGAACAAAGCCCTAGACACGGTTGACTCGCAGCAACAAGTTAATCTAGTAATCCACAAAACCTATACATATAAATATCGCATTTTTTTTTTTTTTATTGTTGCTAATTTTTAATCACGCCCAATCAGTCGTAGATGAATCTCTCTTATACTCTATCTAAAGTAATATCCGTAAAGTCATTCAAGCAGAGGTGATTCAGCAGAAATTTTTTTTTTTATCTTTTATCTGAATACCAGGAAGTTTCTCCACTAGCGAGTGATCTCTGGGAGAAAAACGGATGTCATTGAAAACAAAATACGGTCTAAGGACAAACATAAAGCTATATATGTACCTTCATATAGACTCCCAATGAAATTTCAAAATAGAGATAAATGATGAAGTTGAAAAATGTTAGTAATAGGAGTCATTAGGAAATCAAATAAGCCCATATAATTTTTCCCTCAAACGTCATCCCATAAAAGATCGGACTTGGTGTATCTGCGTAGATTTCTGTCGCTTAAACATGGAAACGACTCCCGATCGTTTCCAGTGCCATGTACCGACGACATCTTATCTCTGTTAGGTTAGAATAAATTTTTCACCAGCTTGGCCTTACTTAAAGGCTTTTACCAGATACCATTACCTAAGTGATTGTACCTCATACAGTGGGGCCTCGCTTAGTCGCGGATCAGCAATCACGGATTCAGTTAATCACGGGTTTTTCCTCTGACCACTTCTCAATCTATATCACTGGTATGAATCGCAGCATCGAGGGCTTGTCCGTTGTAGGCTAAGCCTTGTCCGGTTCCGGTAACCAGCAAATGCATGAACAGATTCACATTATGATATTAACTGACAATAAAGGTAATAAAACCATTCTCACCTTATATATTATTGGCATATCTTCGTAATACTATAGCCTATTCATGGAATAATTCCACATCATTGACATCAACTTGTAGTTGAACGGCCAGCAGAAATGTAAACATTGAGTTACACTTAACAGCACCTTTGCCATTCTTAACCTTTTAGAAATGTTAATAGTAGTAGTGTAATTACAGTAGTAATAACATTTAGGAAAACATTACTTTTCAATTCGAACTTCATTATTGTTTTGGTATAACGTAATCAACTTCTCTGAACACTGCAGTCATACAAACGATAATTGTCATAGATTGTCGTATTGTTGTTTGCGATAGGCGACGAAGCGTAAATGTAATAAAACCATTTTTACCTTATATATTATTGTCATATATTCATAATAAAATGCATATCTTATATATTATTGGCATATCTTCATAATAAAAAGCCTCTTCAAGGAATAATTCCTTGGGGAATGCATTTTTCAAAAGACAAAAATACACTTTACATGTTTACTGCATGCAATGATTACTTTATTTTGATGTGATTACATTAATTTTACAGTATGGTACTCTAAGCAGTACAGTAACTATTTTTTTTTATCATAAATGTATGTTCATTCACGGAAAAAATACGTATGACAACCGTGACGTCACCAAACCTAGTCTCGTTGGTACATACTATTTTTACACAATGTGAGTGGTTACACCGTTCTACAAACTACCTATGTATTTTTACGTAAGTATCCTCTAAATTCTGTCATAAATCACTTTACTTACTTTTTTTGTGGAGCACCAATACTACGTATATCCCCGAAAAATTAACGAAATCTCGACTTTTATCATAGAGCAAGATTCATTAATTACTGTTTTCTTCTTTTCATGACTAAATGCATTTTTAGGATACACTCATTTACAAATTTTCAAATACTATGAATGTAAATAGCAAAATCTATCTCTCTCTCTCTCTCTCTCTCTCTCTCACTCATCACTTACAGAAAAAAACTATAATACTGATCTATTATTCTGTGATTTACGAAACTGCTTCAATACAACTTTTATAGTTGACTAAATGATTTTCACATTATAACAGTATACAAAAGAATATCTTATCACTATCCATGTTTCATTTCTTATCACCATAAAAATATTTAAAATACAAATTTCATTGTGTTATTCTCCAGCTAAGCTAGTAACAGTATTCTCGTCCCAAGCTGCTCTCTCAAGC
Source organism: Macrobrachium nipponense (assembly GCF_015104395.2). NCBI lineage: Eukaryota > Metazoa > Arthropoda > Malacostraca > Decapoda > Palaemonidae > Macrobrachium > Macrobrachium nipponense. The sequence goes on along the minus strand of NC_087217.1, from coordinate 35,933,670 downwards.
TATTCAACAGTTACTCATCATCCCAACTGTCTCTCTCTCTCTCTCTCTCTCTCTCTCTCTCTCTCTCTCTCTCTCTCTCTCTCTCTCTCTCTCAATGAAATATGAATTACTGTATCATAATATCATAAACTATTATGTACAAAGTTAACAATAATAATAATTCCATTAATAAATTAGTTTCTTTTAGCAACTAAAATTGTTTTCCAAAAGAATTCTTTCGGTAATAAACGTGCATCAGCTGATTCTAAACGTAAACAAAAAGACAAAAATAGATTTTTATTGCTGTATTTTGCTGTTTATACATTAATATTATAGTGGGTGCTTTAATCATTACAGTAATTCATGTTTTTTTTATCATCATATTGTTCATTCACGAAATAGATATACTATGTACTTTTAGTTTGGTGCAGCAGCCAAATCATGAAAATAGAAAGGAATTGTTAGGTAATTATACTTTTGTTTGCTGATCTGATGAAGGGGAAATTGAAGATAGGAAAGAATAACTTTGAAACTGTCTTGAATTTAGTTTAAGGTGATAGTTGAAGACATAATTGGTGCTTGAACTAAAGTAGGCAGTTATAAACATTGAAATAGTGGTCTTGGGTGGGTTGATTATTAAAGTAGGCCGTTTAAAGCAATTTTTATGGGGGGTACCAGGATAACACGGGTATTTACTTATCACGGGGGGTTCTGGGCCCTATCCCCCGCGATTAACGAGGCCCTACTGTACACCGTTTTCAGCACACTCAAGGGACAGTATCAATTTTTACGTATGCCTCCGGCTTACGTTGCACCCCAATTACAATATAGTGTTTGGAGACTTTTAGGGGATACCCTACATGCCTATATGGTTGATCTTGTAATCTTTTCTAATACCTTAGAAGTACATTCACATAAACTAGAGCTAGTGCAATAGAGACTCAGAAAAATAATCTCAGAGTAAAATATCTAAATACGAGTTTTAAAAACCGAACATGTTTATGTGTCTAGTCAAGGTCTTAAAGTAGTCCATGGTAAGTTGTCGGCTATTCATAACTTCCGGTACCTATTAACATAAATAGGGGATACAGCACTTTTGCGCTGTAGTGGGTATTACAATCGTATGTAAATATGTAACTCTTCAATCATGACAGCTCCTTTAACAGATCTTACGAAGAAGGGCGTAGATTTATTATGGTCTAAAAAGCATCAACAGGCGTTCGATATCTTAAAAGCGGAATAATGCAGCTCACCTAACTTAAAAAATCCCTGATTTAAATAAGGAATTTTTTTTTATAGCAACAGACGCCTCAGACCAAGGGGTAAGAGGGGTACTACTTCAGCAATATGATAAACAGTTCTTCCCTATAGCTTTTGATTCACGTAAACTAAAGCCCTCTGAAAGTAAATATGCAGTAATAGGCAAGGAAGGGCTAGGTATCGTTAACTCACTAGTACATTTTAAGTTCATAATCTACGACTATCCTATTAAAGTCCTTACTGACCATAAGTCACTTACCGAGTTTTTCAAAGGCTTTAATCACAGTCCCAAAGGAACTCGTTGGCATATGATCATTCAGGTCTTTGGAGCCAAGTTAAGGTATCTACCTGGGAAAGCAATTATCATAGCTGACGCATTATCCCGCAATCCCGCACCATACTGCAAAGAACCATTAATTGGACTAAAAGATATAGAAACATCCGTGCCTATTGTTAAAACCGTATCTAAACAAGAAAATTCCTTAACCCAAGAGATCGCGAGCATTGAATATCTGGGTTGGAGCACAGAACTGTTACAAACTGAACAAAGCAAGAGTCAACAGCGATAAGCAAAACAATAAACACTTCGAACAGAAACAGGGTCAGCTGCTAAGCAAAACAATAAACACTTCGAACGGAAACCCTAAAGCAAAATGATATTGTTATTTTACAATAAAGTTTTGTACATACTTACCTGGCAGACATATACTTAGCTTACGTCTCTGACGTCACGACAGAATTCAAAACTCGCGGCAAACGTGACAGGTAGGTCAGGTGATCTACCTTACCCGCCGCTGGGAAGCGGGTGTAAGAACCAACATACCTTTCTTGCCAGATTTTTTCTCTCTTATACCTGTCTCCTGAGGGGAGGCTGGGCGGGCCATCAATCGTATATGTCTGCCAGGTAAGTATGTACAAAACTTTATTGTAAAATAACAATATCATTTTTGTACATGAACTTTCCTGTCAGACATATACTTAGCTGATTGACACCCTTGGTGGAGGGTACAAGACAGAAAATAACAAAGAAAAGGTAAACAACACCTGTTGTAGGATAAAAATAACCTTGGTTCTTACCTGTTTAGGCTGAAGAACTTCATAGATACTGTCCCTATTAGTTCTGCATAGCCATAAGAGCTACAGCGAGGGCGTGACCTACAGCTGAAAAGACTCTTTGGGTCTACTAACGGGACTTGATATCCGCTTACTTAGTAGAATCCAAGTCGGATCATGTCAATGGGGGTTCGCCCTCTTCTATGACAGAACCTGTCCACTACCAATGCAGGGAGCTTCAAACCAAATCCGATCACCTAACAAAACTAAAGTTATTAGTAATACGAAACGAAAAAAGATGCCTACCTGCATCATTTTTCATACAACCATATGAACTCAATTAGCAAAAACAAGGGAAAAAACTACTAAGGATATGTTCCAGCTCCCTACCCCAGCACCGAATCCGCCGATACGTACGGGCCTAATGCGAAGCACTCGTCATACGTAATACTGACGTCTTTTAGGTAGTGGTTGGCGAATACTGAATTACATCTCCAGAATGTAGTTTTCATCAGATTCTGAAGAGACATATTCTTATTAAAGGCCAAGGAAGTGGCAATGGCTCTCACTTCATGAGCCTTGACTTTTAGGAGCTTGAAATGTTCTTCATTACAAGATCTATGTGCTTCTTTCACAAGACTTCTAATGAAGAAAGACAGCGCATTTTTCGACAATGGTCTGCTGGGGTCCTTTACAGAGCACCATAGTCTGTCCTCAATGCCCTTAAGGGTTTTCTTCTTCTGAAGGTAGTATTTTAAACTACAGGGCAAAGAGTTCTTTCAGGTTCTTCCCCTACTAGGGCAGATAATCCACGAACCTCAAAGCTCCTTGGCCAAGGATTTGAGGGGTTCTCATTCTTTGCTAAAAACGAAGGAAGGAAGGAACAAACCACGGAATCTCCTTTGAAACCTACCCTTCCTTCTAGGGCATGAATCTCACTAACCCTTTTAGCAGATGCTAGAGCCATGAGAAAGAGAGCTTTCCTCGTAAGATCTTTGAAGGAGGCTAAATGTGGTGGCTCAAACCTAGAGGACCTCAGGAAACGAAGAACCACGTCCAGATTCCAACTTGGAACTTCGTTCGAAGTTTTCTTGGAAGTTTCAAAAGATCTTAATAGATCATGCAGATCTTTGTTATTCGAAAGATCTAAATTCCTATGTCTGAACACAGCAGCCAGCATGCTTCGGTATCCTTTAATAGTAGATACTGCCAAACCGCATTTTTCTCTGAGGAAAACTAGGAAGTCTGCTATCTGAGTCACAGACGTACTGGAAGAGGAAAACTTCTGGTTCCTGCACCATCGGCGAAAGACGTCCCACTTCGACTGGTAGACTTTAAGGGTCGAAGGTCTTCTAGCTGAGGCGATAGCCTTAGCAGCTTTTGTCGAAAACCCCTTCGCTCTGACAAGACTTTTGACAGTCGAAAGCCAGTCAGATTGAGAGCGGGGAGGTTTCTGTGATACCTGTCGAAGTGGGGTTGTTTGAGCAAATCTTGTCTTTGTGGAAGTGCTCTTGGAAAGTCCACCAACCATTCCAGTACCTCTGTGAACCAATCTTGGGCGGGCCAGAACGGAGCTACTAGCGTCATTCTTGTCATCTCCGAGATCGCAAATTTCTTGAGGGTTTGTCCCAGTACTTTGAAGGGGGGAAAGGCGTAGACATCTAGACCTGTCCAATCTAGGAGAAACGCATCCACTGATACTGCTCCTGGGTCTGAGATCGGGGAGCAGTAAAGTTCGATCCTTGCGTTCCTTGCTGTTGCAAAGAGGTCGATGTGAGGTCTGCCCCATCTTCTCCACAGGTCTTGGCATACCTCTGAGTGGAGGGTCCACTCGGAAGGCAGGAGTTGATTCTTCCTGCTCAGGAGATCGGCCCTGACGTTCCTTTCTCCCTGTACGAATCTGGTGAGAAGACTGATCTTCCTTGTTTGAGACCACAGCAGAAGATCCCTTGCTGTTTCATACAGGGAGAAGGAGTGTGTCCCCCCTGTTTTTTGATGTACGCCAAGGCTGTTATGTTGTCCGAATTGACCTGCACTACTGCATTTCGGACGTGGGGCTCGAAGGCTTTCAATGCCATCCAGACTGCCATCAGCTCTTTCTTGTTGATGTGCCAGGACACCTGATCCCCCTTCCAGGTGCCTGACACTTGTCCCGAGCGTCGCTCCCCAACCTGCTTCCGACGCGTCGGAAAACAACACATGGTTGGGGTTCGGCATGTAAAGAGACATTCCTTCCACAAAACGAAGTGGGTTGTTCCACCACAGAAGGTCTCTCTTGATTCCCCTTGAGATCTTGAAGGAGAACTCCAGGTCTAGGGAGAGACGCCTCCAGTTCTGGTATAGGAAGAACTGTAGAGGCCTGAGATGCAACCTTCCTAGAGAAACGAATTGCTCCAACGAGGAGAGTGTCCCCAGCAGACTCATCCACTCCCTCGCTGTGCATGCATCTTTCTCTAGGAAGGTCGTTATTTTCTCGTAGCAACGAGCTATCCTCTCTGGCGACGGAAAAGCCCGAAAAGCCAGAGAAGCTATCCGAATCCCCAGATAGATCCGCTCTTGACTGGGGATTAATTGAGACTGCTGGAAGTTCACCAGAAGTTCCAGAGAACTTGCCAATGTAAGGGTCTTTTGAAGGTCCTCCAGACATCTTTCTTGAGACTCTGCTCTGATTAGCCAGTCATCGAGATAAAGCGACACCCTCACTCCCTCCAAATGTAGCCACTGCGCCACGTTTTTCATTAACCCCGTGAAAACTATGGGTGCAGTCGACAGGCCGAAGCACAAGGCCTTGAATTGGAAGATGATTCCTCCCATCATGAATCGTAGATACTTCCGTGAAGAAGGATGGATCAGCACATGAAAGTAAGCGTCCTGAAGGTCTAGAGACACCATCCAGTCCCCTGGACGAAGAGCCGCTAACACTGAGGAAGTTGTCTCCATGGCGAACTTCCTCTTTTCCACAAAGACGTTCAGGGCGCTTACATCCAAAACCGGTCTCCATCCTCCTGAGTTCTTCGGAACTAGGAATAGTCTGTTGTAAAAACCCGCAGAGCGGGATCTTTCACTAGTTCTATAGCCTCCTTCTCTAGCATGAGATCTACTGCTAGAGAAAGGGCTTGATTCATGATGGGGTCCTTGTACTTGGCCACCAACTCCCTCGGAGTTGTCGTCAATGGTGGTCTTGACGAGAAGAGAATGAGGTATCCTTTGCTGAAAATCGATAGGGACCAATTGTCTGCCCCTTTGTGGGCCCAGACGTCGGCAAATTTCAGTAGTCTGGCACCCACTGATGTCTGGAGTCCTTGATCGCTATTTCTTCCCTCTGACTGACCTAGAGAAGGTTTTACCTCTCTTAAAAGGTCTAGTTCCTCTGGTTGAAGAACCTCTGACAGCGGGTCCTCCTCGAAAGGGCTCCTGTCTCAGAGGAGTCTCTTTCTTGGCCTTGGGTTGGAAGACAGAGCGAGGTTTCCTGGCCGCCTGGGCTAACATGTCCTGAGTAGCCTTAGCTGAAAGGGCACTCGAGACATCTTGAATAATTTTCTTGGGGAACAGAAGAGGAGAGAGTTGAGCATACATAAGAGAGGCCCTTTGTGCATGTGAAACTGCCTTAGTGAGAAACGAACAGTAGACTGACCGCTTCTTAATAACTCCAGCTCCAAACAGTGAGGAGACTTCACTCGAGCCGTCTCTCACTGCTTTGTCCATGCAAGTGAGGACGCAGTTAAGATCTTCAGGAGACAGTGAATCAGGGGTCTGGGTCTTATTAGCCAGAACTCCTAAAGACCAATCAAGGAAGTTGAAAACTTCCAGGACTCGGAACATTCCCTTCAGAAGGTGGTCAAGTTCGTTCATCCCCCACGTAGTCTTGGCGGACAGGAGGGCGGAACGACGAGCAGAATCCACCAATGAAGAGAAGTCCGAGTCCGCAGACGAAGGGAGAGCGAGGCCTAAAGGTTCGCCCGATTCGTACCAGAATCCCAATCTGCCAGTCAGTTTAGACGGAGAAAGGGAAAGAAAAAAACAGTCTTCCCTTTTTTCTCTTCCTTAGAAAGGAGCCATTCCCCAAAACCTCTAAGCGCCTTCTTCATGGAAACAGTAGGTTTCATCCTTACACAAGACGAAACCTTCGACGTCTTCGAAGTGGAGAATAAAGAAAGAGGAGAAGGAGGAGCCACAGGAGAAAGGATATCTCCGAACTCTTGCAGGAGCAAATCTGTCAACCTCTTATAGGAGGAAACAGAGGAGTCTTTTGGTCCTTCTTCTTCTGAGGGATCCTGTTCTTCCTGAGCTGAAGAACCCTCATGATCCTTAGAGGCGCGACTATCCTTATAAGAGTCTCTAGAGGAAGTAAGACGTTTACGTCTTGGAGACAAAGCTTCAGAAACATGCCTACTTGCAACATCCTTCTTTTCTGGAGGAGTGCATTTTCCAGATTCTTGGAGCCTAACAGGAGTAAGGTGGCTGTCAGGAGCAGAGTGCCTGTTTGAAGAAAAACTTCTATCAGGCTCTTGGCGCCTATCCAAAGGAGAGCGGCTACCAGGCGAACAGCGCCTGCCATACGAGAAGCGGCTACCAGGCTCTTGGCGCCTGAACCGAGGAGAGAGGATCTCTGGCGACGAGCGCCTACTAGGTGAGCGCCTACAAGGGGAGAAGGGCCTGCTAGGATCTCGGCGCCTGACTCGAGGAGAGTGAAAGTCAGGAGAAGAGCGCCTGCCAGGAGAAACGCGCCTAACAAGCTCTTGACGCCTGTCCAGCGAAGAGCGCCTGTCCGATTTAGGGCGCTTGTCAACAGGAGAGTGGAGGCGAGACGAGGAGCGGCTACGAGGCGAGTAGCGCCTACTAGGCTCTTGGTGCCTATCAAGGGGAGCGATCCTGTCTCGAGAAGAGCATCTGTAGGGCGAAAATCTCCTACGAGCAGTCTGCTCCTTGTCCGAAGGAGAAACAAAGACATCCTGTCTGTCAGGCGAATGGCACTTGGACGCAGATGGGATCTTGTCCGAAGCAGAAAGTCTCCTGCGAGAATCCGAACGCACAGGTGAGCGGGCCGCTTCCGTCGAATAGCGAGAGTCAGGAGAGGGGAGCCTGGACTTCTTTACAGGAAGCGAGACGTCCTTCCTACGACGAGACGATACGCAAAGAGAGCCAGCCAGAGCCGAAATCTGCGCCTGAAGGTTAGCCAACACCCTTGCAGGAGAATTCACAAACTCTTGAACAGGTGACGAGGCTCGATCTCTGCTCGGGGAACGATACTCCAGAGATCTCTTACGTTTCTTCGCTTCCACCTCAGGCTCTTCCGAAAAACTTCAGGGCTGGATGGACTGGGCGCAGGGAGCGTTCCAGGCTCTCTTCGAAGGGCGCGAGGCTTCCGAAGAGCTCCATCCTCGTTTAGGAGAAGGCGAAGGCGAAGACGAGAAGCATTGGCGCAATATTTCTCTCTTGGAGCGATCCAAGGTAGCCTGGGAACAATCAACAGGAGCTACCGAGGGGACGCCTGACCGGTGGGGATGCTCCCTAACCTTCCTGCAGCTTTCGACTTTCCTCCTCCACTGGGACTGGGAGTCTGGAAGAGGTCTAGGCCTGGAAGCATTAGGGAGCCGATCAGACGCACCCTCCACTGCACTGGGTTCACTGCACAAATCACTATTGGAATCACTCTTACCTTCTAAACGTTTAATTTTCATCTCCATACTGCGAATGGTGGCTTTTATGGAGGCCACTTCCGAAGGCGCATCTTCGGCTTCGGTGCAGGGAGCAGGAGCTGAAACTGGCAAAGGAGCTACTTCTAAAATAGGATTATCTATATCCAACTCGCTAATACAAGATCTACTACTGCTCCTAGAAGAAGCTTTCCTAACTTTATCCTTTTCAAGCTTCCTCAAGTAGGAAGACCAAGACTTCCATTCATCCTCATTCAGCTTTTCACATTCATTACAAGGATTATTAAAGGTGCATTCATTCCCTCTACACTTCAAACATACTGTGTGAGGGTCTACCGCAGCTTTCGGTAGCCTCACCTTACACTCAGTCATACAACAAACTCTAAACATAGCAGTTTTCTTAGTATCAACATCAGACATCATGAATCCAAAGAAAAATCCAAAGAAAAGTCAAATAACTGTCCACAAGTCGCGAATGCCAGGCCAAAAGATCGGGTACTTCACCAAAAGTCCGTAGAAACAATCCAGGGCGAAAACGCCAAAAGAATCCAACTGTCAAGAGGTACCGACAACAGGTGTGGTCGACACCGACGACAGAAAAAATCTGGCAAGAAAGGTATGTTGGTTCTTACACCCGCTTCCCAGCGGCGGGTAAGGTAGATCACCTGACCTACCTGTCGCGTTTGCCGCGAGTTTTGAATTCTGTCGTGACGTCAGAGACGTAAGCTAAGTATATGTCTGACAGGAAAGTTCATGTACAAAAAGTATATTTAAAGTATGTGTATCAGAATTATGTAATCAAGTGTAATATTATATGTAGGTCCGTGACGAGGAAAACCCGAAGAACACAGCAGGTGACTAACGACCAGGTAGTAGTAATAATCTCTTTCATACCAATCGTCCTAAACTGGTTGCATTCTGTCATCCAGGGTTCTCTATTATGTCACAGAAAGCCAAATCACTGTTTTACTGGCCTACAATGCTTACAGATATAAAAAGCACATAACTAATTGTAACATGTGTCATAAAAACAAGGGACACACTAAGACACCTGTCAGTTTAAGGGCCTATCACGTGCCAAATCAATCCTTGAAAGAATACACGTAGAATCATTAACAGAGTTACAAGTCTGACAGAGGAAATAAACACCTCTTAGTGTTAATAGTCGCCTTGACACGTTATATAGAATTAATAGCACTAAAAAACAAACACTGCAATTGAGTGCGCTAGGAATACAGTGGTACCTCGAGATACGAAATTAATCCGTTCCGAGGCGGCCTTCGTATAATGAGTTTTTCGTATCTTGGAACACATTTTACATGTAAAATGGCTAATCCGTTCCAAGCCCTCCAAAAACACCCCAATAAATTTCCTAATAAAGCTAAATTGACCTATAAACAATGAAATACTACAACAATTTGGACCATTCAATACCTAAATTGAAAATAAAAATCCAAAAACCGGGTAGTTCGCAGACCCGGGGACAGATCCTACAATTCCAGAACCATTACCCAAAATAACAAAATGCATAGAATAAAAGTTGTCCAGAATTCCAAAATATACCAGAAAAGTCACTTATCCGACTATTTTACGCCAAAATACCATCCGCCAATATTTCCTGTGAAACAAAAATTTTTCTAAGTACCCACTTGATGTGAAGGCTGACACGGCGGTCCGAGCTCCCGTAGTTCTTGAGTTGGCCGCAGACAGGCGCTGTACGTCAGCCCGCCCCCAACGCGGGAAATTTTAAACCAAACCAATCCTGTATCAGGTTGACCCAGGTCATTCCCAAGGGACATGGATTAACTTCCTCCCAACCAATAAAAACGTGTCCCATGAATATGAATCAGACAATCATACCTGCAGTCACAAAATTTGCCCTTTCCGTTCTACACCGCCGCCATGGATAGAACTCATTCTGTATTGTTTCCGAAAAGTGTTACTGCTGACCAGTTTGATCAATATACCCATTTGTATATTGGTATCCTTCTCAAGTTTTTAAGAAACACTGACAAATTTATGAATTGGTTATATAGGGAAGGGTTACTTGGGGACTATTCGGGGTTATACACAACATGCAACACAGCGAACCGACGATTCATGAAACATGGGACCAGCGAGGCCACGGGCCAAGCGATATACATGTGGCGATGTACAAACAGCAAGTGCGGTAATAAGGTATCAGTTCGGCACGGATCCTTTTTTGAAAAGTTGCGTTTGTCTCGAGACAATTATTATATTAATATTTTGCTTCACAAAGAAGATCCCACAGTGTGTTGTCACAGATTTGGTTATGCCTTTAGCGCCGAACACCATGGTCGATTGGTATAATTTTTGTAGAGATGTATGTTCCCAAATCCTGTGTGCTGATAATAAGAAAATTGGTGGTCCTGGTCATATTGTTGAGATCGACGAATCTAAATTTGGGAAACGGAAGTACAACCGTGGCCGAAAGGTAGACGGATCTTGGGTGTTCGGTGGCATTGACCGGCAGACACGTGAGACCTTTTTCAAGGTGGTTCCAGACCGATCTGCCGAAACTCTGATCCCGGTGTTGCTTGATAACGTACTTCCAGAAACCACAATCATATCTGATTGCTGGAAGTCGTACAGCAAAGTCCGGGATCATTATTTTGCGCATAATGTCATGAACCACAGCGTTAACTTTGTTAGCCCTGACGACCCGAATGTACACACGAACACTATAGAATCGCAGTGGCGTGTCCTTAAACGGAGCGCGCTACCGAGACACGGTACGCAGAAAGAACTTTATGAAAGCTATTTTTCTACGTACTGTATCCAGAAGCGGTATCTACAAGATGTTCCGTGTCCATTTCGGGCGTTCCTGAAATTGATCAAACGTATCTACCCGCTCAAAAGCCGCCCGACATCCCCCATCTCAAATTGGATTTCCCGGCCCGAAACAATAAGGCCAGGACCTTCTACCAGCGAGCCACGTGATCCCTCACCCGTTCCAAAGAGGCCGAGACTGATGCCTTCTTCTACCCCTGCATGGTCATCGGACAGCAGCGACTTTTGAAATGTGAATAAGGTAAGTTGTATATTAATGTTTGTTAGCCTTAAAACTAGTGTTTCGGTTAGTTCGAAGCCAGTACCGAAGCACGTGTTCGAACAGTACTGTTTCGGTTAGTTCGAAGCCTGTACCGGAGCACGTGTTCGAACAGTAAGGCAGTGGCGAACGAGGAAGGTGTTCAATGTTACAGTTACAGTGGGGAAAAATAGGCTAGTCGTGGTTTTTTGTATGTACTGTGGCTAATTCACTGTAACCTCTGTGGTTAGCGCGCGCAGCGCAATATTACCTCTTGCCAGAACATGTCTCGCCTGCCAAGAATCTTTAAAAATGCGGATAAGGCGCAAAGCGCCGTTCCGCTGTGGCCTTCCTGTGGGATCTAAGCTTCTAATATAATGTCGGTTAGTGGTAGCCTAGGCTAGACGTTTTACATCAAAAGTTCAGCAATGTAAGGGGTCCTAGGCTAGCCTAGCCTACGTCAACCTTGAATGCAGAGTAAGGGGTCGGAGCCTATGTCGGTTAGTGGTAGCCTAGTCTAGAAGTTTTACATGTAGGCTAGTCGTTCTAAAGTTTCGCAATGTAAGTGGTCTTAGGCTAGCCTAGCCTACGTCAACCTTGAATGCAGAGTAAGGGGTCAAATTTTTGCATTAAGTGTCACAGTTCTGGGCCTCATAACCGGGAATTGAGAGTTACGTGCGCCGTGAAAGTCTTTCGCCGCTTCCCCCACCCAAAAACCCCGGTTTCCCAATGGGTCCCCCTTTTACCGTTTGATGTTTTTTAGGCTTTATTTTTACTGGGTCAATTACAAAAAAGGGCAAAAAATTTAGCGATCGATGTGTCAATTTTTCAAATGTTTATGCTTTTATGTTTAAAATGTGTATGAAAATATATTGCGTAAAGGTATTTTCATTTTTGTACAGAAATAAGATACAAATTAGGCAGCCTTTGTAACTACGCTCCACGTTGTCAGGGGATGGTTTTTCATGTTCGTTCTTGTCCGCCAGTTCCGAAAAATGCCTTGTGTTATTTTACTAATTATGCATCTTTTCCATAAATCCTTTAAAAAGTTATACATTATTTCACTGTATCCAAGAATATTGTATGTATTCTCATATTATTATATTTTAAAATACTACGGCAAACTTAAGCCCGTATTCCGCGGAGCGGCCAATGTTGTGGTTTGAAATCAGCTGATGAATACGAGTCTGTTTCACCATAACGCAATTCTGAGCGAATGCTCTTGCTTCTATACCTGCCACACGCTAAGTTGGCGGTGATGCCCCGCCCCTTGCTAAGCGAAGGTGGTAATTGGATTACACCAACTATTCGTGTGGCTATTCATTTGAGTGTGTTGAAGGCGCTTGCAATTACTAATTTAGGTTGTTTTTATTGTAGAAGTTAATTATACTCTTTAAAGTAAATGAAAATGTATGTTAAATTATGAAAACATTTGAGAACTTTGAGAAAACTATCACTAAAGTATAACTCAAATAGTCAAAGTCAAGGATTTTACACGATTTCGAATGCTCTGATTCATTTATCTTCAATATCCCGTAAATATATAAGAAATTGGTCAGAATCATGTATATTGTAAAGGTCATTTAAATACGGAGATGCTATGTAGTATGAATATAGTAGTCCACGTGTCCAAATAACATACTTAATGGTTAGAAAACATGCGCCTTATCTAGGGAGGCAGAATGATCACTAAAATAGCCAGTTACTGTAATTGGCGGGAATTTCAAACGCAGTTGTTAACCGAGCTTACATTGAAAAAAGAGAAACAGCTCTCAGCTCAGTAACCATTCAGCGATATACTATACATACACTGAAGTATAAAGGAGTAACTATAATAATGGAGGATTGCTTAAAAATCACAAAACGTATGGGACGGATAACGAGCCAGACAAGAATCGTCGTAATTAAGGTCTGCAATTATCTTCGTGAGCAATATGATAAGGAAGGCGAAGATGATATCGTAAAGAGGACTGCTGCTGCAACAGGATATCTGTTCGTTCCATTCAGTGGATAAAGCAGCAACACAAGCGTGGAGAGATGCACTCTCCACCCCCTAGGTCAAGAAAGTCACTAGTAATGGGAGCCTTAGATGATTTTGATAAGGACTGTGTACGTCGGGAGATAATGGCTTTCTATGAAAGAGGTGAAATTCCAACAATAGAAAAACTGCTGGATAAGGTGAAGAAGCCACCTCTGAATTTCCCTGGTGCTTATATGTCCCTTCTCAAACTTGTTAAGGAACTCGGCTTTCGTTATAAGAAAGTTGAAAGCGGTAGGAAGCTCTTGATGGAAAGGAACGATATTGTTCTTGCCAGAAATAAATATCTAAGGCTTATTGATGAAAACCGAAAATCCGATTCTCCAAGACCGGAAATATATCTGGATGAGAGATGGGTAAATCAAAATGAGTGTGTGGACAAATGTTGGACTCTACCCGATGGAATTGTTGGTCCACGAGTGAAAACGGGTAAAGGAGCTAGATTTATCATAGTGCATGCTGGTGGAGAATATGGATTTGTACCAGGAGGATTGCTATTTTTCCGATCGAATAATGGTAATAAGGGTGATTACCATGATAGTATGAATCATACATTCTTCCTATCATGGTTTCAAACACAGCTACTGGTAAACATTCCCTCTAGGTCGCTCATTGTCTTAGATAATGCTTCATATCATTCAAAAATATTGAACAAAGCACCTGTCAGCAGTTCAAGGAAATCGGATATTGTCTCCTGGTTAACTAACCACAATATAGCTCGTGACCCTTCCTATACCAAATCCGAACTTCTAGATGTGGTAAAGCAGCACAAGTACCTCCAGGAGTATGAAATTGACAAAATCGCAAAAGATGCTGGCCATGAGGTACTCAGACTTCCTCCTTATCACAGCGATTTCAACCCGATAGAATTGATTTGGG
>NC_087217.1:35882255-35914755 GCF_015104395.2 Macrobrachium nipponense | reverse complement strand
TTTGAGGGCCATAGAAGCTAACAAGGAGTTGACACTGAAGCAATTCTGGAAGGGCTACAACATTGCAGATGCAGTGAAGAACATTGCAAGTGCTTGGGACGAGGTGAAGACGACCACTTTAAATGGGGCCTGGAGGAAACTGTGTCCACAGTTTGTGCACAGTTTTGAAGGCTTTGACCAGGCAGAGACGTCGAGACTGTGACGAGGAAGATCGTAGGGCTAAGCAAGAGGCTGAAACTAGATCTTGAACCTGATGATGTAACAGAGCTGCTGGCTTCCCATGGAGAGGAATTGTCTGCAGAGGACTTACTAGAACTTGAACAACAATGATGAGGAAGAGGAGGCGGCACCAGAGCCAAAACCCAGGTCATTAACGGTGAAAGGCTTGTCAGAGGGTTTTACTCATCTGGAGAGAGCCTTGGCTTTCTTTTGAGGCAGAAGACCCTAACGTTTCTAGGTTTGACAAAATCAAGAGAGGAATCATGGATTTGGTGACTTTTCTTTTCTACAAGGAGACCCTGAAGGAGAAGCAGACGAAGAGAAGTGTGCAGTCCAGGCTTGACACTTCTTTCACAAGTCTCCAGTACCACCACCTCCCACTCCTAGTCCTGGTAAGGAATTCTGAACTGTTTTACTAATTTATGTGTTTACATAGTGTACATATTAAAATGTGTTAATTTTTTAATGTAACAACTAAATGTAAGAGTAAATTGTAACTTCATTAATTTTCATCATTTGTAATTTTATTGCAGAAGTGGTGACAGTTCCAGATCCCCCTGTACTACTGTGACAGTTCCAGATCTCCCTGTACTACCTGTGACAGTTCCAGATCTCCCTGTACTACCTGTGACAGTTCCAGATCCCCCTGTACCTGGACCCTCTGTATCAGCCCGCCCACCTGTACAATCAGGTAAGCAATTTCATTTTTCTCATTTTCATGTTGGAAATTGTTTACACCCTACATACATACGTACACTAACTTACATAGTGGTACAATGTGTTTGATGTTGCATAACCTTATTATTTTTTTTTTTTTTTCATTTCAGACCCCTTTGATAGTGACAGTGACCCAGATGACCCTGAGCCTTTCCATGGTTTTGATGCCTCGCCCTATACATCAGGTAAGGAATCCTTAACAAATTTGTATAAAATGTTTTATAAATTGCTAATAGAAATTTTATTAAAAGTGTACATATGCTACAATTACATCCACCTTAATATATTTATGTACCCTATCATTCTTTCCAGATGTAGATGTTCCCTCATCAGTGATACGAGTATCACCTCTCCAGAGCCCAAATCAGTTGATACGAGTAGTATCACCTCTCCCATTCCTTCAGGTGAAAAGAATTCTTCATGTTTTATATTGAACAACGTATTACACACTACATATGTCAAAACAGTAATAACATGTGCGTGAGTTACAGTAGTAGTAACTATCATTTTATATATTTTTATCATTCCAGACTCCCAAGCACCTGCCCATCCCACTCCATAGCCCAGCCACCCACTCTCATGTACCATATGGCCATCCCAGTAAGCAGCCAACCACTAGAATTTGGTAAGGACATTTTTTTTATTAATGTTTTAATATTACATATGTAATAACCATGTTTATGTATGTAACATACATACTATAATCATATGTATACATTATCATTCCAGACTGGCATGCACCTGTGACTTACATAAACCAGACCTCTACATAGCCTACATGTCTTCATTTTGCTGAAGGTAAGGAATTCTCAGTTGTGTTTAATGTTTGCATACGTACAATAAATTTTGTACACCTAAGTGGTTACATACTGTCCTTTAATATTAATTCTTCATTCAGACTGCCCATCATCCTAGCCTGTTATCTGTGATAAAGCACACTGAAGTTAGGTTTGGAATGCATCCTTATCATGAATGCTCTACACCTCCACCTCCATCTCCCACAACCTAGGTAACAGCTTTGAGACTCACTAAAAGTTGGTAAGTTATGTAAGGAATTTCTAAATTAAGTTTTATACTACATGTTATATGTGGATATTAAACCACTGTATGGTGCATATTACTGTATGTAACTTACTATGCATAGAGTACTTACTGACAAAATTATTTTTTGTACATTCCAGAACCCCCTGAATGATGTAGGCTATGGGGCCACATAAGACTTTGTCCATCCAGGGTTACATTGAAAGACAACTTTAAACTAAAAGTAAGGAATTAATTAACATACATTAACTCTTTTAGTACTCTTGATATATCTGCAGTAATTAACATATTGCATTCACAAACTTTCTGTAGTGTATATTTTGTACACTAATTTTGTTACTTTTTCCTTCCAGAACCAACATTTTTCACACAACTCCAGGTTGTTACTACAAGTGTCATCAAGGGATAACTACAAGTAGAAGCACCATTTTTGGATGGAAAAAACCCTTCAGGAAAGTATACGTATCACATGTAACATGTAGTGTAACAAAGTATGAACAGTAAGGTTTTTACATACAGTAGTACATATTACATACGTACATAACTTTTTTTACAGGAATTTCCAACCAAGTTTGATTATGTACATATGTACATGTTATAAACCACTGTACGTATGGTTACTGTATGTAACTTACTAAACATACATAACATGACTTAACTTTGATACTTTTTTGGTACATTCCAGAAAACCAGGACCCCCTCCATGATGCAGGCTATGGGGCCACATAAAACTTTGTCCAGGGTTACTACATAACATAGCACGACAACTGTAAAACTATGTACTACTGTACTAAAGGTAAGGAATTATACATAGTAGTAAACATACATTAAGTAAGTTTTATACGTACATACTAAAAAAAAAAAAGTGACCAAGATCTCTCACATGGGATAAGTGATCAAGGTCCTTCATGGAATTACATACTGTAAACTCCCTGCTGAACAGGGGGTGTAGACCAATCATTTACAATATGCAATATTAAACCACTGTATGGTGCATATTACTGTATGTAACTTACTATGCATAGAGTACTTACTGACAAAATTATCTTTTGTACATTCAGAACCCCCAACCCCCTGAATGATGTAGGCTATGGGCAGCATAAGACTTTGTGCATCCAGGGTTACGTTGAACGACAAATTTAAACTAAAAGTAAGGAATTCAATTAACATACATTAACAAGTTTTAATTTTTATACATGTTATATATGTGATATTAAACCACTGTATGGTGCATATTATGTATGTAATTACTATGCATAGAGTACTTACTGATATACTAATTATTTTTTGTTTTACATTCCCAGAACCCCCTGAATGATGTAGGCTATGGGGTCCACATAAGACTTTGTGCATCCAGGGTTAACGTTGAACGACAAATTTAAAAAAACTAAAGTAAGGAATTAATTCACATACATTAACTTTTTTTACTCTTGATATAACTCAAAGTAAGGAATTATAAATTAAAAGTAAGGAATTAATTAACATACATTAACTCTTTTACTCTTGATATCTATAATTTACATATTGCATTCAGGACTTTGTGTAGTATTTTGTACTAATTGTGTTATACTTTTACCTTCCAGAGCTACCAGACTGGGATTTTAGTGTACTCCAGGATCTAACAAATACTACTACGAAGTGTACAGTGCATAATATAGTGTTTAGTGTATAATCTAACCTAAGGATTAAGTGTAGTACATTGTGCTTTATAGTGTCACAAGAGTTTAATAAAGAATTATACCTTCAAGAACCATCCTTTGCCATTGAAATAACCACACTACACATCATGCAATATACTTGCATGTCACACAGGTAAGGTCTCTAACTTTTCTTAGTTTAAGGCATATTTCCAAGTGTCGTTCCGGCTTACGACGATTTTCGGCTTACGACGCGCCTCAAGAACGGAACCCCCGTCGTAACCCGGGGACCACTGCCTGTTTATATATATAATATATATATATAATATATATATATAATATATATATATATATATATATATATATACTATATATATACTATATTATAAATATAATAAATATTACAAATATATAATATATATATAGATATATATATATATATATATATGATATATAATATATAAATATATAGATATATTATATAATAATATAATATATAATAATTATATAATATATATATATATTTATATATAGATATATATATATATAGATATAATATATATATTATATATAATATTTAATATATAATATAATATATATATACTAATTATATATATATAATACTATATATATGTATATATATATATATATATATATATATATATATATATATATATATATTATATAATATATATATAGTATATCTATTATATATATATATATATATATCTATATATATATAATATATATATAATATATATACCTATATAGATATATATATATATATATATATATATATATATATATATATATATATATATATATATATATATATTATAATATATATATATATATATATATATTATAAATATTGGTTTTTTTTGGGTAAGCAAATTACTTACAGTCTAGTAATATTCAATCATTTATCTTCACTTTAAAACAATTGCAAGTCTCTAGAACAATATCTCAATTAATGGTGAATATTTGAAAAAAATATTTTTATTCCGTCTGCGCGCCGATTCTCGGCAGCGAATCTCCGAAATGCGTAGGTCACATTCTCCTAATATTTGTGCCTTTTCATATTACGCTTTTTTTTTAGAGTTTTATATATGGAAATGTGCGCAAAAACATGCACAATATAACAAAAAATATTGGAAGGTTGTAGCATTTCTCATTTTTGAAATATTTGCATATAAAGTACGATAAGTACGAAAAAAACTATGATCGGTCAACTTTGACTCAACCGAAATGGTCAAAAAACGCATTTGTAATATAAAAAATCTTACAGTCTAGTAATATTCAATCATCAATCATTTATCTTCACTTTAAAACAAATTGCAAGTCTCTAGAACAATATCTCGATTTATGGTGAATTTTTGAAAAAAAAAAAATTTTTCCCTCCGCGCGCCAATTCTCGGCCGAAAATCTCCGAAACGCGTAGGTCACATTCTCCTAATATTTGTGCCTTTTCATATTACGTTTTTTTTTAGAGTTTTATATATGGAAATGTGCGCAAAACATGCACAATATAACAAAAAATATTGGAAGGTTGTAGCATTTCTCATTTTTGAAATATTTGCATATAAAGTACGATAAGTACGAAAAAACTATGATCAGTCAACTTTAACTCAACCTAAATGGTCAAAAAACGCATTTGTAACATAAAAATCTTACAGTCTAGTAATATTCAATCATTTATCTTCACTTTAAAACAAATTACAAGTCTCTAGAACAATATCTCGATTTATGGTGAATTTTTGAAAAAAATATTTTTTTCCCTCCGTGCGCCGATTCTCGGCCGAAAATCCCCGAAACTCGTAGGTCACATTCTCCTGATATTTGTGCCTTTCATATTACGCTTTTTTTAGAGTTTTATATATGGAAATGTGCGCAAAAACATGCACAATATAACAAAAAATATTGGAAGGTTGTAGCATTTCTTATTTTTGAAATATTTGCATATAAAGTACGATAAGTAAAAAAAAAACTACGATCGGTCAACTTTGACTCAACCGAAATGGTCGAAAAACGCATTTGTAACATGAAAATCTTACAGTCTAGTAATATTCAATCATTTATCTTCACTTTAAAACAAATTGCAAGTCTCTAGAACAATATCTCAATTTATGGTGAATATTTGAAAAAAATATTTTTTTTCCCTCCGCTTGCCAATTCTCGGCAGCGTATCTCCGAAACGCGTAGGTCACATTCTCCTAATATTTGTGCCTTTTCATATTACGCTTTTTTTTTAGAGTTTTATATATGGAAATGTGCGCAAAAACATGCACAATATAACAAAAAATATTGGAAGGTTGTAGCATTTCTCATTTTTTTTATATTTGCATATAAAAAAAATTTAAAAAAAAAATTCGACATTTGGTCAACTTTAACTCATCCGAAATGGTCAAAAACTGCATTTGTAAGCTAAAACTCTTACAGTATCATAATATTCCATCATTTACCTTCATTTTGAAACAAATTGCAAGTCTCTATAACAATATTTCGATTTATGGTGAATTTTTAAAAAGATTATTTTTTTTACAACCGTGCGCTACGAATTCATGCATCATTTTGTGATAATATTTTCTCTGTGTTGCTTTTATCGTTTTACAATGTGTTATATACCAAAATGATTGCAATTTAGTGCACATTACAACGAAAAAAAAGTAACTTGTTACCTCTATCCGTTTTGTGCACAGCGCGATTTGAATAAAATTATATATGAAATTTCGTTTTTGTGCTATCATATATCGCATTATTTATATAAGATAATGATAATTTTTTTCATTTCTGATGGTTGCATACTAAACTTCAAGCAATGTCAAAAAAAGGAGCCAAAAATGAACTCTTAATCTTGAAAACTAAGCGCGCTGTGATTTTTTGAAAAAAATATTTTTTCCGCTTCCGCGCTCACTCTCAAACCCCTCCGGCATACGGGAGTCATTTTTTTATTTACCGCTCCGGCGTAAGAGGGTTAATCTAACCGTTCTTGCAATAGTTAAAATTTTGCTTCTCTTCTAGGGAATACGTAGTTAGTTTTGTAATTCAGAGTTTAATTCAGTGCCTTAATTCATTTTTGCAGTTGCCTGTATGATGATTAGAGGTTGCAGGTCGGCTACGTTACTGTATCATGTATAAGGGGAGGATGCCCCTCATTACATATATACTATATTAATTTGCAGTGTTGTCAAGATAAGATCAGCTCTAAATACTCAAGTATATAAGTTTAGTACATAATAAAGTAAACTGAAGGCTATATTGATAAAATAGGTCAAAATATATGTAATAAGAACATTTATTTAAAAATCTTTACCTCTGAAACTCTAAACTTTTGAAAAGCTTCCGACAAGATGTTTCTGGCATACCCATCTCTTCCTTTACCACAGTGTATGGTGCACAGTTGCCAGGTTTGCTTTTCAAAATTTCAACAGCTCTCTGGATCATCATAATGAATTTAGATCTACGTTCAACATAAAACCTGAAACATTACAAATTTATATAAGCGTACATAAGGAATCCTAATAGTACTTGTATACTTAAAATTGTTAAGTTCAATTTTTCTTAGTTAATTTGGAAAACAAACCTAAAATGTATACATAAGCCCTATACTAATCTTTGCAACACAGAAAAATTAACATTTATAATAAAAGCAAGTTTTATTCATTACTACCAAGCAATTAAAAGCTGTAGGATCCCTACTGTGGCAGACCATAATTCAAACTTTCACAGTGGCATGGTGATTGTATGAAAAATGGGTTTGTTTGAAGAGGTCTGTGTTTTAGAAACTACAGTACTTTTTTTTTAAGTGTGTTTGACATGAAAGTCGATCTTAATTAATTTTTTTCTTTCTTTGCAGATGCTCCTTTTCTACCTGACCTGACAGAAACAAAGAAACTAAAGCAAGACAAATAAGAGCACTTGAATACTACAGATTAAAACTGAAAGAGAAGTGATGTGGAATACATATAGGGAGAGAAAAAGCTGTTAGATTGGAGAGTACAAAAACACTTAAGTGTCACTCTTCTTCCCATTCCTCCATGATTAAAGGGAACTGCAACAGAAAGTCTGTACAACTTACATAAATAGTACCTCACCAGTGATAAATGTTGATTAGATATGATGAATTACCTGTGCAGTCCAATGAATGACAAAGATGACTGCACAGTTAAGAAGAGGAGTTACATTTCCTCTGAGGGTGCCTCTTCACCTTCAGGAGGCAATTCAAGAGGCACTTCTTCGGGGATTTGGGAATACTTTGGAGGGTCCTTCATACATCTGATGACCATCATGATAAGGAACTGCTGTCACTGCTGCTTCATGGTGGTTAAATCAGCACATATAGGCACTGAAAATCGCCCAACTTTCATCTCTACACAGGCTGAAAAACCGGTTTGCTAGTAACCGAGCCTGCCAATACCTGGGGATTGCTATGTATGTATGTATGTATGTGTGTGTGTGTGTGTGTATATAGAGTCAGTATGTGATCCTTTTTCATTAAGTATTATTATTAAAACTAGTTTTTATTAAATTTGCTAAACATAGTTTTGTAAGTTTCATATGTCATTTAACCCTCTTACGCCGAAGCTGTTAAAAAAAATTGTCTCCCGTGTGCAGGAGGTGTTTCAGAGTGAGCGCGGAAGCGGAAAAAATATTTTTTTCAAAAAATCACAGTGTGCTTAGTTTTCAACATTAAGAGTTCATTTTTGGCTCCTTTTTTTGTCATTGGCTGAAGTTTAGTATGCAACCATCAGAAATGAAAAAAATTATCATTATCATATATAAATAATGCAATATATGATAGCGCAAAAACGAAATTTCATATATAATTGTATTCAAATCGCGCTGTGCGCAAAACGGTTAAAGGTAACAAGTTACTTTTTTTCGTTTTAATGTACACTAAATTGCGATCCTTTTGGTATATAACACATTGTAAAACGATAAAAGCAACACAGAGAAAATATTATCACAAAATAATGCATGAATTCGTAACGCGAGGACGTAAACAAATATTTTTTTCAAAAATTCACCATAAATCTAAATATTGTCCTAGAGACTTCAAATTTCTTTCAAAATGAAGACAAATGATTGAATATTACTATACTGTAAGAGTATTAGCTTACAAATGCAGTTTTCGACCATATCTGATGAGTTAAAGTTGACCAAATGTTGAATTTTTTTATATATATATTTTTTATATACAATTATTTCAGAAATAAGAAAAGCTACAACCTTCAAATATTTTTCGTTTTATTCTACATGAAATTGCGCACATTTTCATATATAAAACTCTATGAAATGCCTAATATGAAAAGGAGCAAATATTCCGAGAATGGTACGTACGCATTTCGGAGATTTGTGGCGGAGAATATTTTGCTAGAGACTTCGAATTTGCTTCAAGATGAAGATAAATGACTGAATATTACTAGACTGTAAGAGTTTTAGCTTACAATTGCATTTTTCGACCATTTCGGTAGAGTCAAAGCTGACCGAACGTGGTTTTTTTTCTATTTATCGTGATTTATATGCAAATATTTCAAAAATGAGAAAAGCTACAACCTTCAATTATTTTTTGTTGTATTCTACATGAAATTGCACACATTTTCATATAAAACTTTATGTAACGGCTAATTTAAAATGGTGCAAACATTACCACAATCGCACGTATGATTTTTTCGGAAGTTACCGCGCGGACGTAAAGAAAATGTTATTTTTTTCATAAATTCACCGTAAATTGAAATATTGTGCTAGAGACTTCCAATTTGTTGCAAAATGAAGGTAAATGCTTGAATATTACTAGAATATAAGCGTCTTAGCTTACAATTGCGTTTTTTTGACCATTTTGATAGAGTCAAAGTTGACCGAAGGTTGAAATTTTGGCAATTATTGTTATTTATATGAAAATATCTCAAAGCTGATAAAAGCTACAACCATGGGTTGTTTTTAGTTGTATTGTGCATGAAATTGCGCACATTTCCATATATAAAACTTTATATAATGGCTAATTTTAAAATGGTGCAAACATTACCACAATCGCATGTATGATTTTTTTCGGAAGAGTTACCGCGCGGACGTAAGGAAAAAGTTTTTTCATAAATTCACCATAAATCGAAATATTGTGCTAGAGACTTCCAATTAGTTGCAAAATTAAGGTAAATGATTGAATATTACTAAAATATAAGAGTTTTAGCTTACAATTGCGTTTTTTTACCATTTCAGTAGAGTCAAAGTTGACCGAAGGTTGGAATTTTGGCAATTATCGTTTATATGAAAATATCTCAAAACTGATAAAAGCTACAATCATGAGTATTTTATTGTTGTATTCTACATAAAAATGCGCACATTTTCATATATAATACTTCATGTAACGGCTAATTTACAATGGTACAAAAATTATGTCAAAGTGACGAAATAATTTCCGAGATGTGTCACAGATACTTTTTAGTGCGGCAAGAAAGAAATTCGCGCTTGCGCGCCTGCGTAACGATTGTAAACAAAACAACACCTTGATCCGTGAACTCCCAGCATCCCCCAAGGCGCGTGATTCAAAAGTTTTAGGCTGGTAGGCCTATAAGTATTTTTCCGCAAATTTCAAAAAAAACTTTTGTAAGTCGACGTAAAATACGTCCAGTCGGCACACGGGAGACAAAAAATGTCGACGTAAAATACGTCCAGTCGGCGTAAGAGGGTTAACCTCCTTGAGTTATAACAATTGTTTGCTAGTTATTAATGCTTGTCTTTACTTTTCAAGATGTGTGTGTGTGTGTGTGTGTGTGTGTGTGTGTGTGTGTGTGTGTGTGTGTTCCCTCCCCTTGCCTGACTTTGCTTCTTGCCTACATTTGATGAAGGATGTGGTTTTGAGATTACTCTAGTATTCTGGAGTATATTTATCTTCAGTCCTAAAAGATTATCCTGGATTACCCTTCTGGAGACCCTTCAGGATCCTTCTCACCACCTCTGGTCCAGTTACAAAGCCAGTGGGATCTCGCTATCCCATGGTAAGGTTTTTATACCTGTAAATAATATTGATCATGGCTGTGTATTTATTGTAGATGAAATATGAAAATATTTCAGTTTTGAAATATTTTCATATAAATAACGATAAGTGTCAAAATTTCAACCTTCGACTTTGACTCGACCGATATGGTAAAAAAACCTGTGCACTACTTCACACATGGAGGATTTCCTTATTTTATCAAGAAGTTTAATAATTATTTGCTACGAGGCATCATTGTGACAAGATAAATCTTAGTGTAATTCATTAGGTTATTCTGTCTTTATGATCCCCTATTCCTTTCTTGAACCCCTAATTTTGGTGTGAATGTGAGATGTTTTCTATCTTAATTAAGGGTGCTATTTTCTATCGTAATTAAGAGTATTTTGAGCAACTCCTGATTGAAAAAAATGAGACTTGTAAGAGAGGCTGGACAAGTAAACATGGGAATGGTACTGGGGATCTCTAGGGATGAAGTGATAAGAGCCTTAAAAAGAATGAGGAATGGGAAGGCAACAGGACCTGACTTAACCCCAGTTGAAGTCTGGAAAGCCTTGGAAGAGAAAGGGGTAGACATTGAACAGGAAAAGATACCAGAAATGGGGGAAAGCATATTGATACCTATACAGTGGAACCTCAACATACGAAAGTCCCTACTTAACCCTTTAACGCCGATTGGACGTATTAAACGTTGACGAAAATTGTCTGTGGGGTGCCGATTGGACGTATGGTACGTTGACGAAAAGTTTTATTAAAAATTCGTGGAAAAATATTTATAGGCCTACTAGGCAAAAACTTTTGAATCACGCGCCTTGGGGGATGCTGGGAGCTCACGGATCAAGGCGTTGTTTTATTTACAATCGTTACCCAGGTGTGCAGGCATGAATTTCTTTCTTCTTGCACTAAAAAGCATCAGCGACACATCTCGGAAATTATTTCGTCACCTTGACATAATTTTTGCACCATTTTATATTAGCCGTTACATGGAGTATTATATATGAAAATGTGTGCAATTTCATGTAGAATACAACAAAAAACAACTCATGGTTGTAGCTTTTATCAGTTTAGAAATATGTTCATATAAATAACGATAAGGGCCAAAATTTCAACCTTCGGTCCACTTTGACTACCGAAATGGTAGAAAAACTCAATTGTAAGCTAAAACTCTTATATTCTAGTAATATTCAATCATTTACCTTCATTTTGCAACTAATTGGAAGTCTCTAGCACAATATTTCGATTTATGGTGAATTTATGAAAAAAACTTTTTCCTTACGTCCACGCGGTAACTCTTCCAAAAAAATCATAAATTTTTTCGTCCGATTGTCGTAATGTTTGCACCATTTTAAATTAGCTGTTACATAAAGTTTTATATATGAAAATGTGCGCAATTTTATGTAGAATACAACAAGAAATAACCCATGGTTGTGTCTTTTATCAGTTTTGAAATATTTTCATATAAATAACGATGTGCCGAAATTTCAACCTTTGGTCAACTTTGACTCGACCGAAATGGTAAAAAAAACGCAATTGTAAGCTAAAACTATTACATTCTATGATATTCAATCATTTACCTTTATTTTGCAACAAATTGGAAGTCTCTAGCACAATATTTCGATTTATGGTGAATTTATGAAAAAAAAAAAAAAACAAAAAAAAAAAAAACATTTTCCTTATGTCCGCGCGGTAACACTTCCGAAAAAAATCAGAAATGTTTTTGTACGATTGTCGTAATGTTTGCACCATTTTAAATTAGCCGTTACATAAAGTTTTATATATGAAAATGTGCACAATTTCATGTAGAATACAACTAAAAATAACCCATGGTTGTAGCTTTTATCAGTTCTGAAATATTTTCATATAAATAACGATGTGCCAAAATTTCAACCATTCGGTCGACTTTGACTGGACCGAAATGGTAAAAAAACGCAATTGTAAGCTAAAACTATTACATTCTAGTAATATTCAATCATTTACCTTTATTTTGCAACAAATTGGAAGTCTCTAGCACAATATTTTGATTTATGGTAAATTTATGAGATAAACTTTTTCCTTACGTCCACGCGGTAACTCTTCCGAAAAAATAAAAATTTTTTTTTTGTCCAATTGTCATAATGTTTGCACCATTTTAAATTAGCTGTTACATAAAGTTTTATATACGAAAATGTGCGCAATTTCATGTAGAATACAACAAAAAACAACCCATAGTTGTAGCTTTTAACAGTTTTGAAATATCTTCATATAAATAACGATAAATAGAAAAAATTTGGCCTTCGGTCAACTTTAACTACCGAAATGGTCGAAAACTGCAATTGTAAGCTACAACACTTTCAGTCTAGTAATATTCAATCAATTACCTTCATTTTGCAAGAAACGGGAAGTGTCTAGCACAATATTTCGATTTATGGTGAATTTTTGAAAACAGCTTTTTTTACGTCTGCGCGTTACGAATTCATGCATCATCTTGTGATAATATTTTCTCTGTGTTGTCTTGATCGGTTTACAATGTGTTTTATACCAAAATGATCGCAATTTAGTATACAATACAACGTATAAAAAATTAACTCGTTAACTTTAACCGTTTTGCTCAGAGCACGATTTGTATACAATTATATATGAAATTTTTTTTTCGTTCTGTCATCTATCCCAATATTTATATATGATAATGATATTCTTTTTCATTTCTGATGGTTGCATACTAAACTTCAAACAATGACAAAAAAAGGAGCCAAAAATGAACTCTTAATCTTGAAAACTAAGCATGCTGTGATTTTTTGAAGAAAAAATTTTCCGCTTTGGAGCTCACTCAAGAATGCCGCCGGCATATGGGAGATGATTTTTAAAATACTACTTCGGTATTTAAGGGTTAAGAAGAATCCAAGTTAGGAAAGCAAAGACGACGATTTTTTTAGCTTCTGCATACGAAAATAATTCAGATTGCGAAAGGGTGTACTGTATAGTCCGAGATTCGCCCGGACCGCCGAGAACAATTTTAAAACTTGCGCCCCTCTAACTCTGTAGACTCGCCACCATCCTCCCGCTCTCCCTTTGGTTCCTGATGCTAGCCACCACCATAAGATCCTGCTCTCCTATTGGTCAGCATCTATCGTCGCACCAGCGTTATCGTGCGCATGCGGAATTCATTCGTTCACATATACGTATTTCATTAGTTAACGTAAATTCGTATTAGTGATTTCACTTTCTACTTGTACGTATACTTTATCGTGTTGTGTGTGAACTTAATTAACTTTATTATAGCCATGGTTCCCAAGAATGTTGCTGAAGTTCACGGAAAGAAGAGGATGCTTTCTTTGGAGAAAAAGATGGAGATCATTAAGAAGTATGAAGCTGGCACGCGGTTGAGTGTGATTACTAAGGAATACGGCCGAAATCCCTTGACGATAGGCACCATCCTTAGGCAGAAGGAAGCCATCAAAACAGCTACACCTTCCAAGGGCGTGACTATTTTGTCCAACAAGAGGAGCCATGTGCATGATGAAATGGAGAAGCTGTTTCTTGTACGGATAAAAGACATAGAAATCGCTGGCGATACGATAACCGAGATGGCAATCTGCCATAAGGCCAGCGCTATTTTCGGTGATCTGATTGCCCAGGCTGAAGACGATGGAGGAGAAGGGACATCGACACCAACCCCAGACTTCAAGGCTTCTCGGGGGTGGTTTGATAAATTCCGTAGACTGGCATCCATTCAGTGGTGCGGCATGGGGAGGCTGCCAGTCGGAGACGAAAGCGGCCGAAGCCTTTATTAGGACGTTCGACGAGATGACAATCA
This sequence comes from Macrobrachium nipponense, assembly GCF_015104395.2. Lineage (NCBI taxonomy): Eukaryota > Metazoa > Arthropoda > Malacostraca > Decapoda > Palaemonidae > Macrobrachium > Macrobrachium nipponense. The sequence continues at coordinate 35,900,357 of NC_087217.1, read as the reverse complement.
ACAAAGGGTACAGTTCTCAGCAAGTCTTCAACTGTGATGAGACTGACCTTTTTTGGAAAAAAAATGCCTCGTCGGACGTACATCACGGAGGAAGAGAAAAGCTACCTGGGCATAAGCCTATGAAAGACAGGTTTATGCTAGCACCTTATTCCAATGCCAGTGGGGATTGTAAAGTCAAGCCCCGACTTGTGTATCATTCAGAGACTCCTCAGGCCTTCAAGGCCCACAAAGTGCTAAAGGAGGAGCTTCCAGTGATGTGGAAGGCTAATGTGAAAGCCTGGGTAACGAGACTTTTGTTCACTGTGTTTCAGCCCAACAGTGAAGAAATTCTTGGAAGAGAAGTGCCTCCCTCTGAAATGTCTGCTGCTGTTGGACAATGCCCCTGCTCACCCTCCTTGCCTTGAGGAAGATATCCTAGTGAAGTATTCTTTCATCAAGGTTCTTTATCTTCTACCTACCACCACCACTCTCCTCCAGCCCATGGACCAGCAAGTGATATCGAACTTCAAAAAGCTGTCCATACCACAAACCTCACCTTGCGTGAATTTTGGAAGGAGCATTTTCGCTATCGTGATATGCATCCAACTCATTGATCAAGCTTGGCAGGAAGCTTTGAGGCGAACCTTGAATTCTACGTGGAGGAAACTCTGGCCTGATGTCGTATCCACCCAAGACTTCGAGGGATTCGACGTGGGCAAAGCTGATGGAGATTCAGAAATAGTTGACATTCCTGAAACTGTTTTGCAACCAGATCTTGATGAGATCGTTGCACTCGGCAAGTCCATTGGGCTGGTCGTCGACGGGAGGACATCAATGACCTTCTCGAGGAGCACCATAACGTCATTCAAGAAGAGTTCTCTAGCTGCAGCGGGGAGGAGGAGGAGGACCCTATGACAACAGCAGAAATTAAAGATGCTCTAGCTGCTTTTCATAAAGTGCAATCGTTTGTAGAAAAGACACCCCAAAAAGGGTTACACAGGTCGTATGCTTGTGCAGTTCGATGATGTTTGCCTGAGTCGTTTCAGGAACATTGTGAAAAGCAGGCAGAAGCAATCTTCTTTGGATACTTATTTTTTAAAGAGGTCTTTAGTAGTAGTAAGCAAACAGGAAGATCCAAGTGATAAGAAAAAACAGCAAGTTGAAAGTGGCGAAGAAATTGAAATTTTGTAGAAAACGTAAAGTATAAAAAAGTATAAAAAAAATGTACAAACAAAAGAAAAAAAAAAATTTTAATTTTAAGTTTTTTGTAAAGTTAAGTGTTAATGTTTTGTGCCATTTGTTAATGTGTTTTGTAAAGTTTAGTGTTAATGTTTTCTGCCATTTTTTAATGTGTTTCGTAAATTTAAGTGTTCATGTTTTCTGCCATTTGTCCTCCTCTGTTGCCACTCTCGGAGATCGCCTCACTCGAAAGGTAAGGTTCCACATTTTTCTACATATGTATGTACAGTATTTCTTGTACCATGTACACTAATACACTTTATTTACAGGTATAGTATAGTTTATGTTAGGTATTGAATGGTCCAAATTGTTGTATTTCATTGTTTATTGGTCAATTTAGCTTTATAATAAAATTTACTGCGGTGTTTTTGTAGGGCTTGGAATGAATTAGGCAATTTACATGTAAAACGTAGTTCGAGATACAAAAAAATCAGGTTACGAAAGCCGCTTCGGAACGGATTAATTTTGTATCCTGAGGCACTACTGTATTTAAAGGTAAAGGTGATGTCCAGGAATGCAGTAATTATAGAGGTATCAAACTAATGTCCCACACGTTGAAGACTTTGGAAAGAATAATACATGGCAGGCTAAGAGAAGAAGTGAGAATAGGGAAAGAACAGTTAGGATTTATGGTGGGAAGCAGCACAATGGATGGAATATTTTGCATAAGGCAGCTGATGGAGAAATTCAGAAAAAACAAGGAGACCTGCATCTCGTATTCATAGACCTGACAGAGTTCCAAGACAGGAAATATGGAGATGTTTGAGGGAGAAGATAGTGTTGGAAAAGTATGTCAGAATTATTCAGGAGATGTCCAGGAATGTGTATACTAGAGTGAGAAGCAGTGTTGGAGAGAGATGGATCTTAGATGAGAGTTGGATTACACCAACGGTCGGCACTTACCCCATTCATCTTCAACATCGTGATGGATGTAATTATCAAGGATGTTAGAGAGGCAGCGCCATGATGCTTATTATAAGCAAATGACATTGTGCTGTGTTCAGAGAGGAGGAGGAGTTGGAGGGGAGGTTGGAGAGTGGAGAGCAGCACTTGAGGAGATAGGAATGAGAATAAGCAGATAAAAAAACAAATATATGTGTTCCAGTATTACTGAGGACGGTGGAAATAGCATAAGATTGGATGGGGAAGAGATAAAGAGGGTAAAGTAGCTCAAGTACTCAGGGTCCATATTAAAAGATAGTGAAAGCATGGACCAAGAGGTGAGACATCGAATCCAGGCAGGATGGAATAACTGGAGGTCTGCATCAGGGGTCCTCTGTGACAAGAAGGTTCCTCGAAATTGAAGGTCAAGTTTCATAGGATGGTGGTCTGACCAGCTATGTTATATGGAACAGAAACAGCAGGTATGAGGAAAACAGAGAAGAAGATGGATGTAGCAGAAATGAGAATGTTGAGATGGATGTTGGGAGTAATAAGATTAGATAGGATTAGAAATGAGTATATAAGAGGATCAACAAAAGTAGGAAGGAAGAAGGGAAGACCAAGAAAGAGATGGCATGATTGTGTATGGGGAAGATTTGTTATGGAAAGGTATTTATGAGAATGATGCACAGGACAGAAATTGATGGAGACGATTCATTCATAACGGTGACCCCATATAAAAATGGGTTAAACTGGAAAGATGAAGAATAAAGGGCATGAGAGTTTTCAGTTATTATTATCATAATAGTGTGATCATAGTTCAATTATTTCTTGTACTAAAGAGGTTCTGGTTCATTTATATCTTGTATTAAAGAGGTTTAGTAATATTTCTAAAGGGGGCCTGGTTCATTTATATCTTGTATTAAAGAGGTTCAGTATTATTTCTATGTTTATTTTTGTATTAAATTTATGGTTTTTCATGGTGTTTACTTACTCCCCCCCTTGAGTTCATTCTTGCACTCCTTATTATTGGTGTATTATATGATTTCACCCCATATGTGGCCTTCATATGGTAGGTGATTTTAAGGATACCTGACGAGAACTTGTGGTTTGGGTTTGGTAATGGTTAGATGAGCTGTTACAAATTGGCGACCATGACAGGATGATACGATCCTGCACATCCATTTGTGTGAGTGCAAGTTTGATTTTTAGGAAGAGAAGGTTTCTGGAAGGATACACATATACACCTCCATTTTTGGTTTGGCATTTACTGTGTTGTTCTTGTGAAGATAATTAGTGTAAAGTACTAATTATGGCTACACTGGATATAAATGAGCTCCTGAGTGGAGAGGGGTGGCATGAAAGGTTGGCTGAATTAAGTAGGCTGGAGTTAGAAGAGATAGCAAATTATTTTGAAATGGAATATCCAGTGTCAATCAGAAAATGTCTGCTGTTGCTTCAGGTGCAGTAATAACCTGAAATTATGCAAGGTTAGGCTTCATACAGGCGGCCGGCGGTTAACGGCGCAATCGCTCAATGGCGAATCGGTTTTACGGCTGTTGTCAAAAATATTCATTAAAAAAATAAGGCATTTTAAAGGTATTTTTACAGCACAATTTTCAGTTAACAGCGCCTGCGCTGTCTAAAGAGTTCATACATTTGTAGAAATGCCGTTCAGACCATAAAGATTATGCAAATTATATTAACCCTTAAACGCTGAAGCGGTAAAAAAAAAAAATGTCTCCCGTGTGCCGGAGGGGTTTCAGAGTGAGCGTGGAAGCGGAAAAAATATTTTTTTCCAAAAATCACAGCGCGCTTAGTTTTCAAGATTAAGAGTTCATTTTTGGCTCCTTTTTTTGTCATTGCCTGAAGTTTAGTATGCAATCATCAGAAATGAAAAAAAGTTATCATTATCATATATAAATAATGCGATATATGATAGCGCAAAAAGGTAACAAGTTACTTTTTTTTCGTTGTAATGTACACTAAATTGCGATCATTTTGGTATATAACACATTTTAAAACGATAAAAGCAACACAGAGAAAATATTATCACAAAATAATGCATGAATTCGTAACGCGCGTACGTAAACAAATATTTTTTTCAAAAATTCACCATAAATCTAAATATTGTCCTAGAGACTTCCAATTTCTTTCAAAATGAAGACAAATGATTGAATATTACTATACTGTAAGAATATTAGCTTACAAATGCAGTTTTCGACCATATCTGACGAGTTAAAGTTGACCAAATGTCGAATTTTTTTTATATATATTTATTTATATGCAATTATTTCGGAAATAAGAAAAGCTACAACCTTCACATATTTTTCGTTTTATTCTACATGAAATTGCACACATTTTCATATATAAAACTCTATGAAATGCCTAATAGGAAACGGAGCAAATATTCCGAGAATGGGACTCACGCATTTCGGAGATTTGTGGCGGAGAATCCGCGCGCGGAGGGAAGGAAAGTTTTTTTTTTTTAAATTCACCATAAATTTAAATATTGTGCTAGAGACTTCGAATTTGTTTCACGATGAAGATAAATGACTGAATATACTAGGACTGTAAGAGTTTTATCTTACAATTGCGTTTTTCGACCATTTCGGTAGTCAAATTTGACCGAACGTGGTTTTTTTTTTCTATTTATCGTGATTTATATGCAAATATTTCAAAATGAGAAAAGCTACAACCTTCAACTATTTTTGTTGTATTATACATGAAATTGCACACATTTCATATAAAACTTTATGTAACGGCTTAATTTAAACAAAATGGTGCAAACATTACCCACAATCGCAACGTATGATTTTTTTCGGAAGAGTTACCGCGCGGACGTAAAGAAAATGTTATTTTTTTCATAAATTCACCATAAATCGAAATATTGTGCTAGAGACTTCCAATTTGTTGCAAAATGAAGGTAAATTCTTGAATATTACTAGAATATAAGTGTTTTAGCTTACAATTGCGTTTTTTGACAATTTCGGTAGTCAAAGTTGACCGAAGGTTGAAAATTTGTCACTTATCATTTTTTATATGAAAATATTTCAAAATTGATAAAAGCTACAACCATGGGTTGTTTTTAGTTGTATTGTGCATGAAATTGCGCACATTTTCATATATAAAACTTTATGTAACAGCTAATTTAAAATGGTGCACACATTACCACAATAGCATGTATGATTTTTTTCGGAAGAGTTACCGCGCGGACGTAAGGAAAAAGTTTTTTCATAAATTCACCATAAATCAAAATATTGTGCTAGAGACTTCCAATTAGTTGCAAAATTAAGGTAAATGATTGAATATTACTAAAATATAAGAGTTTTAGCTTACAATTGCGTTTTTCGACCATTTTGGTAGTCAAAGTTGACTGAAGGTTGAAATTTCGGCACTTATCGTTATTTATATGAGAATATCTCAAAACTGATAAAAGCTACAATCATGAGTATTTTTTAGTTCTATTCTACATAAAAATGCGCACATTTTCATATATAATACTCCACGTAACGGCTAATTTAAAATGGTAAAAAAATTATGTCAAAGTGACGAAATAATTTCCGAGATGTGTCACAGATACTTTTTAGTGCGGCAAGAAAGAAATTCGCGCTTGCGCGCCTGCGTAACGATTGTAAACAAAACAACACCTTGATCCGTGAACTCCCAGCATCCCCCAAGGAGCGTGATTCAAGAGTTTTCGGCTGGTAGGCCTAAAAGTATTTTTCCGCGAATTTTTAAAAAAACTTTTGTATGTCGACGTAAAATACGTCCAGTCGGCACCCGAGACAAAAAATGTCGACGTAAAATACGTCCAGTCGGCGTTTAAGGGTTAACAAATTTTATGGAGAGTTATTACGTAGGTATTAGGGTAAAACATATGCCTCTGACGCTGTTCTATGCCGAAAATATCGAGTTACATAAGTGCAAATTTAGCTATGGATGTGTCGATTTATAAATGTTCATGCTTTTGTTTAAAATGTGTATGAAAATATATTACGTGAAAGGTATTTTTATTTCTGCACAGAAATATGATACAAAGGCAGCTTTTGAAACTGCCCCTTCACGTTATCAAATGCGATGTTTTTTCATGTTCTTTCTTGTGAGCTGCCGCCTGCCGCTCTTCCGAAAATATCAATTTTAAAAAAGTGCAAATCAGCGATCGGTGTCGATTTTATAAATGTTTATGCTTTAATGTTTAAAAAGCGTATGAAAATGTATTACGAATAGGGTATTTATATTTCTGTGCAGAAATATGATAAAAAGGCAGCTTTTGAAACTGCCCTTCACGTTATTGACTACGATGTTTTTTCATGTTCGTTCTTGTATGCCGCCGTCTGCCGCTCTTCCGAAAATATAGAGTTAAAAAGAGTGCAAATTTAGCAATCGATGTGTCGATTTTTTAAATGTTTATGCTTTCATGTTTAAAATGTCTACGAAAATATATTACGTAAAGGTATTAAATTTTTGTTCATAAATAAGATACAAATTAAGGCAGCCTTTGTAACTACGCTCCACGTTGTAAGGGGATGTTTTTTCATCTTTGTTCTTGTCCGCCACTGTTCCGAAAAATGCATGGTTATTTTATCAATTATGCATCTTTTACATAAATCTTTTAAAAAATTATACATTATTTCACTGTATCCAAGAATATTGTATGCATTCTCTTATTATTGTATTATAAAATGCTACGGCAAATTTAAGCCAGTATTCCGCGGAGCGGACAATGTTGTGGTTTGAAATCAACTGATGAATACGAGACGGAGTTTGTTTCACCATAACGCAATTCTGAGCGAATTCTCTTGCTTCTAGTTAGCGTAAACGAATATCTAGATATTTGACTTTTATGAGACAAAGTTATTTTTCCTTATACATTTTTTTAGGTGGAAATATTTATTGAATATGTCTTGTTGTGAATGTGAACTAATTTTTTTTTCTTTAACAGATTACATTGGCGGCATGTATATTGAGTAAAAAATTATGTGATTCCGTTCGCAATAACCCTTTATATCATCGTAATACGAACTTTACGTTATTTATCTTATATCCGCGTGAAACCAACAGTAAAATGTGTTCTTTCAAGCACAGTAGTTTTGATTAAAATTATATTATCCCAATTTTATCTACGGTTGTGCTTGATGGCATACGTTTATTGCAGTTTTATCCTTGTTGCCGATGTACGATAATAGTCATTAACAGCTTGAACAGTTTTCTCAGCTTCCGTTACAACTAGGTTTAAATTTAACAGTATATTTCCCGATTGATCTTTTATCTATATTTGTAATGTAGTATACATTATGTTAATACAGATATTTTCCATATCTGTAAATAAACCCATGACCCAAGGGGTCATTGGCGAGTTAGGAGAGTGATCAATAGCCATAACAGGACGTAAAACTAGACCATGCCATGCAATGCTTGCAGTGGCCTGGTTTGCATTTATCTGTATCAACAATTGTCTTGTAAACAGGTCACAACACCTTCCATGGGAAGCTGGTGACCTATCACCTGTAAAGGAAACACATGACTTCCGAGTCATATGAATGTATCTATTATTTTTGTAAAATGCTGAGATAGCTATTGTCAGCTATCGATGAGACTCTCTTGAAAAGTCAGTTCTCTCATAATTCTCCAACAGAGCGGTCATCTAACCAACCTTTCCTATACTCCTGTGATGGAGTTAAATAAAGTTGTTAAGAAGTTAACTCAGGAAGTTTGAGTCATCTCCCCAATTCTGAAGAACAAAATCTACTTGATGTCACTTCGACGAGAAAGGGAAAATGAACCACAATGCTTGCATATCACAGTCGCAAGAATACACATACAACTGATCGCTGTCCTATACCATTGTAAGTGATGGACCGCAGACAGTTACATTATGGTGGCAGCGTGTCTACGTCTACCGCCTACCGAAGCAAACGAAATCATCGAGAATGTAACTAATCAGAAGTAAAAATCAGAAGGAACAGGATCTTCAATCAACATAGGCAACTGTAAACATCCTACGAACACTAAGAAATGTCTTTCATCGAGATGTATTCAAGCAGCTAAATCAACGTTTAGAGAACGACTTTCATCACATATCTTCCAGAATCAAACTGGACGTGAATGCAGCATCGGATCTTCAATGGGAAGCGAAACATTCAACAAATAAACAACACACGACCAGATGTCAAAGCGAAGATATTGGGTCAACCGCGGAGCAAGTCGAGAGAGAGAGGCTGTGACGTCATCACAACACAACAATCTTCCTTCATATATACTAAAGCTAAGTACATCCTTTATCCATTCAGGTGTTGTCAGTGAAGTGCTTTACATCACGAGTCGATCGTCCATTATTCCCGGGGTGAGTTATACGTAATCTTAATTTTCCTTCATTGCAGGTAGCTATCTTCAACTACGAATTCTCGCCTGCAGAATTTTTTTTCTCTTTGTTGCTAATTTCTCTTTCTTCCAGAAGTTCTCCGGAAATATCGTTATAACATTATCTGTCTTTCATTTTGGGGGACTCTGCTATAATCTGCAACACATCTTTATTTTATATTGCATATGCGTTTATGCAGTGGACGGGTGTACTCATATAGATACTTTGATAGGATCGCAAGGAATCGTAGTGATAAGAAAAAAGCAAAAGTGAACATGGCGACCACTGTGGCTGTCGGCTCATCCGCACCCGGTAACCCCAATCCTGTTGTTACATTAGTGAGTGCAAGGTCAGCGATAGTTCCTTTTCAAGGTCGGGTCAATGGGTTCCTGCCTCAGAACGTCGAGTCATGGACCTCATCAGTGGATGCTCATTTAAATGCAAAATGCATCACAGACCCATCTGTACAATTACAGGAAGCTAAAAACTTCATAGACTTTGCTAAAGGAGATGCAAGTGCATATCTTAGAGGAGCCTCTTTCCAAGAGGCGGTTACATGGGATGATTTCAAAGTTAGGCTACGTGCTATATATGGCGGTGAAGAAGCCTTAGATGTAGTTTTGGCTTTAAAGAACATCCTTAATCAAGCCTCTATGACTCAGCTTAATGTTGTAGAACGGGCGGCAGTAACTGCCGACTGGCTAAATGAATATCAAGATAACGTACGTAACTCCACTTGGGTTACAAGAGCCAATATCGCCGTGAAAGATTTCATACGGTTGATATATTTGACATGCATGACAGTTATGTTGCCTGAAGCTTTAGTACGGTGTTTTGACAAAAAGCTAACGCCCAACAGTACGGAACTAGATGTGTATAAACAGATCAAAAAGCACATGTCTAAGTGTACTGACCTTGATCCTCTGCTTACTCAAGTTTTTGCAAAAAATGAAAATAAGCCACAACAAGTAAACGTAGCTAATAATAATCAAGCTGCAGGGATGACTTGTTACAATTGCAAGAGGCCAGGACACATGATTTCAGACTGTAGGTTGCGTTATTGTTCAATTCATAACAGCTCCACTCATTCATATAATCATTGCTTCTCGCGAAATCAACAGCAGAATCCTAGAAACACGCAAACCATTGCCAATGATAACAGAAAGAAGAATCCTCAGTACTATAAGAAGAAGCAGACGAACAGCAACGTTGTTCAACATCAGAAATAAACAAATCGTACTTCAAGTAACTCTGTTCCCGGGCCGTCTAGCCAAAACTCACAAGGTCAGACGAATTTTCCGAGTGTGCAAAGCAAAGCAAATACCACGTAATCAACTCCAATGGGGGAGAGGATGATGTTGGGTCACTCATATCAACATCTTTTGTACCAATTAACCAATTTAATCATTTACCAGATCATTGCGAAACAATCGATTTCCCTATGAAACACACGGCCGAATCCAAAAAATCAGTGCAGGTTCCCGTAGATTTTCAACAAATTCACGCCATAATAAGCCAAAATGAATTGCGCCCCACATTACATGCAGTAAATTTAGATCACCGATCCTTCACACTGTTTTGTATTCTGGTAGTCCACGTAATATCATGGATTTGACGACTCACCACTTGTTGTTTTCGAACTTCCCTACAGAGAAGTCCGGAGTAAGGCTCTCGGGTATTGGAAATAATGAATTAAATGTGATAGGAGTAACTAATATTCAGTACAAGGTTGGTAAGCGCACGTTTACCGATACCTTTATCGTTGTACAAAACATTGATGTGTATCCATCTGTAATTATAGGATACCCGTCTATGGGCATTCAAAACATTACCTTAGCCCCTGCCAAACACGGCGTGTATATCAAAGGAAAATTCTATAAGTCTTCTAACACCTTAAAATCAGTTTTGGACATAAAGGAGACAAACAATAAAACAGTAACGTACGTTGAGGAACCAATCACTTGTCTCATGAATCAAGAAATAATCCATGAGACCCAACAGAATTCTCGCTCACCTGTAATATCAGCTTGCACGCAAACTCTCGAGCCGAACGTAACTTCAAATATATTAGTGCAAGTAAAGAAAACTTTGCCGGGATCTGAAATGTTAATCCTTTCCGACACTCTGAAAACTAACGGATTGTCCGTCACACGAGCCATATGTACAGTCGGCTCACAACAATGTAACATTGAAGTCTGTAATCATTTGAATACCTCTTTAGTAATCCACAAAAATCAACATATCTTGGATGTGGAAGTTTATAAACATCGCATTCTTACCGTCGTTGAGATCAATCACGCTCAATTAGTTGAGGATGAATCCCTTTTGCAATCTATTAAAAGTAAAATCAATAAAGACATTCAAGAAGAGGAAATTCAGCAGAAATTTCTTGACCTTTTAACTGAATATCATGATGTTTTCTCCACTACTGAGGGATTCTTAGGAAAAACGGATGTCATAGAACACCAAATAAGGTTAAAAGACAAGCAGAAAGTTATCTATGTACCTTTGTACAGACTCCCTATGAAATTCCAGAATGAGATAAATGATGAAGTAGGTAAAATGCTAGAAGAAGGAGTCATTAGGAAATCAAACAGCCCTTATAATTTTCCGTTAATAGTCGTACCGAAAAAAGATCGAACTTGGCGTATCTGCGTAGATTTCCTTCGCTTAAATGAGGAAACGATCCCTGATCGATTCCCAGTACCATGTACTGACGATATTCTATCTTTGATAGGTCAGAACAAATATTTTACCAGTTTGGACTTACTTAAAGGCTTTCACCAGATACCTTTAGAAGAAGAGAGTATCCCATACACCGCCTTCAGCATAGCCAGGGGACATTATGAATTTTTGCGTATGCCTTTTGGTTTACATTGCGCCCCAATAACATTTACTAGAATGATTAACATAGTGTTTGGAGACTTGTTAGGGGATATCCTACATGCCTATATGGACGACCTTGTAATCTTTTCTAATACCTTAGAAGAACATCTACGTAAACTGGAGCTAGTGCTACAGAAACTAAGACAGCATAATTTAAGGGTAAAGATAAGTAAGTGTGAATTTTTCAAAACAGAACTAGTCTATTTAGCTTTTACGGTGTCTAGTCAAGGTCTTAAAGTAGTCCACGATAAGGTGTCGGCTATCCGTAACTTTCCAATACCTACTAACGTCAGGGGAATACAGCAATTTCTGGGGTGTAGCGGGTACTATCGGAGGTTCATACGCAACTACTCAATAATAACCGCTCCCCTAACCGATCTGACGAAGAAGGGCGTAGATTTCATATGGTCTGAGAAGCATCAACAGGCGTTTGATACCTTGAAAGATGAACTGTGTAGTTCTCCAATATTAAAATTTCCTGACTTCGGTACGGAATTCTTTATTGCAACAGACGCCTCAGACCTAGGAGTAGGTGGGGTATTGCTTCAGCAATATGACAAACAGTTTTTCCCTATAGCTTTTTATTCACGTAAACTGAGACCTTCCGAAAGTAAATATGCAGTAATAGATGGTACAAAAATTATGTCAAAGTGACGAAATAATTTCTGAGATATGTCACCGATACTTTTTAGTGTGGCAAGAAAGAAATTCGCGCTTGCGCGCCTGCGTAACGATTGTGAACAAAACAACACCTTGATCCGTGAACTTCGAGCATCCCCCAAGGCGCGTGATTCAAGAGTTTTCAGCTGGTAGGCCTATAAGTATTTTTCCGCGAATTTTTAAAAAAACTTTTGTATGCCGACGTAAAATACGTCCAGTCGGCACCCGAGAGACATAAAATGTCGACGTAAAATACGTCCACTCGGCGTTTAAGGGTTATGAAATTCTTTATTCTATCTCTTTCTCTATGTTCTGCAATTCCTTTTCATGAACAAACACTAATACAACTCTTAGTTATGTGTCTGTGTTTTAGAAGAGAGCATTTACAGTTCTAGATGGTAAAGTTAAAACTAGATCAATTAAAAATTATCTACCACTAACTACGAGAGAGAGAGAGAGAGAGAGAGAGAGAGAGAGAGAGAGAGAGAGAGAGAGAGAGAGAGAGAGAGAGAGAGATTTTCTATAAATACTAAGCTAACTTAAATAAAATTAAAGCTATTATAATTTCATTTAAAAATTAGCTTAATGCATTATCATTAAAAACAGAAATACTGGCAGTCCCCAGTTATGGCGATCCGGTTGTATGGCGCTTGCACATGTGAAGACCATTAACAGAAATGATCTTCTTACCTGTGCCTACAACATTAAAAACTATAGACAACACCCTTTGCCAGGACCAAAGTTGCTCACCAAAGAGTTCCAGCCTTCTGTCCTTTCATTTTCAAAATTATTAATCTTGTAAAGACAGATTTTCAAATTTTACAGTGATTAAAAGACCAAAGACAATGGCAGAATTAAAACCATTTGCCTCGGTCATCCCAGTTTCAGAAAAATCCACTAAGGAATGGGCAACGCTACATCTCCCTTCTGGAGGGGAAAAGCCTCCATTATTTATTTTTGGGACCCCTATGAGAAGAATCTCAGAAGTGACAGCCTCAGCAAAATTTCATACTAGGATTCACCCCTTTAGTACTATTATAACCTCTACCACCTTGCTGGAAGTTGTCATCAAAAGGCTTCCAAAATGTTCCAGAACAATTGTTGCTGTTGTGGTTGAAAATTTTATGAGAGCCATTGTGGCACACTGGAGGGCTCCAACTAATCACTTCCCCAATGTAACTTCATTACATAACAATCCTTTCTGTAAGGACCTGTTTGAGGAGTCTGTTATGGTTAAAAACTTAATGCGCAAGTCCGCCAACAGAATTGTATGAGACTACTCTCTTTTGGGCAAACGGGAATTTAGGAAACAAAAAACCAAAACTTCCCCTTACCCAACACGAAAAGGCTCACTTAAAAAGGTAAGTCTTTAGTCACCCAAAAGTTTTTTCCTCAAAGAACAGGTAGGTGTTCAGAAGGGATGATGCCTCACGAAAAGGACAACAGCAGCATGATTTTTTTCACAAGGTCCAAAGACAAATATAGGAAAAAGAAAAGCAGCAAAATGGAATGCCTATCAAAGGCAGAGGCAGAGAAAGAGGCAGCTACCAATAGGATTGGTATGGTTGGGGGTCTACTTCAATGACACCATATGCAACTAAGTCTTCTCTTTGAGGACACACCATTAATTCTCAATGGGCTGGGGTGGAAACAGTCTCACCCGTCCCCCATCTGTTAAAAGGGTTCTTCCAAAAACCAGACCCCTCTCTGGAATGTTAATGGCAGAAAGGCCCTGTTAATGAAAGCCATAGAGAAACGTGGATATTTGCCAAGAAGCACATCTCTCAAAGTGTCCCCAAAAAGGATGCCTCCAAACAAAAAGTTACCCTAGACCTATCAACATGAACAAGCAGTGTTTGCCAAGTATGAAAATTTTTTAATCAACTTGTATTTTTCATAGCTAACAAACCTTCGGTCTTAACAACAGGATAATCTTCTTGTGCCAGCTGGAAACTGGTTAAAAACAATAAAAAAATTTTAAAGCAAGGAATCTGTGGCATCTGGCAACTCATGCTTATACGAGGTGAAGCTGGTCACCGACCAGGCATAGAACCCTGTGACGTGCCAGTCTTTCTTTGACTGCCTTAGAGTAGTTGCTTGTTCTCTCCTTCCAAGCCGGTTGCTTTGTTTGCCAATGATTTATTTGTTTCAGTGTGTTTGTGTGTGTACTTTGTTGTTTATCATGGAGTCTTCCAATTCTTCTAGGCCTCGTCAACACATGTGCCCAGGCACTCAGCGATTTCCATGCTCCAGGTTTTTGGCTGCTACCATTACAGATCCACATACTACATGCAGTAAGTGCTGATCTAATTTTTGTACCATTACTAATCCTTGTCCTTGGCCTGTGTTGCAGTGAAGGGTGTTCTACAAGAAGAGGGAGCATCGTCGAGTTTCTACTTGCCCTTCTTGGGGAGGTTTTTTGCTTTTTGCCTCCTCATTTGGACAGTTCAGGATCCTCTTCTTCCAGAAGCTTTCCCTCTTCATCGGTTATACCGCCGTCTCCTTCCTTTTCTTCCACTGATTAGTCGTTGGAAATATCAGGAGATGCACAGGATGAGATTATGTTTAATGTAGCCTCCTCTCCTGCAGGATATAATGTCCTTCCTGAGAGGAAGGAGGCTAGACCTTCTGCTTCTTTTATTTCAGATTCTGAATCAAACAAGCTGGCGCTGTTTGGGCGTCTCTAGACTTACAGGGTGCCCCCTCTTTGGATGGCCTACTTTCGCATTTCTTGGTGGCTCATAAAACCCCACTGGCCCCATTGGCAGTCCCACACCTCCAGGCCTACGCTACTTTGGCTCTCATATGCTACCTCCTAGCGGGACACCTTTATTAATGTCAATGCTTAAGAGGCCATTGACCAGCGCTGCCAACTGAGATGTCATGACGTCACTCCCAGCATCCTCTCAGCCTATGACATCAGCTGTGGTGGCCTGTCTTCCTCCCGTTGTTATGACGTTGTTTCAAGTTATGGTCAAGAGGCTCTCTCTGGCAAGAAGAGTTGTAGGAGTGATTATTCCTCTTCTCCTTCTAGCAAGAGACATCATAGAGGGAGTAAGCTCTCTCCTCTATCTCCTCCTGCTTCATCTCCTTCTTCGTCCTCCTCGCCCTCGAGTCAAACATTGGAGAATTATGGACTTGGTGGCGTTATCTTCTCCGAGCTATTGTTGCCCTAGTGCATTCCAATTGTTCTAAAAGGGACTTAGACGCATACTGGCACATCCCTGATGTCGTTCCCTTCCATCCCTTCCTAAGGGAAAGATATGTACAGGTTCAAAGCCATGCCCTGTGGGCTAAAAATTGCCCTATGATTTGACAAAGTTAGTAACGGTTGTTCTTTGAGAAATCAGAAATGCAACTAATAGCCCACCTAGACGACTGGGGGCCCACAAGAAAAGTGTGCTTGAAAAACCTAAGAGCAGTGGTCAACTGGCTACAGTCAAAAGTTTTATGATAAATTGGCAAAATCCCACCTATTTCAGTAGCTGGGACTATGTTGGGATACTTTTCATGGTTTGTTGTCTCAACCCATCATACTCAAAACAGGATAAGGCAAGTCCTCAAAAGGTGCCTTATGATGGGCTTGTTGCATTTTGCACAAATATTATAGATCCAATACTTGAATTACAACAAATGAATGTGAACAAATTCTAGCTATCACATGCAACAAACAAGATGTGAGACCAACCTCATCATAAGATTAACTCTTAATGGAGTAGTAATAACAGGTTTGGGGTGGTGGATGGATTGATCCTGTAGATAAACGATATTAAGCACCATTGATTTAAAGAATCGGGGTGGGAAAAAGGGGCCAATACAGTGGGCCCCCGTATTTGCGGTGAATGCCTACCAAACCCCCCCACCCCCTCCAAATAGTTAGAACCCGTGAATTATTGGAATCAATATAAAAATGCTTAAAACCTCCTATTTTGTTAGTTAAAACTCAAGAAAAACCCATTAATAATTTTTATACCTGATTTTTTTAATAGTTTTGTCACCAAAAGTCCATTGTATGATGAAATTAACCGTTAATGCCGAACCGGTATTCCCAAAAGTGTCTCCTGTATGCCGGCGGCGTTCGGGACTGAGCGCCGAAGTGGAAAAAAGTTTTTTTCAAAAAATCACAGAACACTTAGTTTTCAAGATTAAGAGTTCATTTTTGGCTCTTTTTTTTGTCATTGCCTGAAGCTTAGTATGCAACCATCAGACATGAAAAAAAATATTATCATATATAAACATTGGAATATATGACAGTGCAAAAAATAAATTTCATATAGTATAATTTTATAAAAATCGTGCTGTGAGCAAAACAGTTAAAGCTAATGAGTTAATTATTTTTTCTTTGTATTGTACACTAAATTGCGATGATTTTGGTATATAACAAATTGTAAAACGATCAAAGCAACACAAAAAAAACATTATCACACTGTGATGCGTGAATTCGTAACGCGCAAACGTAAAAAAAAAAAGTTTTAAAAAACTCACCATTAATCAAAATATTGTGCTAGAGACTTCCCGTTTGTTGCAAAATGAAGGTAATTGATTGAATACTACTAGACTGTAAGTGTTGTAGCTTACAATTGCAGTTTCGACCATTTCAGTCAAATAAAAGTTGATCGAAAGCCAAATTTTTTCTATTTATCGTGATTTATATGAAAACATTTCAAAACTGATAAAAGCTACAACCATGAGTTATTTATTGTTGTATTCTACATTAAATTGTGCACATTTTCATATATAAAACTTTATGTAACAGCTAATGATAAAACGGTGCAAACATTACGACAATCGGACGAAAGAATTTGATTTTTTCGGCAGAGTTGCCACGCGGACGTAAGGAAAAATGATATTGTTATGATACAATAAAGTTTGTTCATACTTACCTGGCAGATATATATATATAGCTGTATTTTCTGAGTCCGACAGAATTTCAAAAACTTCCGGCACACGCAGTGGTCGGCCAGGTGGTTAGTACCCATTCCCGCCGCTGGGAGGCGGGTATCAGGAACCATTCCCATTTTCTATTCATATTTTTATTCCCACTGACCCCTGAGGGGAGGTGGGTGGGTACTTTATTATATATATCTGCCAGGTAAATATGAACAAACTTTATTGTATCATAACAATATCATTTTGTTCATGAAACTTACCTGTCAGATATATATATAGCTGAATCCCACCGTTGGAGGTGGGAAGGGACAGAATAGAAGGATTTTGGGAAACAAATGCATGCAGATGATTTACATCTTGGTTCCACCTGTTAGCATAGCTGACTTCGTGATTAGTGTCACCCAAGTCTGCTTCTGCTTTACTAGAGTTGCCAGCGAAGTAGAGACCTATATAGCTGGTGCACTCCAGATGATCTGTCAACGGGGGCGTGACCACAATGTGACTAGACCATATTGCCCACCATGAACCATGAGGACTAGAGAGAGTAGTATATATATATATATATATATATATATATATATATATATATATATATATATATATATATTATATATATACATATATATATATACAGTAGACCCTTGACTCACGAACGCATTGACCCACGTACAACTCGATCCCCGACCAAAATTATAGGTAAAATTTCACCCTTGACTTACGAACTAACTTTGAGATACGAACAAAAAAAAATGCGGAAAATAAAAATTCTGTTTGGGTCATGAACTAATTTGAGACATGAACATTTGAAAAATGCTGGAAATTTCTGGAAAATAACAATTCACTTTGTTTCACAAACTAATTTTTAGACACAAACATTTGAAAAATGCGCGAAATCGCCCAGCACACGTGATAGCGTTTGAGTTGCCATGGGACCAGCCATCTTCCAGCCTCCCACGCACGGCGTCACCCACGCATCACTCTTTGTCTCATCTCATTGTGTACAAGACGTTCGTCAATTCGCTTAGCATTTTTTGCGCTAAAACTTGTGATTTTCTTCATAATGGGCCCTAAGAAAGTGAAGAGTGGTGGTGAAAGTAAGAAAGTGAAGAGTGATGGTGAGAAGAGGGTGCAGAGGAAGATAACCATTGAAATAAAGAAAGAAATTATAGAAAAGTTTAAGAACGTGGTGTTCGCGTGACCGA
>NC_087217.1:35844755-35877255 GCF_015104395.2 Macrobrachium nipponense | reverse complement strand
GCTTCCAACACGTTTATGTGGAGCTGGCGAAATTGAACTGACCAAGTCCCCCCCTGAACCTGTTTGAACTGAGAGTATCCCCCCCACCCGGACCAGGGATGCATCCGTGTGAATGGTTAGCACTGGGAGGGGATATTGAAGGGGTACTTTCTTGGCTAAGTTCTTTACTTTTGACCAAGGCCGTAGTTGGATGCGGAGGATCTGTGGAATTACTGACAACTTGTCTCGATATTTGGAGTTTGCTTTTGACCGCCAAATTCGATTTATATCTTTCAGCCTTGCTTTCAGAAGGATATCTGTTACCGAAGCAAACTGAAGAGACCCTAGGATTCTCTCCTGGTTTCTTCTTGACGTCTGTTTTTGCATTTGAGGAATTGCCTGACAGATTTTGCTATTTCCTTCCGTTTGGCCACTGGAATTGATAGATTGTGGGAAGACAAATCCCATTGTATTCCTAGCCACTGAAAACGAGATTCCGGAGTAAGTCTGGATTTCGTTTTGTTTATCTGGAACCCCAGATGTTTCCAGAAAGTGAACTACCTTTTTGGTAGCTTCGAGACATTCCTCGACTGTTGGTGCCCAGATCAACCAATCGTCGAGGTATGCCGCTACCATGATTCCCTGAGCTCTCAATTGTTGTACAACCACTTCTGCTATCTTTGAATACCCTGGGGGCTACATTCAGACCGAAGGGCATCACTTTGAATGAGAATGTCTGATTTCCTAGCCTGAATCCTAGGAATGGGCGGAAGTGTCTGGCTATAGGGATATGATAGTATGCGTCTGTAAGATCGATGGAGCATGTGACGGCTCCACGCGGAAGTAAGGTCCTTACTTGCGAGAGGGTAAGCATCTTGAACTTGTCGCAGCGAATGAAAGAGTTTAGCTTTGACAAGTCTAAGAGATTACCCTTCTTTTTTGTTGAGCCTTTCTTTGGCACGCTGAATAAGCGCCCTTGAAATTTTAGATGTTTGACTCTCGAATAGCTCCTTTCTGAAGGAGTTCTTCCGCGTAATCTATCAATTCCTTTGACGGTACCTGATGAAACTGATTTGATTGGAGGGGGATCTTTGATCCAACTCCAGCCTAATCCTTTGGACACTATGCTCTGTGCCCAATTGCTGACCCCCACCTGTGGCGGAAGAGGAACAGACTCCCTCCTACCTGGGGAGCCTCATTGCTGATGGGCGGGTTGGCCACCACGCCCTCCTCTGAACTGTCTACTCCTCGTGCCCCTTCCTGCGCCACGCTGACGAAAGTAACCTCTCGCCCTACCTCTCGGTTGAGAGTAGCCTTGAGCCTCATAAGCAGGGTTTGAAGGCCGGCGAGATAGCGTTAGGAAGTGGATGGTTGAGATTGCTGGGGCACCAGGAGGAAAGGTTGGTTCTGTTTAGAGGTGGAAGGTTGTCCCTGTTGGGTAACTGGGACTGCCTGCACAAATTTGCTGCTGTTGTGGGAGTTTTGTTTTTTTTATAAGGCTGGAACCTCTTACCAGCCTTCTTTGGTTTCTTGCCAGCAGTGGGAACGGATTCCTGTTTCCTCTTTGAGGAAATACCCCACCTAGCTCTAAGGCTCTGGTGAGTCTAGCAGCTTCGTGGTGGACTGGCGTTCACTGCGGACTCTGGGAAGAGATCCGCTCCCCACATGCTTGCAGCCAAGAGTCTATTAGGCTCATGCCTGATTGTGCACTCTTGTAGGACATGCTTCCGGCAGTTCCCTCCTAGCCTGGAAGAAGTCAAAAGCGTCCCCCCCGTCAAGAACCGTCTGAAACTGAGATTCCCCAGAATCTTGAACAGCGGTTCCGTAGAGTAGGAAAGAGCAGCCATTTCTGTAATGATGAGGAATTGAGGGACCTGCCAAACCTAGTTCGCGCATCGAACTCTGGCCTGGATTAGGGAATCCGGCAGCCTAGGTAATTTCTCACCGAACTGGTCCATGGCGCAGTCCGGCTTGAGTTTACCCAGCGTGAATGTAGCTGGCAGGTTTTCCCACAATTCTCCGAAGGCGGGGAAGAGTGGAGAAGTAGACTCCGCCTCCCTCAACTGTGGAATGGGCTCATCCTTGAGGACTGACCTGAAGAGACTTTCTCCACCAATTTCGTGGCGAACGGAAGAGAGAACCTCCTCTTCCGTCGCGAAAATAGTGAAGGGACGCTTGTAGGCCTGGAGTTTAGTGTTAGTACACTCCCAGTCCTCAAGGCAGTGAACCCATTCCCGCTGGGCGTGATCTCTACTGTAAAGAACTGACTCCTTAGAGATTTTGTCTTCTCTCGTGAGAGCCGTTGGCGTCAGCCTAGCATACCCGATGAAAGGCTGCGTCAGACCCGGAGGGTGAGAACTCGAAGTCCTCAATCCTTCGAGTTCCACACTCCGAGATAGAAATCATTCCGTCCTTGAATGGAGCGTAGGCAGCTACTCTCCATGGGTTTCTCCATAGAGAAAGCCGGCAAGGAGTCATAATTGTGGAAGTTGAAGAAAATCCCCGTGCTAGAGCAGGGGAGACTGGGGGAGGAGCCTGAGCTAGCCCAGCTACTCGGTCCCCTCAATTCTCCTCTCATTCTATTAGAGAGATCCTGGATTGACTGTCCAGTTTGAGACAGACTGTTTGATAATTGCGCAAACATCTGCTCGAACCGCGTTCCCAGAGCGGAGATTTGGGAGCCTACTAGCACGCCCACCTGTTCCATCACCCCTGCTGAGACAGTAGAGGGACTGCAGGTGCTGGTGCTTGCTACCCCTGCCGGCATAGCCGGAGTGGAAGCAGCGGAGGCGGGAGAAGGCGGCAGTGGACTCGGTGGGAGTGCGAGCCTTCTCCTTCGAAGCCTTGCTTCTGGAACTCTTCGATTGGAAGAGCCCGCTTTGCCTTCTTACCGCATCGGCATAGGAAGTCGACGACTTCCTAGCCGAAGAAGACGAAGAGACGACTTCCTAGAAGTCGACTTAGATAAGGTCTTCGGTTCTCTCTTTCCCTTCTCCTTAGGAGGTACAGAGAGAGCGGGAGAGCGAATAGGGATCTCGGATCCCACAAAGCCTTGGAAAGAAGCGGAAGAAGAGGGGACAGGAGAAGATCCAGGAGCGCCCAAGGAAAGGACCTTGGGCGCCCGGACATACCTACCTCAACCAACAAATCCTCCCCACCTACCGCCATGGGCTCAAGGTTAAGGTCCAGGGCAGCGACGTCCGGAACCGACTCCTGGGAGGCTACGACCCCAAACGATTGCTGGAGGTCTTGCTGGATGGAGGCTATCAGTGGGGCAGCGGACAAGGGGTCGACGTAACCCGTCGACTTGCCCGCGGGGAAGATCTGGATGGCCAGCTTCCTATCCAAAATGTAGGGCTGGCCCTTGGCGGCGTTTTTCCCAAAGCCGCCCACCCACGCTTTCAGGGTGGCGAGGGCGACTTCCCTCACACCGCTAGCCTGAAAGAAAGGTGAGATTAGCTGCCAATTGTGGAACGGGGTTAACAAACTTACGACTAGAAGTTGTTAGTAAAATCATAAGTAAGCCTATAATGGACTTACCCCATCTCCCAGCTGACCGACCAGGTCGTAGCATATGGCGCAGGCTTCAGGGTGCCAGACAATCGTCTCGTTGAAACGACGGTGGGCACAGGGCGTGGAGACCTGCACTCATCATGTCCACAGGGGTCGTAAAGCGTCGCGTTACAGGCTGGGACCTGGCAGTGGTAGCCTGGTAAGTGAAAAAGTACATGAGTACCAAGTAAAACACTTACAGCCTAACATATGCTCCGCTGCCGGAGCGATAAAGTTAGATAAAACCAGAGCCCCGCCAAAATACGTGTGGTAACTAGGTTGGGAGATAGGCTATGGCTCCGCCGATGGCGGAAGCACAAGAATCAACCAACTAGGAGTGGTGGTAATAGAAAC
This sequence comes from Macrobrachium nipponense, assembly GCF_015104395.2. Lineage (NCBI taxonomy): Eukaryota > Metazoa > Arthropoda > Malacostraca > Decapoda > Palaemonidae > Macrobrachium > Macrobrachium nipponense. Next base: position 35,873,370 of record NC_087217.1, on the reverse strand, counting down.
CACGACGGAAAATGGCGGGGATGGTTGATAAAATAATAATAGTAACACACAATTCATTGTAAAATAACTTATAATTAGGGTATATATCCTTAAAATAACCAAAATAAAACAACTTCTCTCCGCCCGTCTACTAGAAGAGTGCGTAGATAAGGGTAAGCTCCCTTCCGGTAGCGGGGGAGAGATATAAGGATATAGTAGGCAAGCAACCGACCACCCGTAGTGCCCACCCTGCCCGCTAGCGGAGCCAGTAACCTATAACCAAAGGTGCCCCGGCTGCGACGGAAGGCTCCTTTCGTATCGTAAGGGAGGTGGCTGAGCAACGGGGAGGGGGGGAGGGAAGACTTCGGCGAAACACGGCGGGAGCGAGAAAAGGGGGGAGGGATGGCCTACTCCTCCCCGCCTCACCAACTACCCGCATGGAGACCCGGTACCTCATAGTGGTCGCCCTATACCCCCCGCTGGGAGGACCCCTGGTCACCTCCGAAAGTGTGAGAGAAGGCGATGAGGTTGTCATAACAACCAAGGGGTCCCAGCTCCTCCTATATCAGAGAGGGAGGAAGGGGCAGGGTAAGGTGCATGGAACACGTGACCGCAAGTGGCCTAGGCCGCGAGCAACACAATCGTGGTAGGGCCACGTGAACCAAGCTGTACCAATACATGGAACAAGCACCTAGGCTAGCCTAACACCCTAAAAAGATAAATAAAAATACATCGAAAGGTGGAAGAGACACTTTTAGTAAAAGAGAAAGAAGCCCAGGAGGAGGCAGACTGTTCCAAGAAACAGGAGCCTACTCGGAGCCAGCGATAGCCGATGTAGAGCAAGAGCCGGGATGCTGGGCCGGAAAAATAATAATAGCCCTAAATACCAAGCTAAGAGAATGTAGGAGGGCTGAACTAGCTAAAAACTCGATGTAAAACAATGAATGTGATAAAGTAAGCCCATAAGAATAAGAAGTCCCAGTATGGAGGACCGGGAATTCTTACGAGGCGGCATGGCCGCCACGAGACAACCGCGGGAAAAAACCGTATATGACTATTAAGAGGAAAATACTGGTACCCGGAAGATAAAACTATGGTAAAATGTTACTTATGAGTTACTTAACTTAGCCGTGGCAATAGCAGAGAGTTCCATCGTAGTAAGTACGAATAAAATCCAATAAAGCACGAGCACGAAAACGAAAATGCGACTGTCCGCTAGGGGCGCTGCTGTCAGTGCTGTCCGTGGCGTCCTTAGTAGTAGTAGTAGAGGCTGCATCGCCCGTTGGTATCAGCTCTCTCTGGGGGGATTCTGATAGGAAGTTCTAATTGTGTTTGGCTCGTGGTAGTGTTCCACACTCGCCCCTTTATCATACCGACATTCTTTTTAGATGTGAGCGAGTCAGTTTTACTGACATTTTCTTAATTTTGTTTTTCTCTGGTAATTTTAGGCTAATTTTACCTAGAAAGAATGATATTAAGGATACTTTCATAGGCCGACACGAGCTGAGCCCAGAAAATATATATATATATATGTATATATGTATATATATATATAATATATATAATATATATATATATATATATATATATATATATATATATAATATATATATATCTCACCACCTGACCAACCTAGCCAGAGTTAAGGTATCTTTAACTAAGGCTTAAGAGTTAAGAAGTCGCCATTGGCGGCGACTCAACAACTAAATTAAGAGCTCTTCCTAACCATTTTCTACAGGATAGGATGAGTGGTACTTCTTGCCCCCAAGATTGTGTCTGCAGACACATATGGCCCTAGCGAGCAGCAGATCTCATATGCCGTCTTCACATCCCGCAGGGAGTGTGAAGCGAACACAAGAGTTGCTTCGCTAAAACGTGGTACTCAGGATGTTACTGTAAAACGTGGTACTCAGAATGTTACTGAGTGCCATGCTCTGTTGAAATGCTTCCGAGGCCGCGCCCTCACCTCGTGAGCATTCAGATAAAAAGATTTCCAATCTTTGTTCAAACACAATGAAAGAGCCTTTTTTGAAAGAACTCCTTAACAATAAAGCCAGGGTGTTCTTTGAAATGGGCAAGTCTGGCCTTTTTTGGAACACTGCAGATTGTCCGAAGGACTTCGACTTTCTTTAGTTTTATGTAGATAAAACTTGAGAGACCCGACAGGGCACAGGACTCTCTCTGGCTCTTGTCCAATAACTTGTGCCATCCCTTGATTCCAAGCTCCTGGCCCAAGGACTAGACGGGTTTCCATTCTTAGGCCACAACGGAAGGTTTAGAGAACACACCGCATTGTGTTCTCTAAAGCCAAAACATCTGACGATGGCTTAAAACCTCACTAACCCTCTTTGTCGTATCTAGAGTGGTTAGAAAATAGGCCTTTCTGGTCACGTGCAATAAGTTAACAGAAAGGAGAGATTCGAAATGCTTTGACATTAAGAATTTCAGACTACGTCTAAGTTCCATTAGAAAGCTTCGATCTGGACATGCACAGTCAGTCCGTCTGTGCTAAAGTCAGGTGACCGACCAGGTGACCAGTCAGACGAATCAAGGACAGCAAGGCTGTACTCTGAAGACTATAAGGCACTATTCTTCGCTGAAGGATGAGTGTCTGGACTGCCTGGGCGATTCAAGCTAAGCAAACCTTGGGGGTGTATCAACGCAACCCAACGTCGTCAGCGAATCAACTCATGAGCCAACTCCTGACTCGAGCTTCTGGTGCCAGGAGAAAGGAGCGCGGAGCAAAAAGGCGTTCAGTCCCGAAGGACGAATACCTGACAGTCCAACCTGGTCTCATGTTACACGATCATCGGGGGTGTATCAACACAACCGACTTCGTCAACAAGAAACTCAGGGCTACTAAATGTCGCCTGATCTCTCGCGAGTGTCTGACTCCGAGAAAACAGGTGAGACAAAAAGAAGATGGTGAGCAAGTTTCGAGATTCCACAGACCTCAAAGATCGTGAAGGGCTTTGTTATTTGACAGATGCAAAACTCTGAGCCCAAAGGTCATCAACAACATACTATTTGCGTATTCATTAATAGTTGTGACTGCCAGCTTATCCCATTCTTCAGAACAGAAAGGTAAGACGGTTATCTTATTCCTGACAACATCTCGATAGTCTGAACGTAGTCAGACTCAGAGCGGAGAAGTTTATAGGTACCTTTCGAAGTGAGACTGTTAGAGTAGACCGACTCTCTCGGAAAAGGTCCTTGGAAAGTGAACTAGGAAGGACGTGACCTCTGAGAATCAAGGATCTTGAAGGCCGACATAGGGCGATCAGCGTCATTGTCGCTCCCTGTGACGTCATAAATCATCTTATTACATTTCCTAAGAGTTTGAAAAAAGAGGAAAAGAGACTAAACATCCATCCCCGTTCAATACCATAGGATAGCGTGTAATGCTATCGCTCCCGGATCGAGATTAAGGGAACAGAGTAGATGAAGCCTCTTCGTCCTCAACATAGCGAAGAGATGTATGAAAGGACGTCCCTAAAGTCTCCACAACTCTCAACATACTTCTAATCAAAGATTCCACTCGGAAGTCAGTAGCTGTTGCCGTCGATCGAGAAGATTCGTACGTACTTTTGCAATCCTGTAACAAACCTCTTGAGGATCGTTACGTTCTATGCCTGTTGTCATAATAGGCTCTTTCTCATAAACTCGAACAGGGACCGAGAGATGATACTTCTTAAGATATGAGAGAGCTGTGGAATTGTCCGAGTTGATCTGGACCACTGGTTCCAAAACTCGTTCTTTGAGGACTGGAGGGACGACCGAATTGCTTCCAATTCTTTCAGATTATGTGCCAGGACATCTGAAACCCTCTCCAGATGCCTGGCACCTTCTTGCTATCACCTCAGGTGATACTTGAAGCACTGTAAGATGTTCAGAATCATTTCTAGATCTTGGATAATATTTCAGTTTTCCGATAGGAAAAAACTGTAGAGGTCTGAATTGCAGTCTATTCAGGGAAACAAACTTCTTCAGGAAGGATATGGTCCCCAGCAGGCTCATCCATTCCCTCACCGAGCATGCTTACTTCCCTAATAAGGCCGCGCTTTACCTAAGCAGGAGAGCATATAATAGTGCAATGTCGCGGTAGACTCGTAGTCCTATTACAGTGCGGTAACAAGCACCGAAAGAAAGAGATATCTCTGTTGAACATAGTTACGCAAAACGAAGGCAATGTTTATTCATGCATGTTAGAAATCCCCTCAATCTTAGGCTAAAGTCCATGATTGTAGGGCAGAGATACAGTTAGTCAGTCAATCCCGCAGGAGAGAGAGACGTAACCGCCCGCGCAGAGATACGGTTAGTCAGTCAATCCCGCAGGAGAGAGAGATGTAAACAACCGCGCATGACAGTGAACTAGCTGGTACTGGCTCGGTTGGAGTTCAGTGACAGCAGCTTACTTTCGTCGTCTCTTACCCTTATGCCTGGGTTGCCAGCTACTCTATTCTACAATAAAGGAATAGGATCTGTTATTTTTGAGCAGAAAGCTCTTCAGCTGGTATATTTAAGCGAAACAGAAAACGCTAAATATAGAGCTGCGTTTGTGTCATCATAACACTACATAAAACGGTAAAAGATAAATCGGAAACTCCTGGAAGGCTGCAGGGGGAGGGAGTACCGAGTTAAATGGCCTAAAAATAATAGACCTCTCGGTTGCCATCCGAAGAGGTAACTACAGCATGCGTATATGACTTGAACCAACCAGTAGTAAAATAACGCAAGGCAAAATATGATATTGTTATGATACAATAAAGTTTGTTCATACCTACCTGGCAGACTATCTATAGCTGAATTCAGAAATATAGCTACATATATATCTGACATGCAAGTTTCATGAACAAATCGTAGCGAAACGAAGCGGACAGCTCAAGCTTCTTATGTTATTGGACAAGCGTTCATTGACGTAGTCTACAAGTCTATTTCTTGTACGAGTCTGCGATTGATGAATGAGAGCTCTTCCGAATCTTGTTAAAAAGAGCTTATCCACTTACGCATATAAAGTTATTGAGATGTTTGTCAATGCGGAGGAACAAAGTCACTGAATTGACAAAACGTAATCCAGGAAGTCGAGCATATTATTTTTCCGGTTCCCGTATCAATCGAGGAAGGGGCAAGAATCCTGTTAAGAGACTGGGCTTACAGCAGGTAGGACCCCGATGTTCAACTTCGGCAGCGTAGTCCCGAACAAGGAACTAACAAAATCTATCATCTGAAAAGCCCTTTCAGATGGACTAAAAAGCTTGCAAAATTATCCTGGGAAGAGGAAGGAACTCTCCAACCAGCTTCCTCTCCCGTATCACAACGAAAGCCTGCTAACGCTTAAATTTATTGGCAGAATGGCAAAGGAAGTCCTGTCTTGCGCTTTCCTGAAGAGCGTCCTCTTGATGAGTGCCTTTGTAAGAATCCTACTGAACGTTGTCGAGTGTCATGACGTGCAGGACGTCGAGCTTTTATATACCCCGTAGCTGCGGTAGAGTAAAAGAGATCTTCCCTTGAGCTTTCCTTAACTCCATCCAATCCTGGACTTTGCGAAAAGCAATATTAATTGACAGAGACCTCTTGAATTCACGAAACCCGTGGTCTTGCTGGGTTTCGCAGACGAAGTTGCCTGTTCACTTTAAGCTTCCTCCGAAGCACTGCTTACTTCACATTCTTTGCAGGTGAGGTAGAAGGGATCACTGAAGGTAGAGGTAAAAAATCTTTAGGCCCAAATCTGCTTGAAGAGTTCAACAGAAACGTTCAGCCAGGCGAAACACCTGGCGTACGCTGGCGCACGCTCAGCGTCCACTGGCGCGCGCTTGGCGTGCACCCGTGTGCGCTTGGTGTGCACCCGCACGCACCTGGCGTCCATCCGAGCATCCCGTTCAAGCTGAGCGTCAAAAGAAGCGTGCAGAAAAGCATCACGCTCCTGACAGGCGTCAAAAAGAGCGAGAGAAACTGCCTTCAGAGAAGAGCGAGAGACATCTCGGAGAGAAATCCGACTGCACGAAGCAGTCTCAGGAGAAGGGTTGAACATGTGAGAATACGAGGGGCGAGGGAACGGCTTCTTATTCTCACAGTCACAAAGCTAGGACGTCCGCGCTCAAAAGCGTCCTGCTACTGACTTCTTTTTCCCTTTTCTCGGTGGAAAGACGAACACGTAATCAGGCGACGTTCGCCTTCTTGATTCTCACTGCAACGCATGACGAGAGAGAGAGAGAGAGAGGATGTGAAGCGTCCTCTTCTATAAAGCTTCTATTTAGAGGGCGCGAGTCCTTCCGAAAGCTCCAACCCCTGCGCGGGGAGGACGCTTCAGAGGACGAGAAAAAATCCTTCAGGATTCGTGCACGTGCACGCACTTTGGCAGCCTGGGAGTATCTCTTCAGGTCTGCCGAAGGCACGTCAGATCGGTGGGGGTTCCTCGTAACCCTCCTTCGGCTTTCGACATGCTCTCTCCCTGTGTTCCTGGGAGACCAGCAGAGGTCCCGGCCTAGAGGCGAAATAAGGCCGATCTGACGCACCCTCCACTACACAAGGGGCACTGTCACTGCACTTAGCCACTTCACTTATGCTCTCTAAAGCAAGCACTTTCGATTCTAAGTTACGAATCGATACAGTATCAGAGAAAGGGCATCACCCTCTACAGACACTGTTTCAGGGCCCGAAGGCAACACTACAGGGGTAGAAGTAGCAACTACAGAAGGGGCACTACACTTCACAACAATGATTGGAGAGCGAGCACTTTAGATTCCAAGATACAGATGGAATCTATAACGTAAAGGGCATAACAGTGGTACCTCGAGATACGAAATTAATCCGTTCCGAGACGGCCTTCGTATCATGAGTTTTTCGTATCTTGGAACACATTTTACATGTAAAATGGCTTATCTGTTCCAAGCCCTCCAAAAACACCCCAGTAAATTATATTTCCAGGCCTAAAACACATGTTCTAGGGTTACAACGCCGATCCGACGGAAGAAATATGACTCCAAAAAGGCAAAATACTGCATATATTAGGACTTTAGCATATGTCCCTTAGCAATAAGCCTAGCCTATGTTAGCGGTTGCTACTGTAGCCTAGTCTATGATTCTGACATTTAAACCTAAGAGCTAAAAGCTTAGAATATGCCAATAAAATGTATAAATAATCAGTATGTACTCATTTCAAATAATTATTAATTAATCATTAACTATAATACACAAACAAACAAAAAACAAACCTTCCAATCGATTGTTTACATTCAGCTCTTACCCGTCTTACGAGTATCGAACGAGCGCCAAGCAATAATTTTTCCTAGCACACAGTAAGCCATAAATTGTCATTAGTATGTATCTCTTCAACTAATGAAACTACCAAACAGTATAATAACCATTCATTTCTATTCTTTATTCTATCTTTACCTAATGGAGATACCGAGTTACTGACACCTATAACGAAACATACATATACGTAATGTAATAATAAAACAGAAGAAGAATTCTAAAAAATACGTATTTGTTGGCAGTCTGATTTATTTTATATTTTATGATATCTAATTCACAATTTTTTTATTATATGTATTGCATGTACTCATTTCAAATAATTATTAAGTAACCATTAACTATAATAAACAAACAAAAAAAAGCTTCCAAACGTATGTTTACATCCAGCACTTACGAGTATCGAACGATCGCCAAGCAATCACTTTTACACAGTAAGCCATAAATTTTCATTATCTTTCTTCAACTACTGAAACTACCAAACAGTATAATAACCATTCATTTCTATTCTTTATTCTATCTTTACCTAATGTTTTTTTTTTATTAAATGTATTGCATGAATAAGTTTTTCAATTTACAGCAACCTTTTACCAATAGAATACTTAAAGCACAAGGGGTAGACGCTAACCAATAGAAGAGCAGGACCTTATGGAGTGACTAGCATCAGGAACCAATGGGAGAGCGGGATGATGGTGGCGAGTTTACTCAGTTGGCGGCCCGGGAGTTTTAAAATTGTTCTCGGTGGTCCGGGCGAATCTCGGGACTTTACAGTAACAACCTTTCGTATCTTGAAAACTTTTCGTATGTAGAGCAGTAAAATTTTTCGCATTGGCTTTCGTATCTCGAGTTTTTCGTAAGTAGAGCCTTTCGTATCTGAGGTACTACTGTACCTCTCGCAGACATAAGCTCATAGCCCGTAGGCCATACTACAGGGTTAGGCAAAATAAAGTCTACAGGAAGGTTAGCAGGTTCACTACCCTGACTTTTGTTTACTGATTAATTACGTACATACGAATCATACGTCTTCCTTACGGAATTAGACAAAGTCTCACACTCCTTACATGACAAATCTCAACAAAGAAGAAAGACCCGTACCCCTCGTGCATACCAAGTGCGGATCTACCGAAGTTTTCGGTAGCCACACCGTATCTTTGCAGACAACACCCTCTGAAACTAGCCTAACTAGATTCAGATATCTTATGCAAAAATGAATCAAATTCAAATCAATTTATGATAGCGTATGCCTAGCCACAAATCCAAGTAAATAAATCAAAAGACAATTAGGATACTTAGCGGCAATGAAGTTTCAAAATCCTAAGACGGAGGTACTGAAAACAGGTGTTTACAGTACTGGCGACAGAAAAAAATATGAATAGAAAATGGGAATGGTTCCTGATACCCGCCTCCCAGCGGCGGGAATGGGTACTAACCACCTGGCCGACCACTGCGTGTGCCGGAAGTTTTTGAAATTCTGTCGGACTAGAAAATACAGCTATATATATATATCTGACAGGTAAGTTTCATGAACAAAACGTTTTATCAAAAATTCACCATAAATCGAAATATTGTGCTAGACTTCCAATTTGTTGCAAAATGAAGGTAAATGATTGAATATTACTAGAATGTTAGAGTTTTAGCTTACAATTGCATTTTTCTACCATTTCGGTCGAGTCAAAGTTGACCAAAGATTGAAATTTTGGCACATATGGTGATTTATATGAAAATATTTCAAAACTGTTAAAAGCTACAACCATGGGTTTTCTGTTGTATTCTACATGAAATTGAGCACATTTTCATATATAAAACTTTATGTAACAGCTAATATAAAACGGTGCAAACATTACGACAATCGGACAAAAGAATTTCTGATTTTTTTCGGCAGTTACCGCGCGGACGTAAGGAAAAACGTTTTATAAAAAATTCACCATAAATCGAAATATTGTGCTATAGACTTCCAATATGTTGAAAAATGAAGGTAAATGATTGAATATTACTAGAATGTAAGAGCTTTAGCTTACAATTGCGTTTTTCTACCATTTCGGTCAAGTCAAAGTTGACTGAAGGTTGAAATTTTGGCACTTATCGTGATTTATATGAAAATATTTATGAAAATATTTCCAAACTAATAAAAGCTACAACCATGGATAGTTTTTTTTTTTTGTATTCTACATGAAATTGTACACATTTTCATATATAAAACTTTATGTAAAGACTAATATAAAACGGTGCAAACATTACGCCAATCTGACGAAAAAATTTCTGATTTTTCGGAAAAAATTTCTGATTTTTTCGGAAGTTACAGCGTGGACGTATGGAAAATGTTTTTTTCAATAATTCACCATAAATTGAAATATTGTGCTAGAGACTTCCAATTTGTTGCAAAATAAAGGTAAATGATTGAATATTACCAGAATGTAAGAATTTTAGCTTACAATTGCAGTTTTTGACCATTTCGGTCAGGTCAAAGTTGCCCGAAGGTTGAATTTTGGCACTTATCGTGATTTAAATGAAAATATTTCAAAACTGATAAAAGCTACAATCATGGGTTGTTTTTTGTTGTATTTACATGAATTTGTGCACATTTTCATAAATAAAACTTTATGTAACGGCTAATATAAAACTGTGCAAACATTACGACAATCGAACAAAAGAATTTCTGATTTTTTTCAGCAGTTACCGCGCGGACGTGAGGAAAAAAGTTTTATCAAAAATTTACCATAAATAAAAATATTGTGCTAGAGACTTCCAATTTGTTGCAAAATGAAGGTAAATGATTGAATATTACTAGAATGTAAGAGTTTTAGCTTACAATTGTGTATTTTGACCATTTCGGCATTCGGTCATGTCAAAGTAGACCAAAGGTTAATATTTTTGCACTTATCGTTATTTAAATGAAAATATTTCAAAACTGATAAAAGCTACAACCATGAGTTGTTTATTGTTGCATTCTACATGAAATTGCGCACATTTTCTTATATTAAACTTTATGTAACGGCTCATATAAAACGGTGCAAACATTACGACAATTGGATGAAAGAATTTCTGATTTTTTTCGGAAGTTACCGTGTGGACGCAAAGAAAAAGTTTTTTTTTCAAAAATTCACCATAAATTGAAATATTGTGCTAGACTTCCAATTTGTTGCAAAATGAAGGTAAATGATTGAATATTACTAGAATGTAAGAGCTTTAGCTTACAATTGCGTTTTTCGACAATTTCGATTGAGTCAAAGTTGACCGAAGGTTGAAATTTTGGCACTTATCGTGATTTATATGAAAATATTTCAAAAGTGATAAAAGCTACAACCATGGGTAGTTTTTTTGTTGTATTCTACATGAAATTGCGCACATTTTCATATATAAAACTTCATGTAAAGGCTAATATAAAACGGTGCAAACATTACGCCAATCTGACAAAAAAATTAGCCATTACATAAAGTTTTATTTATGAAAATGTGCGCAATTTCATGTAGAATACAATGAAAAATAACTCATGGTTGTAGCTTTCATCATTTTTGAAAAATTTGCATATAAATTACAATAAATAGAAAAAATTCGACATTTGGTCAAGTTTAACTTGACCGAAATGGTCAAATAATGCAATTGTAAGCTAAAACACTTACAGTCTAGTAATATTCAGTCAATTACCTTCATTTTGCAACAAACGGGAAAGTCTCTAGCACAATATTTCAATTTATGGTGAATTTTTGAAAAAAAACTTTTTTTTTACTTCCGTGTGTTACGAATTCATGCATCATTTTGTGATAATATTTTCTCTGTGTTCCTTTGATTGTTTTACAATTTGTTGTATACCAAAATCATTGCAATTTAGTGTACAATACAACGAAAAAAAGAACTCATTAGCTTTAACCGTTTTGCTCATAGCGCGATTTGTATACGATATGAAATTTTTTTTGCGCTTTCATATATTCCAATATTTATAAATGATAATAATGAAGGGATTTTGACGAAGGAAAAATCTATTTCTGGGCAAGGGTCCGTGTCGCCCAGTGAAATAATCCTTTAAGTTCATTATTTCTAGGTAAATGATACTAACATTACCAGAGAAAAAATAAAATTAGTGGGATGTCAGAGTAACTGACTCGCTCACCCTAAATAAAAAGAGGGTGTCGGTATGGTGCTGGGGCGAGTGAGACCACTACCACGGACCTCTTGCCATTTAGAATTCTCCTTCATCAAAATCCCCCTCCCTGAGAGAGCTGATACACGGCCGGCGCCGGCAACTACTACTACACACCCTCCCACGCCGACCTCAGCGCCTCTCGTGGCCATCCTTGAAGTTAGAGACCAATCTTGGGCGCAAGGGTGGGAGAAAACAGGGGGGGATTTCACTGGGCGACAAGGACCCTTGCCCAGAAATAGATTTTTCCTTCGTCAAAATCCCTTTTCTGGGCTCAGTCCGTGTCGCTTCGTGAAATAGTACCAGAGAATTAGCACAAGATTGGAGAGAAGTAAAATAAGGTCTCAAGAAAACAAAAAGAAAACAAAATGATTATAATCTAGTTGAAATATTTACAGAATTATCATACATAAACTTAAACTTAGCATAATGTAACATGTGTTAGCCTTAAAATATATAATAGGACTTAAAAACTATACTTAGGCTAACTTATGATAACTTAAAACTAGATTCCATTGAACAACTATGTACAAGTGAGACTCTCTAGCATAAAAATAAGAGAGGATAACTGACAATAGTCCTTAAGACTTATTAGTAAACATTCATATTATATATAAGTGAGTCTCCCTAGCATAAAAATAAGGGAGAACATCACCAAACAGTCACAATCAGTAATAATATTTACAATTGTGAGTGCCCCTAGCAAAAAAATAAGGGACACATCACCATATGTAGCCTTTCTAGGCAGCTAAGGCTCAAAACACGATTGTGCTTGACGGTAAGGTTAGGTTGAAATATTGGTGAGGCAGGTAGAAAGGAGATCTGGATCTTCAACTACAACTACTAGACAGTGTCAGGAGAAACTATGTTTCCCGCTGCCACTGCCGGAAATTTAAGAGATTCCAAGGATTTCAAGTAGTGACGTTTGAAAACTGTCTGCGATTTCCAACCCGTGTACTTTTTCAAATCATCAAAATTCATATGCTGGAAGTAATTAATAGAGGTGGCTACTGCCCTTATGTCATGGGCTCTAGGGAATGAATCAGGATTAGCTTGTTTAATAAAGTACAGGATTTGTTGTCTAATCCCTTTTATTGAAATAGTGCCACCTCTTTCCCTCATAAAGAGGGGGCCTGAGGATCTAGATGATGTCCTGGACAGATAGGCTTGTAAGGTCGTCACCGGACATAGAGAAGGGTCTTGGGGAAGAGGGAGGACCTTCCAAGGAGCCAACCTCATTAAGGGATCCTCATTTTTTGCTAAAAAGCTACGATCTGGAGATAATAGGACTTCTCCTGAGGGGAGAAATTCTACATGTCCAGAGGCTCTGGAAAGGGCCGACAGTTCTGATATTCTGGCTCCAGAGGCCAGGCTTAATAAAAATAATGTTTTTCTTAATAACATTATATAATTGCAAGAATCGTTGTCAGTATCTGAAGCCAGTTTGAGAATGTCATTCAAGAACCATGAAATTGAACTAGGTCGTTCTGAAGGTCTGAGCTTAGCACAGGCTTTAGGAATAGACAAAAAGTAAGAGTCTGTTAGGTCTATCTTAAAGCCAAACTGGAAGATTTTCTTTAAAGCTGACTTATTGGTGGTAATAGTACTAGCTGCTAGACCTTTTTCAAACAGGGATCTGAAAAAGGATATAGCTAAATTAACTGTCATGGTTTGAGAGTTTGTTTCCTTCAGGAAATTTGCCAGTTTCTTAACAGCAGCATCATACTGGTGCAAAGTTGATTCCCTTTTATCCGATTCTAAGAAAAGGATATTTTGGGGATCAATATTTGCATCTCTCTTAGCCGCAAACTTCATGAAGTCCATAAAGTTAGGGTTTTGAGAGTTCCTGAGGAAGCGAACACAGTCCTCATTTGTACTGACTGAGACAGTTTGGGATTGGGGATCCGTTGAGGTCGGAGACCCAATTCCAGGAGGAGAGGATACCAATTGCTCTTGGGCCAATCCGGAGCTACTAGAGCTACTTGTCCCTTGAATGTCCTGAGTTTGCTCAGGACTTTCAATAGAAGATTCACTGGAGGGAAGATATATATCTTCCTCCATTGATTCCAATCTATGGACATGGCGTCTGTGGCATAAGCCAGAGGGTCCAGGTTGGGGGCCACATAGCAGGGGAGCTTGTGGTTCGCTTGTGATGCGAAAATATCCACCAGGAGGTCTGGGACCTTTTGGCATATCCACTGGAATGAGCGCCTGTCCAGGGACCACCCCGATTCTAGAGGAACTGATCGGAACAGGGCGTCTGCTATCACGTTCCTTACTCCCGCCAGATGAGTGGAGGATAGATGCCATTTGTACTTGGTTGCTAGAGAGAAAATGGCTATCATGACATGGTTCACATGCCTTGATTTGGATCCTCCTCTGTTGATGCAGTGTACCATTACTGCGCTGTCCAAAACCAGTTTTATATGGGAATTATTGGCTGGTAGAAGCCTTTTCAGAGTGAGGAATACTGCCATGGCTTCCAATACGTTTATGTGAAGCCGGCGGAACTGAGGTGACCAAGTCCCTTGAACTTTCTTGAATTGGGAGTATCCTCCCCACCCGCTTAGAGAGGCGTCCGTGTGGATAACCAACGCCGGAGGGGGGAACTGGAGAGGAACTGATTTGGACAGATTCTTGGACTCCGCCCCTTGCGAAGAATCGGCGGGATTACTGACAACTTGTCTCAAGATTTGACATTTGCTCTTGAGCGCCAAACTCGATTTATATCTTTCAACTTTGCTTTCAACAGAACGTCTGTGACTGACACAAACTGGAGGGAACCTAGGATCCTTTCCTGGTTTCTCCTTGATGTCTGTTTGCATTTGAGGAATTGTCTTATTGATTTGGCTATTTCCTTCCTTTTGACCAATGGAATTGACAGAGTGTGGGAGTTCAGGTCCCACTGAATGCCGAGCCACTGAAAACGAGACTCCGGCGTTAGCCTGGATTTGGTCTTGTTTATTTGGAACCCCAGATGTTCCAGAAAATGAATTACTTTGTTTGTGGCTTTGAGGCATTCCTCGACGGTTGTTGCCCAGATGAGCCAATCGTCGAGGTACGCTACTACCATTATCCCTTGTGATCTCAATTGCTGGACTACTGATTCCACTATTTCCGTGAACACCCTGGGGGCTACGTTCAGCCCGAAGGGCATCACTTTAAAAGAGAATGCCTGGTCTCCCAACCTGAAGCCTAGATATGGGCGGAAGTGTCTCGCGACTGGGATATGATAGTATGCGTCTGTAAGATCTATAGTGGTGGTGACGGACCCACGGGGAGATAGTCAGCATTTTGAACTTGTCGCAACGAATGAATAAGTTTAGACGGGACAAGTCTAAGATTATTCTTCGTTTTGTTGAGCCTTTCTTTGGCAAGCTGAACAAGCGTCCTTGAAACTTTAAATGTTTGACTCTTGATACTACTCCTTTCTGAAGGAGCTCTTGCACATACTCTCTCAATTCCTTTGTTGGTACTTGAAGGAATGTCCTGGATGGAGGAGGACCTTTGATCCAACTCCATCCCAGCCCTTTGGACACAATGCTTTGTGCCCAATTGCTGAATCCCCATCGGTGCCGGAAGAGGAACAGCCTCCCTCCTACCTGAGGGTTCCTATTGGGTTTGGGCAGGATGTGCTCCGCGCCCTCCACGGAAGTGTCTCCCCCTGTTGGGTGTCCTTCCGCCACCCCTCTGGCGAAATGCACCCCTGGCTCTACTTCCCCTTCCAAACCTGTTGAGGGCTTGGAATGCCTGACCCTCAAAGACAGGATTGAAGGCTGGGGAAACGGCGTAGGAGGTCGAGGGCTGGTTCTGGGACGTCAGCAGGAGGATGGGCTGGCCCTGATTCTTCGAGG
Organism: Macrobrachium nipponense; assembly: GCF_015104395.2. Lineage (NCBI taxonomy): Eukaryota > Metazoa > Arthropoda > Malacostraca > Decapoda > Palaemonidae > Macrobrachium > Macrobrachium nipponense. Next base: position 35,858,145 of record NC_087217.1, on the reverse strand, counting down.
TCGACGGTTGCACCGTTTGTGAAACTGGGACCGCTTGGACAAACTGCTGTTGCTGGGGAGCCTGGAAAGGTGTAAACTTTCTAGGCTTCTTTAGTTTCTTCGTACCTGAGGGGGTACTTTCTGGCTTCCTCTTACCAGTAAGTCCCCAGCGGACCCTAAGGCTCTGGTTGAACCTGGTCGCTTTGTGGTGAGCCTCGTTTACCGACGATTCGGGAAAGAGGTCAGCTCCCCAGATAGATGACAAGAGCAGTTTGTTCCGCTTGTGACGTATAGTGGTCTCCTGCAGGACATGCTTCCTGCAGTTACGCCTAGCTACCACAAAGTCGTACAGATTAGACTGTACGGTCTGTGTCTGAGCCTTTGCCAAGAGTTTGAACAGAGGCTCCGTACCATAGGTAATGGCGGCAACCTCTGTCATCACCAAGGATTTCAGTGTCCTCCCTAGCCTGGTTCTAGCGTCGAACTCCGCTTGGATCAGGTTATCCGGTAGCCTTGGTAGTCTCTCCCTGAACTGTTCTATAGCGCAGTCCGGTTAGAGCTTCCCAACCGTGAAGGAAGCTGGAAGATCAGCTCAGAGATCCTCAGAACCTGGGAAGAGCGGAGATGTTGGATCCGACTCTCTCAGCTGGGGAAGAGGCTTGTCTTTCATGGCGGCCTGGATTGTCACTTCTGCCAACTTTGTGGTAAAGGGGAGTGGTGTCTCCTCCTCCGACACAAAGATGGTGAATGGGCTTTTGAAAGCCTGAAGTTTGGTGTTCACGCAGTCCCATTCTTCAAGGCATCTAACCCATTCTCTCTGGGCTTGTTCCCGACTGTATATTACAGTCTCCTTCGGGATCTTATCCTCTCTCCTCAAAGCTGACTCCGTCAACCGAGCGTAACCCATGACAGGTGGTTGAAGACTGGCGGGATGGAACTCGAAGTCCTCAATACGACGAGTTCCACAGTCCGGAGTAGAAATCATTCCGTCCTTGAAGGGTGCAAAGGCTGCGACCCTCCAAGGATTGCTCATGGTAAAGGAGGGGAGAGTGTTGTAGTCTGGCATTGGAGTCATTCCGGCGGCTGCCAGGGGAAGACCTGCTGGGGGATTATCCCTAAGGCCCGCCAGCAAGTTTTCCTGGTTTGTCAGTCGCTCCGATATATTTTGGATCGACTGACCGGATTCTGCGAACGAGGTGGAGATCTGAGCAAGCATCTGGTCTAGCCTGTCATTCATTATGGCCCCAACCATGTTGCCCACCTGTTGCATTGCCCCTGCAGTAAAAGTTTCAGGATCGAAGGGACCAGAGTCCCCGGTCGAAGCAGGGGTCTTCGGACGTGCTCCGGTGGACGTCGAAGGTACCGGCTCAGAGGGAGCACGGGCCTTCTCCTTGGAGGACTTGCCTCTTGAAACTTTGGAGTGTGAAGTCGAGGATGACTTCAATTTCTCTGCTCCGGGATGGTGAGCCGGAGACTTATGAGTAGATGAGGATGAAGTCTTCTTAGAAGACGTCCTCTCAAGGGTCTTCTGCTCCCATTTCCCTTTCAGTTTAGGAACTACTGAAGCTGACGACGTCCTGGTCAGAATGTCCGACTCAGAAAAGCCTTAAAAAGAGGAAGAAGGAACAGGTGATGAAGATCCAGATGCACCCAAGGGAAGCCCTTGAGCGCCCAACAAACCTACCTCAACCAACAACTCACCTTCCCCTACCGTCATCGGTTCGACGTTGAGATCTAGGGTAGCAACGTCCTTGGCGATCCCCGGGGCCCCTTCCTCCGCCATAGTCTGCGCCACCTGTTGCTGGATGGCAGCGATGCACGGAGCTGCCGCTGTAGGGTCGACGTACCCGGTCGACTTGCCGCCTGGGAAGATGCGGACAGCCATACTCTTGTCTAAAATGTAAGACTGCCCCTTGGATACGTTCTTGCCAAAGCCTCCTACCCAGGCTTCCAGGGTAGCCGACGCGGTGTCCTTCACGGCGGCAGCCTGAAATAAAGGGTCATTGTAGTCCTTACAACAAAGCCCCGAAGATAAATCATTGACACTCATGACTACGTCATACTTATGTACTTAACACAGGCTTATCTGACAGTATATACCAAGAACAGAGACAAAACCTTATGCCGGTATATACTTACTCCGGCAGAAAACTGTTCCACCAGATCATAGCAGATGGAGCAGGCTTTGTGATGCCACACAATTAGGTCGTTGTGGCGGACGGTGCAGGGAGCGTGGGTCCGGCAGACCTCATGACCGCAAGGGTCCTGCAGGATGGCGTTGCACCCTGCCTCCTGACAGCTGGTAGCCTGTAAGTGAACAGATACATAATTATCAGCAGTTACTAACAGGGCTAACCTGTTAAGAGATATGAAGCTCCGCTGCATGCCGGAGTGAAAAATATTTTGGACATAGTCCTTTCCTGTACTCCGTGAGAAAAAGTCCATAGGACAAGGTAAACTGGCCTGAAAACTCCGGTACACCGGAGCGAAGATTTCCGTCAAACCAGATACCTGCTCAGATACAGATAGTACACCGAGGTGAGGGTACAATCACAGCGGAGAACATGAGAAGATTATCCATAAAAACTTAAAATAACAGCAAAACAAAAATAAAAAATTGATAAACAAGGTAAGCGGTGCGTAGCTCCGCCGTAAAACCCTTCTGCAAGCCAACGGAGAACTCGGATGGTGAGCGGGTGCTCCGCCAGACAAGCGAAAGAGACAACAGAGATACCATCATGATACAGGGGAAGCATGTCAAGGCTGCTCCGTTAACACACCCCCCCAAGGAGCTGGCGGAGAGCTATACAGAGAGCACCGGCGGGGTGGCCAACCCAACCTGAACGCACGAGGAACCCCCCCGGAACTCATAGAAAACGGAACCAGCCCAACTCAGAACCCCCTTTTAGTCCGTGACTCCCGTATCGGGAGGAGGGGAGGGGTGCTCGGATGGTTGCCATAGCGACCGTGAGTGAGCGAGGACTATCTCACCCCCGCGCGGGGAGAGGGAGAGTGAAGGGGCTGAGGCGATCAGCTGGCCCGTCGCGATTGTAGGTGGACCACGAGGCGAACGAGACAGACAAGGCATAGCCTAGGCTATAACTAACCGCCTCAAACATGCAACCCATAATAAATACATTGTAATAAAATTGAAAGGAAGGAAATCACGAGTGAGAGAAATAGAAGGGTCGTCCAGGAGAAGTTAGGCTAGCCTCCCCGAAGGAAGACAGACTAACAACTCGGAAGCTGGCCTCTGCCGATACGTAAAACCGAGGGCGACGGCCAGGATGGCTCGACTAAAGAGCAGTGGGTAATCTAAAATATGGTATAAAAAGCCCACGTGCCTAACAGACCTAGACAAAGGTACATGCATGCATGAACACTGAGCTAAGACATGAGGCAAAGGATTTCCGAATAGTACGATGTAAAGCAATAGAATGAAAAGTAGCACCTTCCGCACCACGCTTAATATATAATATGATATAGACATATACACTGCACAGAATAGCCGCTACGATATAGAAGACCGAAGGAGCTAAACGAAAACACGAGGCGAGCCAGCATGGCGAGCCTGGAGCCAGACTAGGAAGGTCGTTATTGAACCTAAAAAACGGTTAAAACGGATCCTGACTGGCTAAAAATATGTGTAACCTTTCGGCAGTACTTAACTTAGCTGCGGCGATAGCTTGGAACTCCATTGCAGTAGAGATAAATCCAATAAGCACACAAAACACAGAGCAAGGGAAAAACACGTGCGTGTGGAAGGTCGCTAACGTAAAGGATGGCCACGAGAGGCGCTGCGGTCGGCGTGGGAGGGTGTGTAGTAGTAGTTGCCGGCGCCGGCTGTGCATCAGCTCCCTCAGGGAGGGGGATTTTGATGAAGGAGAATTCTAAATGGCAAGAGGTCCGTGGTAGTGGTCTCACTCTCCCCAGTACCATACCGACACCCTCTTTTTATTTAGGGTGAGCGAGTCAGTTACTCTGACATCCCCCTATTTTTATATTTTTTCTCTGGTAATGTTAGTATCATTAAACTAGAAATAATGAACTTAAGGGATTATTTCACGAAGCGACACGGACTCAGCCCAGAAATATTTTTTCATTTATGATGGTTACATACTAAACTTCAGTCAATGACAAAAAAAGGAGCTAAAAATGAACTCTTAATCTTGAAAACTAAGCATGCTGTGATTTAAAAATAAATAAATAAATAAATAAATAAATAAATAAATAAATAAATCAGCTTTGGCACTCACTCCCGAACGCCGCCGGCATACAGGAGACACTTTCGGATATATAGGCTCAGCGTTTAGGGGTTAATGTAGGATGATATTTTTAGGGATACTTTAGTGTTTGAACTTGCCAAGACAGGCAATTATAAGCATTTTTAGAGTAGGGTTCTAAGTATTTGTGGCTTCTAGCTATTTGCAGGGGTTCTGGTAAGCATCCCCCACAAATACAGGGGTACACTGTATTGACTTTGCTAATGTCTCTCAGTCAAGGGCAAAATATAGTTGTAGCAGAAAACAAAGTTTCCCCCTGACTTAAAACAGCCTTTGAATGAGTCTTGTCTCCTTGCATAAAAGGATATGACCAAGGAGATACTGATGATATAATACTGCACATCATCTGGTGTTTCCATATTTTCCCAAAAGGACTGCCAAAGATTTTTCCTTTTCTGACCTAAAATGGGAAATACATCACAATATGGTAGCTGGCATCTCCTGGACCTTGGGGAGGTGGATGCTGACTTAAGTTGATCAGCTTACTTGTTCCTAAGAACATCAGTTCTCACATTCTCTATTTACTTACAGCAACCATTCAAATATCTCTAAAAAATCACTGGATGTAATAGATTTTACAGGCTGAGGAGAATTATTACTATTCAGAAGAAACCTATACATATGGCAAGTACTAATGGGTATTTTGCTAACTTGTGCACAGCCACATCTGGGTAGGAAGAATGAGGGGAAAACTAGATCATTGTAGTGGGCATAGAAAGGAGCCCAATTGCCTCAAGTCCTATTATACTTGACAACTGTCTCAAACCCAAGGCACTATTCTAAAAGACAAACTATGAGAGACTTCTTTGATATTGGTTGGTCTGTAGTATGGTGTCCTGGTGGGACCATAAATGCAACTCCTTGAGGATTCACAGCAGCTACTGAAAATAGGGTTTCTTTCGTCAAAACCTTTAATTTAAGATGATTTGGAACTATCATCATCTTGGTAAGCTCTTAGTCAATCATACTTTTGAGCTAAAATGATAGGCTGTCAGATGGCAATATTTTGAATCTGTAACTCACTCATACAATAATATAATAAAGTTCACGTCTAATGATATGCAATTACCTTGTTAAGTGTAAGAGGGAGCCATTCTGTGTCTGTCCTCTACATCCTTTTTGCTGATGAGGTTGTTTCGTTATCAGATTTAATTTCAGAAGACGTTTTCTATGGTAAAACATTGATTTTGGGTTATCTCCCATTGCTGCAAGGCTAACCTGCAAGTTTGAAGACATTAAAGTTACTGTGAAAATTGCTTATTTAATATACTGTATACAACTGGGATAAAAGATCAACTCACAAATGCCTATATCATAATCTTGGCAAGTACAGACATTAAAGTATGATTGCTTTGTGATTCAAAACAAGAGACCAAGTTCACAATAAAGATGGATTTTCTTCAGTCACCAAATAGCGCAGTACACCTATTGGGTATGGGTGTAACAGCTGATTCCTTGACTTTATTGTCTTGGCCAGAATAAGAATGTACATAAAGTATGCAGAAATACACCCATTACTATTTGTGTGTATCGGGCAGTCCAAAAGAGATAGGCAAACAATATTTCAGTAGCGAATTTTTATAATGGGCCCATTGCATTTAAATTAGTAAAGAAAGTACTATTTATATATTCATTACTTGGCCAAATACATATTATGTCACCAACATACCTGGGCCAATACTACAATGTATAAGAGTGATTTCTTTCAGTATAGGTACTGCTTTTAAAAAATTCCATATACTAATTGCAAAACAGTGGAAACAAAGGGTTACACATAAGCCTACTAAAATTCTGAGAATAAAACTCTCCACTGAATACTTGTGGTTGTGAGGGTGAATGGTGAACAAACACATGCATGACCAACACTTTCTTCTTTGAGCATCCCTGTAGGAAATATCATGTACTTAATGTGGGCCCAGCCCTTTTCTCTCTCTCGTACATTATTCTTATTGACATCATTTAAAGCAGCATAATACTTTACTTCACTTAATACAATATAGTAATGAAGTCACATTTTTCATTATGCATGTGAAATAAAAAAAATTTTGGTACACAGCATTTCTGTATTGGCAACAGAAATGCCACCAACTAATGGGTTGAGGGTATTATTATTATTGAGGCAGTCCCCATTTCATGGCAGGGGTTCCAATCCTACCAAGGCGCCACTAATTGAAAATTCCCAATAATCAACATAATAAATGCCGTTTACGATCTCGTACCAATAAACCACTTATCGATGCTGTTAACCGCTTATCAGAGCCGACAAACCACTTACCAACACCAATAAACCGATGACTGCCACCGATAAAAAACTTACCGACACCAATAAAAAACTTATCAACACTGTACGTAAATCTGGTCAAAAACGTTGTTAGCCAAGTGCCATTAAACCGGAACACCAGTAACCAATGCCGCGGATAAGGAGCAAGCCCACAGAGGCCAATGACTTGAAATTCAAGCTTCCAAAGAATATGGTGTTCATTAGGAAGAAGTAAGAGGAAATAAAGGGAAATACAGAAAGAACAGATCTCACTTATTAAACAAGAAGAAAATATTTATTAAACACATAAAAGTGTATTAAAATGCAAGGAGAATAGTATTAGGGTAGTAAAGCATTGCATCTTTGCTTGAACCTCTGAAATTGCAATTGCATGCCATCTTCTGGGAGGCTGTTCAACAGTCCAACGGTGTGAGGAATAAAGAAATTCTGGAACTGCGAATTTTGACAGCAAGGCACAGTTTGCAAATGGGTGCTGTTGTTCAGCATCTCTGGTTCCTCAAGCAGATAAAGGGGATTAGGATCAATTGTGAATATGAAAGATCTGTAGAAATACAACTTAAGAAAAAGTAACAAACAAGAGACCATCCGACAATAGTTTAAGTCAAAACTGCTACTATTAAGAAACAAAACCTAAAAAGAGATAAATCTCTGGCAGAAGCAGACAACAACACTGGAGAACAGTATTCTAGTAAAGGAAGTACAAATTACCTAAAACAGGTTGTGTTGATTTTATCACTGTTGAATATATGAGACCTTATGAACAATACCAAACTTTCATGCAACATGTGCTGAAACTTTCATTAGATGTTTCTCAAAAGTCAGATGTTTGAAAATTCACCTAGAATAGTTAAAGCTTCACACACATTCAGCAAAGTTCCATCCATTTGAAGAGGAGGAGAGGTGGAACATCTGTATGTTCGTTTGTTTTTGCTTGTTTGTATGGTGTTTTTACGTTGCATGGAACCAGTGGTTATTCAGCAACGGGACTAACGGCTTTACGTGACTTCCGAACCACGTCGAGAGTGAACTTCTATCACCAGAAATACACATCTCTCACTCCTCAATGGAATGGCCGAGAATCGAAACCGCGACCACCGAGGTGGGACGCAAACCACATACCAACCACGCCACTGAGACGCTTGGAATATCTGTATGAGATTTACTAATCAATAAGTGTTATTCTTTTACTAAAGTTCAGCCTCATACCCCACCGACTAGACCATTACCTAATCCGGTCCATGTCCCAATTATGGATGAGGGCAGCTTCATTCCTCATATGTGGAGACTTTACTACACCCACAAGTATTGTATCATTGGCATACTGAACAATCTTGTTTTCCAGGCCAACAACCACTGCACTTGTACAAGAAAAACAGCAATGAACCAAGAACACTGCCCTTTTGGAACTCCAAACACAATAGGTCTTGGTTCATTGGAAATCTCATCCACATCAACTCACTGCTGACTACTTGTAAGTAAATCTTGAAGTAATCCTAAAGCATATCCACCCAATCCAAATTCTGAAGTTTACATTCAAGTTAGTTCCATCTCTTTTAAATAAGTTTTTTATTCCCTACAAATCTGTCCCAAAAATGTACAAACCTAACACCCTTTTCTTGGCATATTTGCTCCAGTCTGTCATTGATTCCAACTGCCTTGCTGAGGGAGTAGTGGCTTACATCGGTTCTAGGCAGAAGTCCTATAAGAATGCCATTATCAGCTTTCTCAGAGATGCTTTCTATAACATTCCTCAGGTTGGCTACAAGACCTTCTGTCTGGTCAGTTCTTCCATCTTTCAGAAATAAGTTGTTTCCTCCTCCCTGATCTATGATTGCACTTTTTATTCACTGCCTGGGCTATCTTCTTGTAGAGAAAGAAGTTAGTACATGGAAGGAGGAGGGGATTATTACCCAGGGTGTCCCCCTTACTGGTGGTGCCTAAGAAGGATGATTCAGTCCATGTATAAATGGATTTCCAAAAACTGAATGAGAAAACAATTCCTGTACAAGAAATACTGTACGTACATACGTATGTAGTAAAATTTGGAACCTCACCTTTCGAGTGAGGCGATCTCCGAAAGTGTCGACAGAGGAGGAGGACATATTGCAGAAAACACGAACACTTAACTTTACGAAACATTAAAAAATGACAGGAAACATTAACACTAAACTTTACGAACAACATTAACAAATGGCAGACAACATTAACACTCAACTTTACAAAAAACTTTAAATTAAATTTCTTTTTTTTTTTTTTTTTTTTTTTTTTTTTTACATTTTTTTTTTTTTTACTTTTTCATACTTTACATTTTTTACAAAATTTCAATTTCTTCACCAATGAATGGATGCCAGTCCGTTTACGGAATTTATCAAACCACCCCCAAGAAGCCTTGAAGTCTGGGGTTGCCGTCAATGTCCCTTCTCCTCTGTCGTCTTCGGCCTGGGCAATCAGATCACCGAAAATAGCGCTGGTCTTCTGGCATATTGCCGTCTTGGTTATCGTATTGCCACCGATTTCTTTGTCCTCAATCCATAGAAGAAGCAGGCCCTCCATCTCATCTTGCACGTGGCTCCTCTTGTTGGACAAAATAGTCATGCCCTTGGAAGGTGTAACTGTTTTGATGGCTTCCTTCTGCTTAAGAATGGTGCCTATCATCGACGGATTTCGGCCGTATTTGTTAGCGATCACACTCAACCACATGCCAGCCTCATACTTCTTGATAATCTCCATTTTTGTCTCCATAGAAAGCATTCTCTTCTTTCCGTGAACTGCAGCAACTTCTTGGGACCCATGACTATACGTACGTAAGTAATAAAGTTACTAATTAAGTTCTCACACAACACGATAAAGTACAAAGCAAAATCACAGACACGAATTTACGTTAACAAACGAAATCGTATATGAACGAATGAATTCCATGTGTTTACGATAACGATGCTGCTATGGAGTGACCGAACAACGCCTTTACGTAGATACACGATGAGAGAGATGCTGACCAATAGGAGAGCAGGATCTTACGGCGGTGACTAGCATCAGGAACCAATGGGAGAGCGGGAGGATGGTGGCGAGTCTACTCAGTTGGCGGCAACAACCTTTCGTAACCTGAATTATTTTTGTATGCAGAGACAAAAAAATCTTTGTATTTGCTTTCGTAACTTGAATTTTTCGTAATTTGAGACTTTCGTATATTGAGGTTCCACTGTATTAGCATTTTTAATGACTGTGTCAAATTTACACGAAACTTCCCCTTGTGCGAGGGGGTCTGAAACCTAACCTCGCGTAAATTCAGGGTATTACTGTAATTCTATATTATCATACTTTGTGCAGAAGTGCTCATCCAAATTTTTAATACCACTTGCATTTGCTAATTTTTTTCAGAAGAGAGAACTATGTTGTAGTATGTACAGTGGGGCATTGCTTAATCGCGGATCAGTAATCACGGAATCAGTCATTTACAGGTTTTTTCTTGGACCACTTCTCATGCTATATTGCTGGTATGAATCGCAGCTTCGCGGGACAAACGTGTTTCATATGCGATGTTTATCGGTAGGCTAAGCCTCGGCCGCGGTCTGATAATCACCAACATACATGAAAGAACTCACATTATGATGTTAACTGACAATTAAGGTAATAAAACTATTCTCACCTTATATATTATTGGCATATCTTCATAATAAGTAGCCTATTCAAGGTATATGTATGACATTCATTGGTAGGCTAAACCTAGTTGCAGTGCGAGAACCACCAACATACATGAACAGATTCACATTATGATATTAACTGACAATAAAGGTAAAAAAACCATTCTTGCATTGTATATTTTAGGCATATCTCTGAATTAAGTTCCTTCGGCAACTAAAAACAGTGATGATACTGGTAAAACGACATCAGTTGATTATTTTAAGAATGTGAACAAAACCAGAATGCAAATGGTAGATTGCTATGTTCATATCATAATACAGGCAAGTCCCCGGGTTACGAAGGTCTCGGCTTACGACGTTCCGAGGTTAAGGCGCTTCTCAATTATATTCATCAGACATTATTTCCAGGGTTACAACGCCTACAAAGCTCATCTGGCAGATGAAATATGACATCAAAAATGCAAAATAATCAATATTTGAAGGTTCTTTTGATGAAAAATGCAATAAGAATGCAGTTTACATAGTTTTCAATGCACCCAGAGCATTAAAAGTAAGGTTTTCTTAGCATTTTTTACGATGTTCCAGCTTACGACGCTTTTCGGCTTACAACGCGTCTCAAGAACGGAACCCCCGTCGTAACCCGGGGACTGCCTGTACTATAATATGGTAATAATACATGCAATATGATTAGACACAGTAAAACAACAGTTTTATTAAAATGATCATTATTCTCAATACACAATTATTATTCAACTTTTGCTAATGGATATTTGTCAATGTTACAACCTAATCAGGCAACAGTCTCAGTCTCTCTCTCTCTCTCTCTCTCGAGAGAGAGAGAGAGAGAGAGAGAAACAGCTGATTGCTGATGTCACCTGCCATAACTATCGAGCGTTTATCAAGTTGTGTTTAAGTTGTCACTGCTGATATTCAATGGTGGCTTCCAAAGGTAAAAATAAAATACATTTTTACTCATTCTTCATGTAACGGAGATCTGAAGAAAGAATCTCTCTCTCTCTCTCTCTCTCTTTGCGACGAAGCGTAAAACGAAATACGTAAAATCATTTTTTACCTTGTATATTATCGTCATATCTTCATAATAAAAAGGCTATTCGTGGAATAATTTCATATAAATGAAATAAACTTTTATCTATGCGAAGTCAGTCAGCTGACAAAATGTACGTACGTATATGAAAATCAAATTATGGTAGCGTTCACAGTAAGATTATCTTTCGAAATTGTAATAGTACTAGTCATGGTAGTAATAATGTTTGGAATATACGTAACATTCATTTTCAATACAAAATATTATTGTTATTCTGGTAGTAAATAATAGTTTAGAATGATCATATGTACTCTGCATTGTCAGGGGTTTGTGGCAGCAATGAAACAAACTAAATAAAGTTTTCCTTTTAGGCTACGTGTTTAGGAAAACATGAATAGAATCGGCTTTGCAACTTCGTTCATTTCAATATTTTTAATGAAACAATAACTATCATTTGTACTACTAACATGGATCTGTTGAGTCCAGTGTTACCAATTTTGCATTTTCAATGCTAGCTTTCATTTTCTTGAGGTAATTAGCAAGAAAATTTTCAATCTAGCATCTGCCAGGAAAACTTGCATTTGTTTTCAAATACATCTAGCATTTTGACATCAAATCTTTGCAATGTTAAGTTGAATATCTCTCTTATTCTGCCATGTTTGATGTATCATGTAAGAAAAAGAACAAAATCTTGCAAAACCATTTTCAGGAATTGAATAGAATAAGTTTTGAAATTATTAGGAATCATGTGTGTGTTAGAAACATGTTTGAATCGAAAAAGAGAGCAACCGGTTGAAATTGGCTGGGTGGCATTATAGTGTATGATGTGAATTTTTTTTTAGCACTTTATGGAGCAAAATCTAGCAAGAAATTGCCATTCCCATTTGGCAACACTGGCCTGCCCACGTTTTATGTTGTTATTGAAGTCGTGTTCGCTGCGTTCTTTAAATTGCACCCATATAAACAAGTTAATTATGTGGCATCCAAAAGCCCCGATTGTTTTACTTTTATGATTGCACTGCAAAATTTCACCATCTTTATCAACATAGAATGTTGGTGATTACCCATATGATTTACATAATTTTAGTATTTCACTTACCTCTCTCCCTCTCTTTCTTTATAAAAGAAAAGAGGGCCACGTGAGTACATAATAGCACATGCTTATGTAGGCTTCTCGCTGTGATCCATAGGCTAGTAAGCTACATATGTACAGTAGTATGTATACTACAGATATTTTTAAGGCTAATGTTGTAAAATAACTTTGAAACTGTCTTGAATTTAGTTTAAGGTGATAGTTGAAGACATATTTGGTGTTTGATCTAAAGTAGGCAGTTATAAACATTGGAATAGTGGTCTTGGGTGGGTTAACTATTAAAGTAGGTAGTTTTTAGCAATTTTTGAGGGGGGGTACCAGGATAACACGGATATTTACTTATCACGGGGGGTTCTGGGCCCTATCCCCCACGATTAATGAGGCCCTACTGTAATGAAATTAATATTGGGTAATGATCACTGGCATTCCAATCTAATCTACTACGTACTATTTGCTTGTTGTACAAAAAATTAAGTCTAAAGAAGAAAAGGTTCCAAGGATTTTTGAAAAATATGTGCTGATTTCATCATCATTTATACAGCACATGGTGTTTAAATCTATGAATTTTTCTATTTCATTTCATCATCTATTAGGGTCTGTACGATACAGCCCATCAGGTCGTGAGCATTAAAATCACCTACTAGTAATGTAGGTTCCTTGGCATTGTCCTGTCAAACCTTAAGTTTATCAATGTCATAATTTTTATTAAGTTCGTTGTATAAATTATAAAAAAAAAAATTATCATTTTTTATTCGTATTTTAATACTTGATATTTTTAAGTCAGTAAAGTTTACAGGTACTTTGTCATACTCATATATGGCTGTACCTAAATTTCATTCCTCACCTCTAGATGCAGATGCCAAGGTATATTTACCTATTGTTGACATAATTGATATGTTGTAAACATATCATTGGTTCCTATTCTTTTAGTAATCGTTGCATGTCTTATAGATGTAATCTGGTCTGTAGAACATTTACATTCCATTGTATAACATAGCTATTGAAAATATTTTGTTATAGATGTCGAGTTTTGCTTTCTTTTTATGTCTTATCAGCTTGGATTTTTCC
>NC_087217.1:35817733-35844255 GCF_015104395.2 Macrobrachium nipponense | reverse complement strand
TCAGCTTGGATTTTTCCTAATAATTTACTCATGACATTCATTTGTTTTTCTTTATAATAACAAATGTTTCATTTGTTTCCTTCTTGTACCAATTATTGGTGATGAAGTAATCTCTTCTCCCTTGACATAATCATTATCTATTTGGATATCTGCATCCATATGTTTTATTCGTTTTTCATATACTTTGTCTTTGGTTTTAATCAATATTTTAAGATAATTGATAAAATATTATCCATATCTTTGCACCCGTTTCTTGATTCTTTACAATTTTTAGTTTTTTCTGTGCTCCATTACTACTTTCTGTATGTATTTTTGTTTCACTGTTTATTCCAGGTATTGAAGAACAAGTATGCTTCATAGGCAGATCTTGAATTCCTCTCACCTTCAACTCCAATTTACCTTCTTTTATAGACACCCCCAGTTCTATCTTGTAACATTTTTACTGTATGGTACTGTATATATATGTAGTACATACATTCTTGGACCTTGCATGATGGTCTTGCCCATAGTTTATACACTTTGGCTCACTGCATTCCATTTGTGTAGCATGTTCTTCAGATCCACAATATGCACACAGATTCTTTTCAACAATATTCTTTGCATGCCCATATTTACTATAATTTTGATACTGTAATGGTTTTGGGACATATGGTCTTATATCTCTGTTTTGTCCAAATATTTTAATTTTCTTATGTAGATCTTGACCTTCAAAATTATTTTTGCAATTTTTAACACTTCCTTATTTCTTTGCTTACTCAGTACATTGTATATCTCACAATCTTGAACTCAGGATATCTTTACTATTTTATAAGAGTCCAAGAGAATACTCTTTTCGATTGGTTTGTCACTGTTCTCAGGAAGCACATTAGTACCCTGCATGCTATTATCTATTGTCATTATAGACATATAGTCCACAGACTGACTCTTTGTTGTGGCTTCTATAAGCCATGTCTTTTGTCTGTCTAAATGACATTTCTGCCATTGACTGTCTGTTTGATAGGTAGATTTCTGAATTTAGTGCTGAAATTTTCCATTCTGTTTCTATGGTTTGATACCTTGACCAAACTTCCACTCCCAAAGAGGGAGTCAAAGTGAGCCAAGGTTCGTCAAATATGATATTTACTTCTTTTGGGTTTTTGTACAGGAGCATAAGGTTCCAGAGTAATTAAAGTGGGCGCTGAAAGTCTTTGCACCCCTGAAGGCTGCGCAAAGACTTTCAGCGTCTTAAAGAATCCTCCATTCAGTCACGGAAATGCTGAGAGAAAAAAATGACTAATTGGCACCTTTTGTTATTGTTTTCCACTGTGTCCTTGATTAAGGAAACAATAACTGATGCAGTAGCTCATTAGCCGTGGTGTAAGTCGGTTTTTTTTGCTGGCACTCCTGTCAGGATTTGTTCGTCTCGTGGTGTTGCCCTTGTGTTGCCAATCCCTGTGCCTTTATGCGTAATGGTGGGTCCTTATACTTCTAGGGATGATCGTGTAAGGGTCATTCAGTGTTTTGAATTAGGGTTAAATACCGCTGAAATTGTGCGGCAGACGGATTTGAGAAGTCGAACAGTTCAGAACATTGTTGCGGCCGGTACAAGGCGTCAGGGAAGAAAGAGGTACCTCTTCCCGCCAAGAAGTCTGGGAGGCCCCCGTTGCTGTCTGAAACGATCTATTTTGCTACTGAGAAGGGAAGCAGAGCTTAATCCTTCACACAGCGCTCGTCAATTCAGGGAAGAAAACCCTGAAATTTTAGGAAAGTGTAAAGTACGTACTTTACAGACGTACTTGTCATGCAAGTTGGGATTCAAGAGTGTTGTGGCTCCTAAGAAGAGCAAGCTAACTGACGCCCATATTAAGAAACGAAAGTTTTTTTTTCATAGATTTGGTAAATGGGACGTTAATAACTGGAAAAAAAGTGTTGTTCACTGACGAATCCACATTCCATTGCTCGGCAAGCACCTCAACGAAAAAAGTTTTTTTTTTGGCGAAGTCCCCGCCTTAACAAGTGCAGTGACAAACTTATTCGTCCTCGTGAAAAGTTTCCCAAAACTTGATGGTATGGGGTTCTATGGGTTATGAGGGAGTTGGGGAATTGTGTATATTTGAAAATAATGAACGAGTGAAACCAGCACCTTTATTACGTTGTGCTAAATGAATATTTTAGAGGGAGCTTTGAGAAGACAGGTGCTTCAATTCTTCAGCAAGACGGCGCACGGTGCCACACAACGCCATTGATTAGGAACTGGTTGCAGGATTGTGGTGTGGAGCTTTTAAGTGACTGGCCCCCTAATTCCCCTGATTTTAGTCCCATAGAAAATCTGTGGTCGATCATTAAAAAACGTTTGCAGAAGGTTGACTGCTCCAATATCGAGAAACTCAAAGCCGCCATCATCGCTGCTTGGAACAGTATCGAACCAGAGATCTGTCAGCACCTCATTGAAAGTGTTCCCCGACGGCTGAAGGCAGCTAAAGAGAACAAATTTGGTGCTACCAAATACTAGAAAGTCTAAGGTAAACTGACACACCATTTCAATATCTTTACTAAATTTTTGCATTCCTTTACAGGTCGAAGAAGGTGCGCGTGTGTATGCGTTTGCCTAAATTGCACTGGGGTGTAAAGACTTTCGGCGCCTACTTTACATTAGGATTTGTTTTTTATTTTTCTAAAGAGAGGTTGTCAGAGAAGGTTCCAGCAGTTATCAATGGTGCCAAGTCATTACCGTCAAAGGGTCCAGGGGTACTTGAATCTTTAAAACTACCATTCATAGACTGAAGTAATAAAAAAAAAAATAAGTAAACCTGAACACCTAAAAAAAAATATCAACAGTCTTTTATGGAGTTGATTCTTCTACTAATGGCACAAGTGAGCAACGACTACCAAATATCCGCATCCCTACCCTACCCACAGGAGATAGCATAATATGATTAGAGTGGCCCAAATGTAAGCCAAACCTGCTTGCTAAGACTGAGAGTATTACAGGAATACTATCATCCCTACCATAATTATGTTATGGGCAAACTGGATAGAATGCTGAGTATCCTATCCTCAGAAGCAGACCCCCTTGGATTCCGTGGTCCGAGTCCCTGCAGAATAGTTCTTGCCATGTTATCTCTCAGGTCCTAAAACATTATCGGGGTCAAGTTGAATAGTTCCCTAGACCCACAGTTGCTACTTACTTAGCTTCGGATAGTAACCCATTCAGAGCTATGATATAATTTCCTATTTATCAGGGCCCAACTAAATTTATTACCTAAAGTGGAAAGTTCTACATATATTAATCCAAATAAATATTTATTATATCATGGGACAGTTTGAACCCAGTACAAATTCCTGGGGTTCAAGAGCACCCTTACCATGTCAAGATGATCGCAAATTGAGGGGTTGAAGGTTGGAGAACAAGGCTAGTATTCAGTGTAACCTTCTTTTAAAAGGGTTGCCTACCAAGGCTAAAGAGATCCTTCTACCCACTGGTTTGATTTCGGAGTGTTCTTCCCCTAAAAGAGTTGCCTGCCAAGGCTAACAAGTCTTCTTTCTCAACTCATGTAGGCAGGGATGTCACACACTAAGATGAATGTTGCTAAGAAAAGCCACATTAACCCACTACTAAGAAAGTATTTTCCTGAATTGTATGAACCAACAAAGCTAATAACTAGCTTAGTAAGAACATTTGTTTCATGCATTCTTATTACTACCGTACTGTTATATGTGTGATAATCATACTCAGTTAACTAAACTTGTAGTCACCACCCTACTTATGAAACATCATTCACATTACAAACATTCTGGATATGAACAGACAGGGTACAGGTTAAAATAGTGACTTTTATAAAATAAATTTTTTAGGTACTTACCCTCTATCATTAGCTTTATCTGCAGCTACTTGGTGAGGGTTCGAAAAGTATCAAAACTAAAACAATCATTAACCCTTACTGGACAGGTAAATATATTGATATGCAGCTCCTCAGGCAAGGTAAACTTTGAGGTCGGCCAATTTTAAAAAAATAATAAAAATAAATAAATAAATAAATGGAAACGGGAAGATATGCAAATGTATATAGTGAGAGAAAAAAATTCTGAAAAATTTCCCCTACCTTCCACAAAATTTGACAATTACAACCTCTTATATGTTTTTTTTCCAATAAATAATTTTTATTTTATTTTGTAAAATTATAATTACTGCTCATACAATATCAAAACAGATAGAAATAAAATCTAATAACAAATTCTTAGCGTATTTGTTGAAAACTATTTACGTAAATTGACCAAGAATAAAGGATTCCATAACTTTTTTTTACTTTTTACATGATTTTCTAATATTTCTTTGCAACTTTTTTTCTTGTTAAAATTACATTTAATACTGACATACTATCTTATAAAAGACCAAGATCAAAAACCAACAGCACCCCTGGTACATTTACGAGCAAATTTACAAAGACATCATATGAGACAGAGACGTAATATATTCTCCCTTGAAGTTACAAGCAAAACTGAAGTCCTGAGATGCCCGATTCATGGTTTTAGCCAGTGTAAAAATTGCCATTAGTGAATTTATGGTTATAGAAGTATTGGCACCTCTTTCCTGCACGATGCTTTCCAAATCGATGGCACTTAATATTGTTTATCTACAGGCTAAATCTGTCCACCCCAAACTTGTTATTACTACTCCCGAGGATCAATCAGTCCATAAAGGATTAATGAATGCTCACAGTAGTTACCCTCTTTGAAGGATAGTAGTAAGACAGCATATGTTTTAGTTTACCCTCTTTGAAGGATAGTAGTAAGACAACGTGTGTTTTGGTTGTCATTCTTCTCTAAATCTCTTAAGACGGGAGGATGGAGGGATCTCACTGACAGAGGGTTCCTAAAATTGGTTTTTCTTAAAAATAATTATTTTTGAGGTGCAACTTACACTCTATCGATAGCTGACTCCAACATTTGAGTGCTGGAGGAGGCATGAATGTAAGTGATAGTTCAGTTGATGTTCTCTCTCTCTCTCTTTTAATGTCTTTGTGCTTAATGTATTCCATTACAAGTTACACTGCAATACTGTGCATGTTCCTTAACTGAATATGAATTATCATAACATAAAAACAGGAAACAAAACAAGCTCTAGTAGGTCAGACACTACCTAGGCCTTTTCACGCCATCCAACACTACATACCACTCCCTCCTAGCCAGGAAAACTGCTCCCCAGCTCCACCCACCTTCCAAAACAATCCCTTCTCAAAGCGAGCTCTTCTATAGAGTCCTCCTGCTCCTCCTCTACCTTGCTGCCCAGTCATCCGACTCACCCTGAATCTTGGAAACTTCTCGAAGCCTCCCCCACCCCCTCCATGCAAGTTCCAAGGGCATTTCAAGTGAGTGAAAACATTTTTTTTTTTTTTTTTTTTTGCAAAATCGTTCAAATATTATGGTGCAAAATAACAATTATTCATATGAGCTGAACTGTTAAGTTTCATATGCAATTATTAGGGATCAAAAGAGCATGCCATCCATTAAGGGTTAATAAAGCATGACTTTATGGCTGACTCTAATAGACATCAAATAACAAAGAAATAAGAAACCAAAACATGTTATTGAAGAATGCTGAGTACAGTTGAAATAAAAGACTACCATAAACATAAAAATCTTGCCCATACACTTATCAAATGCTTTACAAGGGTGCAATTAGTCACTGACATTAAGTTGTGTGCTGGTAATTAGTAGAATAACAAATGACTTAATAATTAATAGCCAGGTACAGTAGTTTGGTTAGAAGTAATAGTTCACAATCCCTTGTTTGAAACCCTTGGGTAACTGTGCTTTGATTTTCTTATTTTTTTCAAATTTCATAACAGATTTCCCCCCCCCCCCCCCACCCCCCCGGTGTAGTATGGACAGTTTAATTTTCAGTTTACAATCCAGAATTGTACTCAAACATAGTAATTATGATTGTGGAAAAAAAAGGTTTTCCAAAGAAAAAATGACAAATTTTCTATGACAATTTGTATTTTTCATAGCTACAAACCTGAGGTTTTAACAATAGGATAATTTCTAGTGCCTAGCTGGATCCAGTTAAATCGCAGATGAAAGCAACGGAATCTTTATGAGATCTGGCAACGTGTGCGTATATCGGATGAAAAGTGGTCAAGGACACACCCACGCCACAGCGTTCAGTCTTTCCCAACTTGGGATGTCTTAGCTAGGCAGAGGGGCGGCTAGAGGTAGGCAGTACAACATTAAGACCTCAGGTTTGTAGCTATGAAAAGTACAAATTCTTTGAAAATTTGTCAATTGTTCATATGTGATCAAACCTTCGGTCTTAAGAATAGGATAGATTATACTAAAGAGGGAGTTACAGACATCCTCAAACTTGCTGGGGGCATACATACCAGTCCAGCTCCAGAAGAAATAACTTCCAGAGAGGGAACTGATGCCCGTGAGAAGCTAGAAACATTGATATCCAACCATTCAGACATGGAGCAATGTATAATGATATATGGGAGGATCATTGAATAGGGAACTACAGAGAAAAAACATTGACTGTCCAATAACAAACCAACAGACCTGGGTTTGTTACCCACTCACTACTTCCCCCTTGCCAAGGAGCGGAGCATATGCTACCAAATAGAGGGTTGATTATTTACATACCAAGCAACCAAACTATCAGTTGATGACTACTACCTTACTCACCTGTATCAGACCAGTCCAGGGATCTGGAAGTATGCGTCCCTCAAATCTATCAACAGCATGAAGTTGCCCTCCCTCACAGCTGCCAAAACTGAACACGGTCGCCATCTTGAACCTCATCTTCCTGATGAAGTGATTCAAGGTGGATAAGTCGATCACAGGCCTCCAACCTCCTGACGCCTTGGGCACCAAGTGTGACTGTAAAACCACGGAGACGGATGCACCACTTCCTCTATCGCATCCTTATCAAGCATCTTCTGCACCTTCCTCCTGAACAGCCAAGAACTTCAGAGAATCCAAAGGATACACCCTCCTGAGCAGAGGCTTGTCCGAGAGTAGGGGACAGAAGTCGAATGGCAGTAGATACCCCACCCAAAGTACATCTACTACCCACTTCTCAAGCCCATAACTCTGCCACTTGGCCCACTGGCCTGCCAGGCAACCCCCAACCCATGGCACAGAAGAGGGAGAGGCGCTTAACCTGCTGACGACCCCCTTTACCTCTGACCCTGGGGCCCCTTCTTGGCTTAAAGGAACAGGAGCAAAAGGAATGTTGGTTCTCTGACCTAGGCTGGGATGAACGGGGAGGCCCTCCTGGAACTGAACTCGACGGCTACCAGGCGACGACCTTCGTGACTGCTGCTGGGCAGGGGGAGGAGGAGCCAGATGTCTCCGAGGACAAGACTCAGACTTAGTGTCAGCCCGATGCCGGTCTATCACATCCTCCAGCTCAGTCCGAAGGAACAGAAATTGAGATTCCAAAAGATCCCCATTCCTCAATGCCAGCAAGGACTCAGGGTCAACTGATCTTTCCATCCTGAATAAAGCAGTCTCTCTTCTAAATAGAACATTAGCCCATAAATTAACACTGAGGTGTGCAAGATACAAGTATGCCTTCTCTCCAGACTGCATAAAGGAAGAAACTCTGTCGTTCGTCTCATTCAAACTTCTCCTGAGAGACTAAGCCTAGTAAGATTACTAATCCACAAATAACATTAAGAAAAAGCATAAAGTTGAACATAAACCCAGACATATACAGGCAGTCCCCGCCTTACGACGTTCTGAGGTTACAACGCTTTTCAATTATACTTATCAGAAATTATTTCCAGTTTTACGACGCATGTTCTAGGGTTACGGCGCCTACAATGCTGATCTGGCAGAAGGGATATTACTCCAAAAATACAAAATAATCAATATTCCAAGGTTTTTATCATGGAAAAATGCAATAAGAAATGTTTTCTTAGGATTTTGACAATGTTCCGGCTTACAATGATTTTCGGCTTACAAACGTGTCTCAAGAACGGAACCCCCCTAAGTAACCCGGGGACTGCCTGTATATATAATAGTGAGGGTCAGATAAATGGATCTGAGAGAAATAAAACACATGCAGGCATAACTATAGGAATTACTTTTATTTTAGATTATCAAAATTTTCTTTAATAGTTCACTCTTGGATGCAACTTTGTCAATTATTAAATCATTATCGAGAGACATTAATATAGCCCTCTCTACTGTCATTAGCATAAACTCCTGGAGGTGTTCCTGTGAAAGTCTGCTTCTAAGATGATTTTTTATGAATTTCAATGTAGAAAAACTTCTCTCACAGGAAACTTGAGTAACTAACAAGGGCAGGAGATACTTGTAAGCTAGACCAATTATATGATAGGCATCAGTTAACAAGTTGTACAGACGGCCAACGAAGAATTGGCGTAGTTTCTTAATTCATTGTTCGTTATGGAAATATTGCCATATGAAGGTGCCAGATTATTTACTTAACAATAAATAAAATTTCCTTTGAAAGGTGCTATACTTGAAATAAATTACATTAGAACTGAGTAGACTTATTCAATGTATTAAAGAAAATTATTTGCAAAGAAAAGGAAAATATATACTGATGGGTCCACGATTTCTAATTTATTCTCAACTCTAGCTTCGTGACAGCATACCGAAGATTTTGAAGTTGGCTTTGCTGCCGCTCGAGTCTTGACTCAACATATCGTACTGCACTGGGGTGCTGTCATTTCGTCTCCTACAGCCGATAAATAATACATCAAGGCGTTAACATTCTTTGAAAACGATGTTTAGTTAAACTAATTTTGTCCTTTGATCAATAAAATAATTTGCATGACACATTTAGTGGGCCTAAATTGGACTAATGATTTTTCCCACATGATTAGCCTAGGTCAGTTTTCAGCAGCATACTCTCTCGGATACGTAATATTAATAAATATTTAAATCGACTATATTATATATATATATATATATATATATATATATATATATATAATATATATATATATATATATATTATATATATATTATATACACACACACAAATATATATATATATAATATATATCTATATATATATATATATATATATATATATATATATATATATATATATATATTATATATATATATATCTGCTTCATTTGACTATTCCCGTTATTCTTGTTTTATTAGCCATGTTCGCCTTTCGTCTTATCCTTTTCATAATTGCTTTAACATATTAACTCAGACCTAGCCATTCAAAGTCAAAAAGCAATCATAAAAAAATCAAACGAATATAATTCAGTCTTATTTTTCATCGAATTCCTTGAATATTATCCTGTTTCATTTGGACACCTTGGAAAGCTGTGGGAGTCAAAACTGAAGATACATTAAGAAAGGCTTACTTTCCTTAAAGCTTTCTTACGTTGATCTTTCTGTAGCTGTTCATTTCTTCTAAATAGAAATTAATTCAAATTAGTTTCACATGTATGCCTACTAGACCTACTACCATAAGCTATAATGAGTAGCTGAAAGGATAAGAAATATGAAAGGTGTGACGTTCTCGTTTAAGTCTATTTCATATGTTTTTTTTTTTTTTTTTTTTTTAAAGAGAAACCTACTGCTTTAATCAAGGGCTGCTCTTTGGACGGCTACAGGGTGTAACACGAGTGTGTGCACATTTTATTTGGGGAATGAAAGATAAAGTTTCTTTGAACAGAAAATATTTTTTAAACATGCCTTTTAATTAAGGCGTCCGTTGTCGGTGTGGGGAATTTTAAAATAACCGTTATCATTAGTGATGCTTTCACGAGATGGAGTTCGTAGTGAGAAGTCGGATCTAGTCGCCTGAGATGTAGAAGAGAGCGGAGGTGGCGTATAGGAGTGATGGAAGGATTAGGCCGATGTTAGTAAAGTATCTCCCAATAAAATGTATTCTTTAGGTTTTGAAGAAAATAATATGCATGCATCATTGAAACCGTTTCCCTCCCCTCTCTATCCGTGGCGTATTTACTGGGCCCCCACCAGAATATAAAAAACCTAAACAAAAAAAAAGAGTAAGGCCTAACTTAATCTCTCATCCATCAAAGATAAGTTTTGCTTATTCATTAGACTTATTCATTAGACAACTATCAAAGACTTCAAGTGTAGATTTAAAAATCTCTTCCTCTCCATCTAAAGTATTCATCAGACACAGTCATAAGCGTAGCGCTAGTTATAGTTCCTGGTTCAGCAATGTCGTGCGTGGCACTAGAATTCAAAGTTCACAAATGAATGTTGCTCAGCAACAATTTACACTACTGTTTTGTCTTGCTCTCATGTGTTTGCTTCGAGGTATTCCACCTCTAGGCCCTGTTCTAAATTTTGCCGTTCTTTAAACAATTTTATTCATCTATGTATGATTCTCTCCGGTTTATTAAGCTTTCTTGATATCTCTCCAACTGGAACTTGCACCGAATGCAGTGCAATAATTCTCTCGCTCATCGAGGGATGTTTCTTAGACCGATAAATGACACATTGACATTAGATTCCCGTGCACATAACATCAAAACCAATAGAGTGAGGTCGCCTGGTTCACACTGTTAGATATCGTATTTTTTTTCGTTTTGTTTTTAAATTTGATAGCATTTTGTGAGATTCCAATGTTTTCTGTAAATTTAACAATGGAATAGTTCATCTACCTTCAACTTAATATTGAAATGATAATTTAAGGACTATGTTTATGCGATACTACTAGTGATAGGTGTCTCCTATCTATTTGGTAATGTATATCTATGGTTGTGATATGACGTTTTTTATCACTTCGTTTCGCTCACGTCAATTTTGCTATATGGAAAATAGTTTTACACAATAACATAACATAAGGTTCTAAAGATATCAGTGACTGTTTTTAACGTCATTACACATGATTTCTTCCCTCTTTGAAAAGAAAAATAGATAAATAAGGCATGAATCGTGCGTCAGGCAGGAATGGTGAACGAAAAATTATGAAACCCTGCCACGAGTTTTTTGGCCGACAGTACCTACTGAGTATCTGGTAACAGCAGACTGGACAATTCTTACATGATGAACATTTCGTTGCAATTGTCTCATGTCTGTCTTCATTTAAATAAGACTGGTGTTCATCCTCATCATTCATATCTTTAATGGTGTAGTCTTCCAAGGGTGCATTTTGCAATTTTTCCCAGTGTGTAGCTAGACTCCTTAATTCCAACTCCAAGTTTTCAGCTGTTGTCCGGCTGTCGAACTTAGGCAATGGCTTTACTGAGTTCTTTAAATCAAGACTCATACTCTTCAATATTGCTGTTCTTCAGCTGATCAAAATTTCTTGGGTATAGAATCTATAAATCGTTGTAAAGAGTCCCATGAGAAAGAAATTGATCACTGAGGTTCTGTGTGACTTTGTCCAATATTAGATCATATACCTCGACTTCATAAGCCTTCTCTGCGTCATTCAACCCTTTCATCATAAGCTTCTCGCAGGCGTCGTTTTCTTCTTACTAACTCTTTTTCAGTGGCAATTCTGTCTGCACCTCAACTCCAAATCTGCGTTCTCTTCATCTTCTAGCTGTTCATTAGCCCAACAAACAAAATGATCTGCAGCCACCTTAATATCTCCAAAATCTCAGTTTATTTAATCCAGACTCTGTTTAGTAGTAGCAACCATTCTGTATGCAGAGAGAATAATCCATTCTGTTTGTTTGGCAAATATTTCGAAAGGGAAGTAGTCTGCTCAACTAAACAAAGAAATATTTGAGCAGTCAGTATGGTTTCATATTTGAGTAGTGATTCAATGTATGCTTTGGCTTGCTGCGAACATCTGATTTCGTATTTTCATGTTCTTGTATGGGTAGCCAAAGTTAGCAGAACATCTGTGTATAGGGCATTATGAGGTTGCATTGCCAAAGTTTCCAAATATTTTTCTTAAAGCATTATCTATAGCCCACCAGTGAGTTTCACCGATAGGAGAGAGGCGTTGATGGCGAGAACTTTTGTGTTCATTCACCCCCATTATCATTCGCTTATAAGATTCTCTGATAAAGACTGCAATATAATTCAACAAGTTGAAAAGTGAGGCACTTGCTATTACTGCTCCAGTTGTTTCTGCCAGTACTAAATTCAAAACATGTGCATAACACCATACATGAACTTGATTGGGTGAATGGGAAGAAAGTAAGCAGAGAATCCCCTATAATGCCCCTGCATCTTGGAAGCTCCATCTGTGGCATTACCAATGCAATTGCTTACATCCAGTTCAAGTTTTTCTAGGACATTCTTCAACATTTGAACAAAATACTCTCCTGTAGTTGTTTTACAATTCACAACTGCAACAAGTCTTTCATGAATAACATCTGTGACATACTAAGAACAACAGCACACTGGTCCTGTGAAGTAATATCCTGTGTTGTATCAATTTGCACAGAGTACATTCTAGCTTTACGAAC
This sequence comes from Macrobrachium nipponense, assembly GCF_015104395.2. Lineage (NCBI taxonomy): Eukaryota > Metazoa > Arthropoda > Malacostraca > Decapoda > Palaemonidae > Macrobrachium > Macrobrachium nipponense. The sequence continues at coordinate 35,831,878 of NC_087217.1, read as the reverse complement.
TTCATTAGCAATGGATTCCTGAATAATCTGCTAAATTGTACTTCAAATATTATTAACAGTGGTCTTAGACAAAAAGCTGACAAAAGAACCTCTGTCCTTTGACTTTGTCTGCTGCATTCTTTTGCTCTTTTCCAAACATTCAGTTAAGTGGTCTTCCATGCATATATCATATTTTCCCAGGAGAATTATCATTTCTAAAGTTACCATGGTCAATGCTTGGATCATCCAATGTATAACAGGTTACTGACTACGTACCCCTATAACTAAGCCCCCTCTTCCCAATGATTTTAACTACGTACATCAATTATTCTTTGCAATACCATACGCCTTTTCTAACTTGTTCCCTATGTAGCGATATTTGTTTGCCACCTAACAAATGCCTTATATCTGACTCAGAAGCTTCTATGAAAATATGCCTCTCCACAGTGCTTCTGTAGACATGCTTCCAATCATTCATTCCTCTAATAAATATATTCTTGTCAGAAGTATTAGCAAAAACAATATAGATGTAGCAATATAACAGGTGACTTTCTTCGCTGTATGAAAGCCATTCCCTATTTGTACCATCCTTACAGTGAAACACTTTTCGTAATATGTACTGGATTTGCTGATGGTTGCTTTGCGTGAAATTTGAAAAATGATGGATAATCGTCTAAATTTTTTGGCCTCGTAAGGCACTCCAGCTCACTAGGTCTTTCTTTGCAGCATGCTATTATTGATGTGCCCTTACTTAGCTGGCCTATTTTAAGCTCATCAACCTATAAGAAAAAAATAGGAAAGCCTGTCAAAAATAATGAAATAGAATAACACTAGTTTTCTAAAAACCTTTAGGCAACTCTACCCTGCAGCCTTCTATGGATTTGTATATACAATACATCAAGAGTGCCTCCAGGTCATAAGCAAAATGACCTTGATCTTATACTATAATTCTCCTGCATTTCTTTCATCTTATGGAGAGTTTGATTACCCTGAATTTGGGCAGGCTCAGGCTGTATGTCTAAGAAAAATCTGAAGTATTTGCAAATGCATATGCACAGACTTCACAGACTTTTTTTTTTGGCTTTAAGATAAGGTAACCTATACAAAGTTAGGAATGTCCTATCTATGCATGATAGTTTATGTCTACTCACAAGTAGATGCAATCTTGCAAGAGAATTATGACAGGGTAGTAAATAGGGTCTAACTTTTTTAAATTACTAAGATATTCAGATAAGTAGTACTTACTTTACTGGCACTTGCACTTGTAGTGGGGCCTGTCATGGACCGGATCTCTTATACTTTGAATGTTTGTGGCTTGATTACTAGAGTTAGCACCTGTAGCCTGTGAATGAGGAATACAAGTTCCTTCACAACTCCCACATCTGTCATTTTCATTTTTCTACATTTCAATGCTTGGGCTTCAAGTGATTTTCTGTTTCTATCTCTCAAATTTTCAGCACCACCTTTGTGTTTTTAGCAGAACTTTCCATTTTTCTTAGTTGATTATAAGACAGATATTTCCTGTAAAAATATTACACAAACACACTGACACGTGTGTGTGCGTGTGTATTTAAAGGAATGAATAGAAATATATGGAAATAGACTAATTAGTCACACAGATTTGTGGTAGAAGAGCAGTTTTAAGAGTCTGAGATGCACTTCACAGGGCCGATGCTTTGGGGGCCTTCACAACAAGAGTCAAAATTGATGTTTATATACATACTTGTTGTAGTAAATTGCTTTAACAACCCCCACCCACCATGATAATATAAAATTTATGCTTGATATACTAAGTAAGCCTATCAAAAACACTAAGAAAATTAATTTAATTTTTTTTTACTTATTTTTTGTTCAACATAATATGTAAGACTATTACAATTTACAAATACTATACTGTTTATTTTTCAGAGAATGACTTAATGAGAAAAACCTTTCAAGTTCAAATCAATGCTTAAGCAAAGTAATTTTCATTGGACTGTATGGTCTGCACCGCCAAAAAGTTTAGTCTTGTGAAATTGTTGACTGTAACTTCCATAACTATGCCTATGTTTTAATTAATTTTAGTTTTGAACAACTTTTCTTCTAATGCAACAGCACAGGCATTATTAAGTAAAACCTCTAAGCAATAAAAATCATTAGGAAATACTGTAAATCGATTGTTTAGTACCAGTGAACATTTTACAAATGAGCCTAAGCTCACTCAGTAATCATGAGTTAGGTTATATTTTTGTATCAAATCTAGCTTTTCACAAATCATTACATTCAAATATTAGTTATCAAAAATAATATAATTTAAATTTTCTTCTCGCTTTTCCTGATAATTATGATTATGTCTCTCCTAAAGTTTTAAGTAACTTGTTAGCAAAAAATGCAATGTCTCATATCAGTGTATAAGATGATGATGTCATTATGTCTTTCAAAATAAACAGTTTGAGAAACAGTAACCCAGTGACAGCGGTTGAGTATGGACATATTGAAGTGTTTTCCTGAAATGCTAAAATATGCGAAACCTCAGCAGCTTTATGATGAAAAATTACTCAAAACCCCTTCACTTAAGCACAACACTTTACACATGTCACTTTGAAAGAACAATCACTGGAGTAAATGTAGTCACTAAAGAATAAAATTTGAATTCTCCTTCACCAACACAAACTGATTCCATTCATTTCACAAGATTAACTTGGATACAATTTTCCTGATTCTTAACACTGCGCCATTTTCTATATGATGACTGTTTATCCAAAGTTTGTTGAATGAAACAAAATATTTTTTTTAACTTGCATGTGTGTAATCTTTTGCTAGCAGTATAACCAGAAGCCTAGAATGCAAAAGAACATTGCTATACAGCACTGTGTTGAGCAGCTTGATCATATATTCGACATAACAATAGAATGTTATCATGTGTTCAGTTTCCATTATTACAGTTTCCCTACTGAACAGTGTTTTTTTTATTGTATTAATCTTTAGTATATATTTGTGCCCAACCAGTTAGAAATAATGAAATGGAAAAGATGGCATATTGTATACTGGTTGATGGTTAATGAACAATAGCTTACAGAAAATGTTGATAAAATTATTGGAACAACCATTTATAGGGACATTTCAAGATTACTCCCTTGCAATGGCTGTATTAAGGTGTTTTTTTATCTAATTCTTTTCTCTTTGTTCCCTTATTCTTCAGATTTTTAAGTTTTCTTTTTAACTTTTTTTTTATTTTTATCTTTAAAATTTATTTATAATTTTCTTTTTTTACTATAGACTGCCCTACATACCCCTTTTAACCACCAGCTCAAGGGAAAAAGTCCCCATTCTCCAAATGGCCAGTCCGTCGCTGCATAATACGTACCTAGCCTAGCCTATGGCACTCAATCAACCATCGCATTATGGCTGAATTGGGTGTACGTACGGCAGTTATTTTATTACAGTATGTATTTAAAAATGAAAAAGTGCATTGAATGGTATGTTATTTAACATGAACTTATTTAATTGTAATTTATGTGATATTTTATGGGTAATGTTGTATAAAAAGGCAAGGTTAGGGTAATAAACTGTGGTCAAGAACGGATTAATCCATTTTCAATTATTTTCTTATGGAAAAAATTCATTCAGACCTCGACAAAATCACATCTTGTCGCTTCTTCTGGAACGAATTAACATCAAGGTCCGGGGCTCTACTGTATGCAGCACAAGACTGGACAAACTTTGAGGTCAGCCAATTCAAGAAAAATACACATCAATGGAAAGAGAAGACAAGCAAATGAACATGGTGTAAGAAAAATATTTTTAAAAAATCCTCCCTACCTTCCACGGAAAGTTGAATGTGACTATTTACAACCCCTTTTAGAATCTCTTTTACAAGACAATTATAAGTTTTACCAAGTTTTACTAGTTTTTCTAATCATGTACTTTATTTTATTTGTCAATTATAATCACAGCTAATAAAAAATTATAACAGATATGAACTGAAATCAGTAAGTAAAATAATTACATAAATTTATTGAGATTGAAGATGCAGTAGCTTTTTTAGATTATATATGTTTTTTCTATTATTATTTCTTTGTACTTTCTTTGCAAAATTACAATTATAACTGACATACTATCATAAAAGATAGGAAATAAAACCAACATCAAACCCTGTTGTTATTTATGAGCAAATATAATTAATTATGTGAGAATAAGAAGCACAGGACTTCTTAAGTCAAGATCACAACTAACTCATGACATGCCTACAATTATTTGCTCTGAGGTTCAGTCTAAAAGTTGCCATTAGTGAATTTATGGGCCATAAAAGTAATGGATCTTCTTTCCTGCTCAATTTTTCCAAATCTATGGCATGAAATACTGATCCTCACATGAGTGAATCTGACCACTACTCAAAATCTGTTAGTTACAAATCTGATGGTATCCATCCATTAAGGGTTATGAGGGTGAAAAATGAGTAGTCGAACATGATTTCCAAGCACAAATTTGGGAATAGTGAACTCTTGGACAGACCAGTGTAATGGAGATGGACGGGAACAGGCTGTTTGCCACATCTGTGCAAGTGAGACAAAGTCTAGGTAGTCGTCGTAGTAGGATAGGAGATAGAGCCCTCCTGGCCTCAGTCCTTTATATTCTATCACTGTGCTAACAAGCATTAATCTGGCTTAGACTATCTATAAGAGAATTCTTTGTAACTGCCTGGTCTTTCTTGTGGAGCAGTGGAGGGAGGGGTGGGGGGGGGGGGACGAGTGTGTAACTATTTGACGCAAAACAGCAGATACACTATAAAAAAATTTGTGAGAAAAATGGCTGAAACACCTTACCTTCCCCTGTGTGATCTCTCCCATTTGTCTGATCTCCCAATTCTTTCAAGTATAATATACTGAGTTAATGTTAAGTCATAAAACTTATCAATACAAGTCGAGACATTCAGTGCCTTATCTCGAAGCCTTTGGCTAGCAACCAAGACCATTTTTTCTCCATATCTGAAAACAAATATTTTAAAAATAAGCTTTTTATACAAAAATGAAAATGACATTTTTATAATAAAATAAACTTTCTGTATATACTTACCCAGTAATTACATAGCTATAAGTTCCACTTATTACGGCAGCTTGAATTCAAAATTCGCGGGTAACACTTCAAACCATAGGTGGCAGTTCTGCCCATTACCGGGAGAATAGGAACAGCTGTAAGCAGAAAGCTTAGTTCGTTCACACCTCGTGTCCATCAGCAGGGAAGCGGGTTTATTTTATTATAAAACCACCATCGTTTTTGTACATGCAGCTTACCCAGTAATTACATAGCTTGTTCCCACAGTGACAGAAGGTGGGGTGACATGGACCATATAGTACAGTGGACACCCTGTATTCGCAGGGGATGTGCACCAGGTCCCCATGAAGTTAGAATCCGCAAGTACTTAGAACCCCTTGTAAAGTATCATCCTACATCAAATATGCCTTTGAAAAAATATATATTCATATTAATCTATAGTAATCTTGAACATTTACCATTAAAAATTACTTATATCATACAGCCAATAACGAGAGAGAGAGAGAGAGAGAGAGAGAGAGAAGAGAGAGAGGAGAGAGAGAGAGAGAGGAGAGAGGAGAGAGAGAGAGAGAGAGAGTGTCCTTATGCCACATAACAGGGAAGCTTGTGATTCGATTTTGTCACAAACAGATCCACCTGGAGCCCTGGTACTAGGTGACACACCCACCTGAACGACTTGTTGTCCAGAGAACACTCTGACTCCAGTGGGACTGAGCGTGAAAGCGCATCAGCTACCACGTTCTGAATCCCTGCTAGGTGAGTGGCCGATAGATGCTAGCTGTTCTTGGCTGCGAGAGAGAAGATGGCTATCATCACGTGGTTCAAATGACTTGATTTTGAGCCTCCCCTGTTTATGCAGTGCACCACTACTGCACTGTCGAGCACCAGCTTGATATGTGATTTCTTGGCTGGGCGAATTTTCCTTAGGGTGAGGAACACTGCCATAGCTTCCAGGACATTTATATGAAGCTGTTGGAATTGAGGGGACCAAGTTCCTTGTACCTTCTTGTATTGTGAGTATCCCCCCCAACCTGTTAGTGACGCATCTGTGTGAATCACTAGGGCCGGTGGGGGAAACTGTAGCGGGATCTTCTTCGCTAAATTCTTTGCCTCCGGCGGAGATGCTTGCGCAGAATTGCCGGGATTGGGGCCAGCCTATCCCGGAACCTTGCGTTTGCCTTGGAGCGCCAAACTCGATTGATGTCCTTGAGTTTGGCTTTCAAGAGTACGTCCGTCACTGAAGCAAATTGTAGAGAACCCAAGATCCTTTCTTGGCTTTCTCCGGGACGTCTGTTTGCACTTCAGAAACTGCCTGGTTGCCTTGGCTATCTCTTTCCTCTTCGCCGGAGGGATCGAAAGGGTATGTGAGTCCAAGTCAGACTGGATGCCCAGCCACTGAAACCGGGACTCCGGAGTCAGGCAGGACTTCCCTCTGTTTATCTTGAATCCTAGATGTTCGAGGAAACAGATCACCTTGTTCGTAGCCTTGATGCAGTCTTTGTTGCTTGCCGCCCAAACTAGCCAATCATCCAGATAAGCTACCACCATGATACCCTGTGACCTTAGTTCCTGCACTACCGTTTCCACCAGCTTTGTAAAGATCCTGGGGGCTATATTGAGCCCGAAGGGCATTACTTTGAAAGAGAAGGCTTGTTTGCCTAACTTGAAGCCTAGAAACGGACGGAAGTGGCGTGCTATCGGGACATGATAGTAGGCGTCTGTAAGATCTATAGAGGTGGTGACGACCCCACGGGGAAGTAAGGTCTGCACCTGAGAGATGGTCAGCATCTTGAACTTTTCACAGCGAATGAATAAGTTTAGACGGGACAAGTCTAAGATAACACCCTTCGCTTGTCGAGCCTTTCTTTGGCACACTGAACAAGCGCCCTTGAAATTTTAAATGTTTTGTCTTAACACCGCTCCTTTTGAAGGAGGTCCTGAGAGTATTCTACTAACTCCAGTGTTGGCTCCTGATAGAAGGTGTTGGGTGGAGGTGGACCTTCGATCCAACTTCAGCCTAGGCCTCTGGATATGATGCTTTGTGCCCAATTGCTGAACCCCCAACGATGACGAAAGTGGTACAGCCTCCCTCCTACCTGCGAGACCTCATTGGGTTGCTGATGGGCGTGTTCCACGGCCCCCTCTTGCAGCTCTGACACGACCAGTTGCTCTGCTTCCAGCTCGTTGACGAAAGGAGCCCCTAGCTCTGCCACCCCTACCGAACCTATTGAACGCCTGAAATGCCTGGTTTTCATAGGTCGGATTAAAAGCAGGGGAGACAGAGAAAGAGGCCGAAGGTTGCTGCTGTTGAAGTTGCGTCAGCAGAACGAACTGCTGCTGGGGCTGGGCCTTAGAGGTGGAAGGTTGTGGCACTGGGACCGCCTGGGCCAACGCCTGATGCTGAGAAGCCTGGAAAGGCTGGAATTTCCTAGGCTTCTTCTTGGGCTTGGAACCCGAGGAGGAAGACTCCGACTTCCTTCTATAGACTATGCCCCAGCGAACTGTTATGCTCTGGTTCAGGCGTACAGCCTCGTGTTGCACTTCATTAACAACAGAGGCCAGAAAGAGATCTGCACCCCATATGGACGAAGCCAGGAGCTTATTTGGCTCATGCCTAATTGTTGATTCGGCTAGGACATGCTTCCTGCAGTTTCTCCTAGTCACAGCAAAGTCATAAAGGTTGCATTGCATGCTAAGAAGTAACGACTTCGCAATAACCTTAAACAGCGGTTCTTGTGCATACTCAAGAGCCGCTGTTTCTGTCATTACCAAGGAGTTAAGAGACCTAGCAAGCCGTGTCTAGCGTCGAACTCCGTTTGAATCAAAGCATCAGAGAGCCTAGGTAGACATTCACTAAATAGTGATTGCACAGTCCGGTTTAAGCTTCCCCACCGAGAAGGTTGCTGGCAGGTCTACCCACAGGTCATCACCAACCCGGAAGCAATAATGATGTAGGGTGGGTCGGTCTCCCCTTGAGTTGCGGCATAGCCTCATCTCTCGTTACCGCCTGTGAAGGGTGAGTTCCGCCACTTTAGTCATGAACGGTAACGGGTTCTCCTCATCCGTGGTAAACATTGTGAACGGACTCTTGAATGCCGTGACCTTGGTATTTGCAGAGTTCCACTCATCCAGACTGCGAACCCATGCCGGTTGGGCTTAGTCCCAGGAAAGGCGGATGGACTGTTTTTCCTTCGGGAACCTTTGTACCTCCCACCTGACTAAGGCAGACTCCGTAAGGCGGACGTAGCCGATGAAAGGGGCTTGTTAACCCTGGAGGGTAGAACTCAAGTCCTCAAGCCTTCGAGTCCGCAGCCCTCGATCGTCAACATTCCGTTTACAAAAGGAGAGTAGTTCGCACCCTCCAAGGATTACTCGGATGGAAAGGAGGGAGAGTGGAACCGTCTGGCATAACTTGACCTAGTGCTAACTGACTGGGATGCACCATACCTGACACACCCATGCTGAAAGCCCCGGCATTAGGGACTCCTGGGTACCTAACCTTTTTAGAACATCTTCAAACCCTGAAGTAACTGTGTTCACTAAGTTGCCTAAATTTCCGACCTGTTGCAATATATTCGTGGTGAACATATCCGGTGTCCAAAGGAGGAGGACTCCGCTTTCTCCTTTAGTAAACTTATGAGGTAACTGGCCCTTGGAGGTTGATGGTATGGGACCTGAAGGGGAAGGGTAAGACTTCCCCTTCTGAGACTTTGGCTTCAAGGACTTTGCTAGGGACTTCTCTCTGGGTTTGTCTGCCCCGGGATGTTGAGCCGGAGCTTTCTGACTTAACTATCACATGATCTTTTGGGAATGGATTTTGCTTTTTGCAGTAGTTTAGAGGGAAGCTTACCTTTTACTTTAGGAATCCCTGAAAGGGATTTCAACCTAGAAGGAGGTAATCCCCCGGAGAAACCTTGAAAGGAATTAGAAGAAGAAGGAAGAAGAATATCAGAAGCGCTCAAAGAAAGACCCGGAGCACTTAAAAAACTAGCCTCATTAACACTCTTACCGTAGCCCATGGCTAATGTCATGGGCTCTTGCTCCATATCTGGAGCAGGCACTTCCTCCATCAATTCCTAAGGCGAAGCCTCCTCTGACTGCTGAGCTACTGCATCCTGAATAGAGGCTATGATAGGGGCTGCAACCTTGGGGTCCATGTACCCCGTATTCTTTCCTGCCGGAAAGATTAAGGTAGCCATTTCTTGCGAAAGGATATATGGCCTTGCTTTCCCAACGTTGCGCCCGATGCCACCCACCCATATCTTAAGGGTGGAGAGAGCAGCATCTCGAACAGACTGCGAGGCCTGTAAGAGAAGAATATTGTTAACCTTGAACTTATCTTAATATTCTATAATTAATGCTAAAAAATTATAGTTTCTTCAAAATCATACCATGTTAATTATGAATGACCACCCTAAAGGCAGATGTAAACCCCGAGAGGAGAGGTAACTTACATCGAGGTAACCCCGTTCGACTAGGTCGTAGCAGGCGAAACAGTTTTCATGATGCCAGACTATCGAACCTTCGAGTTGAACGGCGCAGGAGGCTCCGGCAAAAACTCGTGCCCACAAGGGTCTTGAAGTACGGCGTTACAGCCGGCAACCAAACACTGGGTGGTCTGTAATGATAATGATACATGAGTACCATTGGTAAACAGGTATGAAAGTTCATGGTAAACATTAATTAATGCCGGAGTATTCCAGGCTAAAAAAATATGGCCGACTCTGCCAATCTTGCTATGTACCCTACTATGCATTCCAGAATCGAAGTAGCCAGAAGTTAGATGTATTCCGGATAGACCGGAGCACAGACTACTACCCCACTGGAGCTACTCGATATAACCGGAGAGGAGGATCTATAAAGCACTAGCAATAGGCGAGACCGGGACGGTGGAACCCGGAGGTTCCCTAAGCTAAAATAACAAGAGGGTAGTAACTCACTGCGGAGCGTATCCTCAATAACATATATAATCAAATAAAGTTATAATACAATAAAATAATATCCGCCCGACGGAGGCCTGGGCCACCGTAAGGACATTGCCCTCAAAGACTCCCAGTACTTCCGGAAGCCCTGTCCCGCATAGGCGGGGAGCAATGTCGAGGGCGAGAAGGATGTAACAATCCAAAAGAGCCGAGGAGGGCCGAGCTCGGCCGAACCAGGTCGGGACAGAGGCTGGGTAAAGTGAAGCTCCTCCCCAACGCAGGGATGAGGTCGGCTGAGAAGCGTCACCCGCACACCGAGGGCCTATGGGGCCCCCTTCCCCCCCTCTACGAGAACTCGGGTCGGTCGTCAGGGACAACGTGATGCGAGATAACCACCCACCTGGTGCCTTGGTGAGAGCTTCTAGGGGGGGGGGGGGGGGGGGGGGGGGGGGGGGTTTAGGTCGGTAGAGGGTGACGATCACGTGACTGCCTGGCTCCTTTGCGGTTGCTTGGACCACGAGGATGGGCCGACAGGGAGCCCTAACGACTAGCCTAGCCGACCCGTCACATGAAGTAAACATATACAAGCGTAAAACGATAAAATATGTACTGAACACGGGGGGGGGAGAGAGAGAGAGAGAGAGAGAGAGAGAGAGAGAGAGAGAGAGAGAGAGAGAGAGAGAAAAAAACAAGGAAGAGGAACAGTGATGTCCTAGGAGAACCAAGTAAGACCACCCGATAAGGATGGGCCTAACCAGGAACTCCCAGCAGCTGGCCTAGTGCCGTAACGAAGAATCGTAGGACAGGCGGCCAGGGTAGGCTAGGACTAGCTAAAAAGAAACAAAATAAACTAGAATCTTAACCAAACTAAAGACATGCATGAAATATAACAGTAGTTACAGATGAGGCACGAAACAAAGACACATGCTCGGAAGGAAACCCCTGTGCCAGCTCATAAAATAAAATAAATACAAAAACGTATTCAAGATCGTCAAAAACAGCATCCAAAAGACGGAAATTGATAAAAACATACTGTTATCACAACTCGGTTCACTAGGTATGGGAGACCATGTGAAACCGAAGGAGACAAAGGGGGACGCTCTAATGGCGGCTCGGAACTGCCGCCGCATGTGGCGACGACTTCTAAAAACCTAAATAAAATGGTCACGAAGGCCAAAAACACTCCCTAGATAGTGTCAAACATAAAACCAGTACTTAACTTGGATGAAGAAGGAGATTGACGATCCATAACGCATAATAAGCCAAAAGAGCAAAAAACACAAGAGAGCAAAGAAAACGCATGCATCTCTAGTAGGGCTATCTAAGGAATGACGTCACAGCTGCTACCTACACGGTAGTAGGTAGTGAGCCGTAGGTCGGTCTCCCCTTTCTAGAGGGTTTTTGATGTAGGGAGAGGCTAATTGGAGAGGGTCCCGTGGTAGTGTTTCACTCGCCCCAGAACCACACCGGACACCTTTAATAAAGGTGAGCGAGCCAGAACTATTCTGGCATGTCCAATTTAGCAGTTTCTCTGGTATTATAGCAATATTTTACCTTAGAAATAACGCTAAAGGAACCTATTTCACTGGGCGACATGGCTTCCTCCCCCAGAAATAGATTTTTCCTACGTCAAAATCCTTTTATTCAGCCTCAGATATAACCTGAAGTTTTAATTTACTAGTATTCGTTCTTGAGATCTCCATTTCCTGAGGGATGAACATAAAAGGGATTTTGACGAAGGAAAAATAAAAAACTATTCTGGGGAAGACCTGTGTCGCCGGTGAAAAGTTCCTGTAGCTCACTTTCCTAAGTATAAATAGATCCTAAATATACCAGAGAAAAAGCTAGCATGGTATGCTGAAGTTACTACCTCCAGCGTGAGCACTCCAAGGGCTGTCGATATAAAGTATAAGGGCGAGTGGAAGCCACTACTCACGGGTCCTCTGCCAATTAGAGGATTCCTTTCCAAAATCCCTACACGGCAAGAGCCGTCACAAAGGTCACCTCCCTTACCTTCCTCTCGCTACTACTACTAATACACACGCGCATTCTTCATTCCTGGAATAGACCACCAAGCTTGGACTGGACAAGGGTGGGGAAAGAAGAAGAAGAAGAAGGGCTGGGTTCACCGGGCGACACAGGTCTTCCTCAAGAAATAGATTTTTCCTTCGTCAAAATCCCTTTTCTGGGTTCGACCTGTGTCTGCTGGTGAAAAAGTATCAGAGAATTCCCATCCAAGCTAAACAGATACCAAACAAGTGTATAGAAGGGGATAATGAAGCCTATGGTTCATTTAAAGATTAAATTTAATGCTCTATAATAAGGCAAGAAATTTACTTATATAATAATTAAACTAGGACTTAGAACTAGTAATATAATAGGACAATGTACAATTATGGTATCTGAGCAATATAGAAGGGTATGTACAGACAGTTCCGTAAAACCAATATGGTCTCAATACAGATAGTTCCATAAAACCAATATGGTCTCAATACTATATACATGTTCCGGTGGCGGGATGGTCAAGAACCAGCCCGGCCCGGAAGAGAGAGGTTGGCAGGGAATACGAGCGAGGCAGGTAGGAAGGAGAGAGTATTAGGGAAAGAAATAACAAAAGGCTAAGGAAAGGAGTTGGTAAGACTCGGTTATTTAGGGGAGACTATGATCCCTGCAGCCAACGTTGGGAATTTAAGGGCCTCTAAGTTTTTGAGATAGTGGCGTTTAAATACTGCTGGAGATTTCCAACCCGTATATTTCTTCAGGTCTTCGAAATTCATATTTTGAAAATAGTTAATGGAGGTAGCCACTGCTCGGATGTCATGGACGTGTGGGACTGAATCCGGGTTGGCCTGTTTAATAAAGTAGAGTATTTGTTGTCTAATACCTTTAAGAGGAATCGTACCACCTTTCTCTCTAATAAACAGGGGGCCTGAAGATTTTTCGGAAGTCCTGGCTAAAATGGATTTAAGGGTAACGACAGGACACAGTGATGTATCCTGTGTGAGAGGAATAATTTTCCATGGAGTCCATCTGTTTTGTGGGTCCTCGTTCTTAGCCAAAAACTGCTGATCAGGGGATAGTAGTACTTCACCTGACGGGAGGAATTCAACATGGCCTGGATTTCTAGAGAGAGCCGAGAGTTCAGATATTCTGACACCTGAGGCTAGGGCCATTAAAAATAAGGTCTTTCTAAGAAGGGTTATATATGAACAGGACTCATTATTAGTGTCTGAGGCTAATTTAAGTACAGTAGTACCTCAAGATACGAAATTATTCCGTTCTGAGGCGGCCTTCGTATAATGAGTTTTTCATATCTTGGAACACATTTTACATGTAAAATGGCTAATCCGTTCCAAGCCCTCCAAAAACACCCCATTAAAATTCATAATAAAGCTAAATTGACCTATAAACAATGAAATACTACAACAATTTGGACCATTCAATACATAAATTAAAAATAAAAATCCAAACCTGTAAATAAAGTGTATAATTATTAGTGTACAAGAAATATTATTACTGTAACGTAAAATGTCGAAGCTTACCTTTCGAGTGAGGCTATCTCCGAAAGTGGCGGCAGAGGAGGAGGAGGAGGACAAACGGCAGATAACGTACGTACGTACGTACACTTAACTTTACGAAAACACATAAAAAATTTAAGGAAAACTATAAAAATAAAATTTACCAAAAACATTAACAAAACTGTAACATTTAACTTACAAAAATCTAAAAATTACGTAAATTTTTTATTTTTTTTTATTTTTAACTTTTTTTTTTACTTTTACGTAGGCTTTTTTTTTTTTTTTTACCGAATTTCAACTTCATCACCACTTTCAACATTCTGTTTTTCATCACTTGGTTCTTCCTTTTTGCTTTCAACTTTCTGTTTTTTATCACCTGGTTCTTCCTTTTAGCTTACTCCTGCTAATGCTGAAGGCCTCTTTAAAAAATAACTATCCAAGGAAGATTGCTTCTGGCTGCTTTTGACAATGTTCCTGAAACGACTCAGGCAAACGTCATCGAACTGCGCAAGCATACGACCTGTGTGAGCCTTTTCGGGGTGTCTTTTTTTCTATGAACGATTGCACTTTATGAAAAGCGGCTAAGACCTCCTTAATTTCTGCCGTTGTCATAGGCTCCTCCTCTTCATCGCCGCTGCTGGAGAACTCCTCTTGAACGACGTTATGTTGCATGGCCTCCAACTCCTTCAGGT
>NC_087217.1:35767298-35817233 GCF_015104395.2 Macrobrachium nipponense | reverse complement strand
TCAGCTTGGATTTTTCCTAATAATTTACTCATGACATTCATTTGTTTTTCTTTATAATAACAAATGTTTCATTTGTTCTTCTTGTACCAATTATTGGTGATGAAGTAATCTCTTCTCCCTTGACATAATCATTATCTATTTGGATATCTGCATCCATATGTTTTATTCGTTTTTCATATACTTTGTCTTTGGTTTTAATCAATATTTTAAGATAATTTGATAAAATATTATCCATATCATTTGCACCCGTTTCTTGATTCTTTACAATTTTTAGTTTTTTCTGTGCTCCATTACTACTTTCTGTATGTATTTTTGTTTCACTGTTTATTCCAGGTATTGAAGAACAAGTATGCTTCATAGGCAGATCTTGAATTCCTCTCACCTTCAACTCCAATTTACCTTCTTTTATAGACACCCCAGTTCTATCTTGTAACATTTTTACTGTATGTACTGTATATATATGTAGTACATACATTCTTTGGACCTTGCATGATGGTCTTGCCCATAGTTTATACACTTTGGCTCACTGCACTTCCATTGTGTAGCATGTTCTTCAGATCCACAATATGCACACAGATTCTTTTCAACAATATTCTTTGCATGCCCATATTTACTATAATTTTGATACTGTAATGGTTTTGGGACATATGGTCTTATATCTCTGTTTTGTCCAAATATTTTAATTTTCTTATGTAGATCTTGACCTTCAAAATTATTTTTGCAATTTTTAACACTTCCTTATTTCTTTGCTTACTCAGTACATTGTATATCTCACAATCTTGAACTCAGGATATCTTTTACTATTTTATAAGAGTCCAAGAGAATACTCTTTTCGATTGGTTTGTCACTGTTCTCAGGAAGCACATTAGTACCCTGCATGCTATTATCTATTGTCATTATAGACATATAGTCCACAGACTGACTCTTTGTTGTGGCTTCTATAAGCCATGTCTTTTGTCTGTATAAATGACATTTCTGCCATTGACTGTCTGTTTGATAGGTAGATTTCTGAATTTAGTGCTGAAATTTTCCATTCTGTTTCTATGGTTTGATACCTTGACCAACTTCCACTCCCAAAGAGGGAGTCAAAGTGAGCCAAGGTTCGGTCAATATGATATTTACTTCTTTTGGGTTTTTGTACAGGAGCATAAGGTTCCAGAGTAATTACATTAGGATTTGTTTTTTATTTTTCTAAAGAGAGGTTGTCAGAGAAGGTTCCAGCAGTTATCAATGGTGCCAAGTCATTACCGTCAAAGGGTCCAGGGGTACTTGAATCTTTAAAACTACCATTCATAGACTGAAGTAATAAAAAAAAAAATAAGTAAACCTGAACACCTAAAAAAAAATATCAACAGTCTTTTATGGAGTTGATTCTTCTACTAATGGCACAAGTGAGCAACGACTTCCGAATATCCGCATCCCTACCCTACCCCACAGGAGATAGCATAATATGATTAGAGTGGCCCAAATGTAAGCCAAACCTGCTTGCTAAGACTGAGAGTATTACAGGAATACAATCATCCCTACCATAATTATGTTATGGGCAAACTGGATAGAATGCTGAGTATCCTATCCTCAGAAGCAGACCCCCTTGGATTCCGTGGTCCAGTCCTGCAGAATAGTTCTGCCTGTTATCTCTCAGGTCCAAACATTATCGGGCAGTTGATAGTCCTACCACAGTTGCTACTACTTAGCTTCGGATAGTAACCCATTCAGAGCTATGATATAATTTCCTATTTATCAGGGCCAATAAATATTACCTAAAGTGGAAAGTTCTACATATATTAATCCAAATAAATATTTAATTATATATGGGACAGTTTGAACCCAGGTACAAATTCCTGGGGTTCAAGAGCACCCTTACCATGTCAAGATGATCGCAAATTGAGGGGGTTGAAGGTTGGAGAACAAGGCTAGTATTCAGTGTAACCTTCTTTTAAAAGGGTTGCCTACCAAGGCTAAAGAGATCCTTCTACCCACTGGTTTGATTTCGGAGTGTTCTTCCCCTAAAAGAGTTGCCTGCCAAGGCTAACAAGTCTTCTTTCCTAACTCATGTAGGCAGGGATGTCACACACTAAGATGAATGTTGCTAAGAAAAGCCACATTAACCCACTACTAAGAAAGTATTTTCCTGAATTGTATGAACCAACAAAGCTAATAACTAGCTTAGTAAGAACATTTGTTTCATGCATTCTTATTACTACCGTACTGTTATATGTGTGATAATCATACTCAGTTAACTAAACTTGTAGTCACCACCCTACTTATGAACATCATTCACATTACAAACATTCTGAGATATGAACAGACAGGGTACAGGTTAAAATAGTGACTTTTATAAAATAAATTTTTTAGGTACTTACCCTCTATCATTAGCTTTATCTGCAGCTACTTGGTGAGGGTTCGAAAAGTATCAAAACTAAAACAATCATTAACCCTTACTGGACAGGTAAATATATTGATATGCAGCTCCTCAGGCAAGGTAAACTTTGAGGTCGGCCAATTTTAAAAAAATAATAAAAATAAATAAATAAATAAATGGAAACGGGAAGATATGCAAATGTATATAGTGAGAGAAAAAAATTCTGAAAAATTTCCCCTACCTTCCACAAAATTTGACAATTACAACCTCTTATATGTTTTTTCCAATAAATAATTTTATTTTATTTTGTAAAATTATAATTACTGCTCATACAATATCAAAACAGATAAGAAATAAAATCAATAACAAATTCTTAGCGTATTTGTTGAAAACTATTTACGTAAATTGACCAAGAATAAGGATTCCATAACTTTTTTTACTTTTACATGATTTTCTAATATTTCTTTGCACTTTTCTTGTTAAAATTACATTTAATACTGACATACTATCATAAAAGACAAGATCAAAAACCAACAGCAACCCTTGGTACATTTACGAGCAAATTTACAAAGACATCATATGAGACAGAGACGTAATATATTCTCCCTTGAAGTTACAAGCAAAACTGAAGTCCTGAGATGCCCGATTCATGGTTTTAGCCAGTGTAAAAATTGCCATTATAGTGAATTTATGGGTTATAGAAGTATTGGCACCTCTTTCCTGCACGATGCTTTCCAAATCGATGGCACTTAATATTGTTTATCTACAGGCTAAATCTGTCCACCCCAAACTTGTTATTACTACTCCCGAGGATCAATCAGTCTATAAAGGATTAATGAATGCTCACAGTAGTTACCCTCTTTGAAGGATAGTAGTAAGACAGCATATGTTTTAGTTTACCCTCTTTGAAGGATAGTAGTAAGACAACGTGTGTTTTGGTTGTCATTCTTCTCTAAATCTCTTAAGACGGGAGGATGGAGGGATCTCACTGACAGAGGGTAATTCCTAAAATTGGTTTTTCTTAAAAATAATTATTTTTGAGGTGCAACTTACACTATCAATAGCTGACTCCAACATTTGAGTGCTGGAGGAGGCATGAATGTAAGTGATAGTTCAGTTGATGTTCTCTCTCTCTCTCTTTTAATGTCTTTGTGCTTAATGTATTCCATTACAAGTTACACTGCAATACTGTGCATGTTCCTTAACTGAATATGAATTATCATAAACATAAAAACAGGAAACAAAACAAGCTCTAGTAAGTCAGACACTACCTAGGCCTTTTCACCCATCCAACACTACATACCCACTCCCTCCTAGCCAGGAAAACTGCTCCCCAGCTCCACCCACCTTCCAAAACAATCCCTTCTCAAAGCGAGCTCTTCTATAGAGTCCTCCTGCTCCTCCTCTACCTTGCTGCCCAGTCATCCGACTCACCCTGAATCTTGGAAACTTCTCGAAGCCTCCCCCACCCCCTCCATGCAAGTTCCAAGGGCATTTCAAGTGAGTGAAAACATTTTTTTTTTTTTTTTTTTTGCAAAATCGTTCAAATATTATGGTGCAAAATAACAATTATTCATATGAGCTGAACTGTTAAGTTTCATATGCAATTATTAGGGATCAAAAGAGCATGCCATCCATTAAGGGTTAATAAAGCATGACTTTATGGCTGACTCTAATAGACATCAAATAACAAAGAAATAAGAAACCAAACATGTTATTGAAGAATGCTGAGTACAGTTGAAATAAAAGACTACCATAAACATAAAAATCTTGCCCATACACTTATCAAATGCTTTACAAGGGTGCAATTAGTCACTGACATTAAGTTGTGTGCTGGTAATTAGTAGAATAACAAATGACTTAATAATTAATGGCCAGGTACAGTAGTTTGGTTAGAAGTAATAGTTCACAATCCCTTGTTTGAAACCATTGGGTAACTGTGCTTTGATTTTCTTATTTTTTTCAAATTTCATAACAGATCCCCCCCCCCGGTGTAGTATGGACAGTTTAATTTTCAGTTTACAATCCAGAATTGTACTCAAACATAGTAATTATGATTGTGGAAAAAAAAAGGTTTTCCAAAGAAAAAATGACAAATTTTCTATGACAATTTGTATTTTTCATAGCTACAAACCTGAGGTTTTAACAATAGGATAATTTCTAGTGCCTAGCTGGATCCAGTTAAATCGCAGATGAAAGCAAGGAATCTTTATGAGATCTGGCAACGTGTGCGTATATCGGATGAAAAGTGGTCAAGGACCACACACCCACGCCACATCGTTCAGTCTTTCCCAACTCGGGATGTCTTAGCTAGGCAGAGGGGCGGCTAGAGGTAGGCAGTACAACATTAAGACCTCAGGTTTGTAGCTATGAAAAGTACAAATTCTTTGAAAATTTGTCAATTGTTCATATGTGATCAAACCTTCAGTCTTAAGAATAGGATAGACTTATACTAAGAGGGAGTTACAGACATCCTAAACTTGCTGGGGGCATACATACCAGTCCAGCTCCAGAAGAAATAACTTCCAGAGAGGGACTGATGCCCGTGAGAAGCTAGAAACATTGATATCCAACCATTCAGACATGGAGCAATGTATAATGATATATGGGAGGATCATTGAATAGGGAACTACAGAGAAACATTGACTGTCCAATAACAAACCAACAGACCTGGGTTTGTTACCACTCACTACTCCCCCTTGCCAAGGAGCGGAGCATATGCTACCAAATAGAGGGTTGATTATTTACATACCAAGCAACCAAACTATCAGTATGACTACCTTACTCACCTGTATCAGACCAGTCCAGGGATCTGGAAGTATGCGTCCCTCAAATCTATCAACAGCATGAAGTTGCCCTCCCTCACAGCTGCCAAAACTGAACACGGGTCGCCATCTTGAACCTCATCTTCCTGATGAAGTGATTCAAGGTGGATAAGTCGATCACAGGCCTCCAACCTCCTGACGCCTTGGGCACCAAGGTGTGACTGTAAAACCACGGAGACGGATGCACCACTTCCTCTATCGCATCCTTATCAAGCATCTTCTGCACTTCCTCCTGAACAGCCAAGAACTTCAGAGAATCCAAAGGATACACCCTCCTGAGCAGAGGCTTGTCCGAGAGTAGGGGACAGAAGTCGAATGGCAGTAGATACCCCACCCAAAGTACATCTACTACCCACTTCTCAAGCCCATAACTCTGCCACTTGGCCCACTGGCCTGCCAGGCAACCCCCAACCCATGGCACAGAAGAGGGAGAGGCGCTTAACCTGCTGACGACCCCCTTTACCTCTGACCCTGGGGCCCCTTCTTGGCTTAAAGGAACAGGAGCAAAAGGGATGTTGGTTCTCTGACCTAGGCTGGGATGAACGGGGAGGCCCTCCTGGAACTGAACTCGACGGCCTACCAGGCGACGACCTTCGTGACTGCTGCTGGGCAGGGGGAGGAGGAGCCAGATGTCTCCGAGGACAAGACTCAGACTTAGTGTCAGCCCGATGCCGGTCTATCACATCCTCCAGCTCAGTCCGAAGGAACAGAAATTGAGATTCCAAAAGATCCCCATTCCTCAATGCCAGCAAGGACTCAGGGTCAACTGATCTTTCCATCCTGAATAAAGCAGTCTCTCTTCTAATCAGAACATTAGCCCATAAATTAACACTGAGGTGTGCAAGATACAAGTATGCCTTCTCTCCAGACTGCATAAAGGAAGAAACTCTGTCGTTCGTCTCATTCAAACTTCTCCTGAGAGACTAAGCCTAGTAAGATTACTAATCCACAAATAACATTAAGAAAAAGCATAAAGTTGAACATAAACCCAGACA
The DNA here is from genome assembly GCF_015104395.2 of Macrobrachium nipponense. Taxonomy (NCBI): domain Eukaryota; kingdom Metazoa; phylum Arthropoda; class Malacostraca; order Decapoda; family Palaemonidae; genus Macrobrachium; species Macrobrachium nipponense. The sequence goes on along the minus strand of NC_087217.1, from coordinate 35,811,051 downwards.
TATACAGGCAGTCCCCGCCTTACGACGTTCTGAGGTTACAACGCTTTTCAATTATACTTATCAGAAATTATTTCCAGTTTTACGACGCATGTTCTAGGGTTACGGCGCCTACAATGCTGATCTGGCAGAAGGGATATGACTCCAAAAATACAAAATAATCAATATTCCAAGGTTTTTATCATGGAAAATGCAATAAGAAATGTTTTCTTAGGATTTTTGACAATGTTCCGGCTTACAATGATTTTCGGCTTACAACGTGTCTCAAGAACGGAACCCCCCTAAGTAACCCGGGGACTGCCTGTATATATATAATAGTGATGGGTCAGATAAATGGATCTGAGAGAAATAAAACACATGCAGGCATAACTATAGGAATTACTTTTATTTTAGATTATCAAAATTTTCTTTAATAGTTCACTCTTGGATGCAACTTTGTCAATTATTAAATCATTATTGAGAGACATTAATATAGCCCTCTCTACTGTCATTAGCATAAACTCCTGGAGGTGTTCCTGTGAAAGTCTGCTTCTAAGATGATTTTTTATGAATTTCAATGTAGAAAAACTTCTCTCACAGGAAACTTGAGTAACTAACAAGGGCAGGAGATACTTGTAAGCTAGACCAATTATATGATAGGCATCAGATAACAAGTTGTACCTACTGAGTATCTGGTAACAGCAGACTGGACAATTCTTACATGATGAACATTTCGTTGCAATTGTCTCATGTCTGTCTTCATTTAAATAAGACTGGTGTTCATCCTCATCATTCATATCTTTAATGGTGTAGTCTTCCAAGGGTGCATTTTGCAATTTTTCCCAGTGTGTAGCTAGACTCCTTAATTCCAACTCCAAGTTTTCAGCTGTTGCCCGGCTGTCAAACTTAGGCAATGGCTTACTGAGTTCTTTAAATCAAGACTCATACTCTTCAATATTGCTGTTCTTCAGCTGATCAAAATTTCTTGGGTATAGAATCTATAAATCGTTGTAAAGAGTCCCATGAGAAAGAAATTGATCACTGAGGTTCTGTGTGACTTTGTCCAATATTAGATCATATACCTCGACTTCATAAGCCTTCTCTGCGTCATTCACCCTTTCATCATAAGCCTTCTCGCCAGGCGTCGTTTTCTTCTTACTAACTCTTTTCAGTGGCAATTCTGTCTGCACCTCCAACTCCAAATCTGCGTTCTCTTCATCTTCTAGCTGTTCATTAGCCCAACAAACAAAATGATCTGCAGCCACCTTAATATCTCCAAAATCTCAGTTTATTTAATCCAGACTCTGTTTAGTAGTAGCAACCATTCTGTATGCAGAGAGAATATCCATTCTGTTTGTTTGCAAATATTTCGAAAGGGAAGTAGTCTGCTCAAATAAACAAAGAAATATTTGAGCAGTCAGTATGGTTTCATATTTGAGTAGTGATTCAATGTATGCTTTGGCTTGCTGCGAACATCTGATTTCATATTTTCATGTTCTTGTATGGTAGCCAAAGTTAGCAGAACATCTGTGTATAGGGCATTATGAGGCTTGCCAAAGTTTCCAAATATTTTTCTTAAAGCATTATCTATAGCCCACCAGTGAGTTTCACCGATAGGAGAGAGGCGTTGATGGCGAGAACTTTTGTGTTCATTCACCCCCATTATCATTCGCTTATAAGATTCTCTGATAAAGACTGCAATATAATTCAACAAGTTGAAAAGTGAGGCACTTGCTATTACTGCTCCAGTTGTTTCTGTCAGTACTAAATTCAAAACATGTGCATAACACCATACATGAACTTGATTGGGTGAATGGGAAGAAAGTAAGCAGAGAATCCCCTATAATGCCCCTGCATCTTGGAAGCTCCATCTGTGGCATTACCAATGCAATTGCTTACATCCAGTTCAAGTTTTTCTAGGACATTCTTCAACATTTGAACAAAATACTCTCCTGTAGTTGTTTCACAATTCACAACTGCAACAAGTCTTTCATGAATAACATCTGTGACATACTAAGAACAACAGCACACTGGTCCTGTGAAGTAATATCCTGTGTTGTATCAATTTGCACAGAGTACATTCTAGCTTTACGAACTTCATTAGCAATGGATTCCTGAATAATCTGCTAAATTGTACTTCAAATATTATTAACAGTGGTCTTAGACAAAAAGCTGACAAAAGAACCTCTGTCCTTTGACTTTGTCTGCTGCATTCTTTTGCTCTTTTCAAACATTGTCCAGTTTAAACAGTGGTCTTCCATGCATATATCATATTTTCCCAGGAGAATTATCATTTCTAAAGTTACCATGGTCAATGCTTGGATCATCCAATGTATAACAGGTTACTGACTACGTACCCCTATAACTAAGCCCCCTCTTCCCAATGATTTTAACTACGTACATCAATTATTCTTTGCAATACCATACACCTCTTTCTAACTTGTTCCCTATGTAGCGATATTTGTTTGCCACCTAACAAATGCCTTATATCTGACTCAGAAGCTCTATGAAAATATGCCTCTCCACAGTGCTTCTGTAGACATGCTTCCAATCATTCATTCCTCTAATAAATATATTCTTGTCAGAAGTATTAGCAAAAACAATATAGATGTAGCAATATAACAGGTGACTTTCTTCGCTGTATGAAAGCCATTCCCTATTTGTACCATCCTTACAGTGAAACACTTTTCGTAATATGTACTGGATTTGTTGATGGTTGCTTTGCGTGAAATTTGAAAAATGATGGATAATCGTCTAAATTTTTTGGCCTCGTAAGGCACTCCAGCTCACTAGGTCTTTCTTTGCAGCATGCTATTATTGATGTGCCCTTACTTAGCTGGCCTATTTTAAGCTCATCAACCTATAAGAAAAAAATAGGAAAGCCTGTCAAAAATAATGAAATAGAATAACACTAGTTTTCTAAAAACCTTTAGGCAACTCTACCCTGCAGCCTTCTATGGATTTGTATATACAATACATCAAGAGTGCCTCCAGGTCATAAGCAAAATGGCCTTGATCTTATACTATAATTCTGCATTTCTTTCATCTTATGGAGAGTTTGATTACCCTGAATTTGGGCAGGCTCAGGCTGTATGTCTAAGAAAAATCTGAAGTATTTGCAAATGCATATGCACAGACTTCACAGACTTTTTTTTTTGGCTTTAAGATAAGGTAACCTATACAAAGTTAGGAATGTCCTATCTATGCATGATAGTTTATGTCTATTCACAAGTAGATGCAATCTTGCAAGAGAATTATGACAGGGTAGTAAAATATGGGTCTACCTTTTTTAAAGCTTAACTTTTTTAAATTACTAGATCATTCAATAAGTCGTAACTTACTTTCACTGGCACTTGCACTTGTAGTGGGGCCTGTCATGGACCGGATCTCTTATACTTTGAATGTTTGTGGCTTGATTACTAGAGTTAGCACCTGTAGCCTGTGAATGAGGAATACAAGTTTCCTTCACAACTCCCACATCTGTCAATTTTCTACATTTCAATGCTTGGGCTTCAAGTGATTTTCTGTTTCTATCTCTCAAATTTTCAACACCACCTTTGTGTTTTTAGCAGAACTTTCCATTTTTCTGAGTTGATTATAAGACAGATATTTCCTGTAAAAATATTACACAAACACACTGACACGTGTGTGTGCGTGTGTATTTAAAGGAATGAATAGAAATATATGGAAATAGACTAATTAGTCACACAGATTTGTGGTAGAAGAGCAGTTTTAAGAGTCTGAGATGCACTTCACAGGGCCGATGCTTTGGGGGCCTTCACAACAAGAGTCAAAATTGATGTTTATATACATACTTGTTGTAGTAAATTGCTTTAACAACCCCCACCCACCATGATAATATAAAATTTATGCTTGATATACTAAGTAAGCCTATCAAAAACACTAAGAAAATTAATTTAATTTTTTTTTACTTATTTTTTGTTCAACATAATATGTAAGACTATTACAATTTACAAATACTATACTGTTTATTTTTCAGAGAATGACTTAATGAGAAAAACCTTTCAAGTTCAAATCAATGCTTAAGCAAAGTAATTTTCATTGGACTGTATGGTCTGCACCGCCAAAAAGTTTAGTCTTGTGAAATTGTTGACTGTAACTTCCATAACTATGCCTATATTTTAATTAATTTTAGTTTTGAAAAACTTTTCTTCTAATGCAACAGCACAGGCATTATTAAGTAAAACCTCTAAGCAATAAAAATCATTAGGAAATACTGTAAATCGATTGTTTAGTACCAGGTGAACATTTTACAAATGAGCCTAAGCTCACTCAGTAATCATGTTAGAGTTATATTTTTGTATCAAATCTAGCTTTTCACAAATCATTACATTTCAAATATTAGTTAATCAAATAATATAATTTAAATTTTCTTCTCGCTTTTCCTGATAATTATGATTATGTCTCTCCTAAAGTTTAAGTAACGTTAGCAAAAATGCAATGTCTCATATCAGTGTTTAAGATGATGATGTCATTATGTCTTTTAAAATAAACAGTTTGAGAAACAGTAACCCAGTGACAGCGGTTGAGTATGGACATATTGAAGTGTTTTCCTGAAATGCTAAAATATGCGAAACCTCAGCAGCTTTATGATGAAAAATTACTCAAAACCCCTTCACTTAAGCACAACACTTTACACATGTCACTTTGAAAGAACAATCACTGGAGTAAATGTAGTCACTAAAGAATAAGATTTGAATTCTCCTTCACCAACACAAACTGATTCCATTCATTTCACAAGATTAACTTGGATACAATTTTCCTGATTCTTAACACTGCGCCATTTTCTATATGATGACTGTTTTATCCAAAGTTTGTTGAATGAAACAAAATATTTTTTTTAACTTGCATGTGTGTAATCTTTTGCTAGCAGTATAACCAGAAGCCTAGAACGCAAAAGAACATTGCTATACAGCACTGTGTTGAGCAGCTTGATCATATATTCGACATAACAATAGGATGTTATCATGTGTTCAGTTTCCATTATTACAGTTTCCCTACTGAACAGTGTTTTTTTTATTGTATTAATCTTTAGTATATATTTGTGTCTGTATAATCATAGAATTCTGACTGTGTTGCCCAACCAGTTAGAAATAATGAAATGGAAAAGATGGCATATTGTATACTGGTTGATGGTTAATGAACAATAGCTTACAGAAAATGTTGATAAAATTATTGGAACAACCATTTATAGGGACATTTCAAGATTACTCCCTTGCAATGGCTGTATTAAGGTGTTTTTTTTTATCTAATTCTTTTCTCTTTGTTCCCTTATTCTTCAGATTTTTAAGTTTTCTTTCTAACTTTTTTTTTATTTTTATCTTTAAAATTTATTTATAATTTTCTTTTTTTACTATAGACTGCCCTACATACCCCTTTTAACCACCAGCTCAAGGGAAAAAGTCCCCTTTCTCCAAATGGCCAGTCCGTCGCTGCATAATACGTACCTAGCCTAGCCTATGGCACTCAATCAACCATTGCATTATGGCTGAATTGGGTGTACGTACGGCAGTTATTTTATTACAGTATGTATTTAAAAATGAAAAAAGTGCATTGAATGGTATGTTATTTAACACTGAACTTATTTAATTGTAATTTATGTGTATTTATGGGTAATGTGTTGTATAAAAAGGCAAGGTTAGGGTAATAACTGGTGGTCAAGAACGGATTAATCCATTTTCAATTATTTCTTATGGAAAAAATTCATTCAGACCTCGACAAAATCACATCTTGTCGCTTCTTCTGGAACGAATTAACATCAAGGTCCGGGGCTCTACTGTATGCAGCACAAGACTGGACAAACTTTGAGGTCAGCCAATTCAAGAAAAATACACATCAATGGAAAGAGGAAGACAAGCAAATGAACATGGTGTAAGAAAAATATTTTTAAAAAATCCTCCCTACCTTCCACAGAAAGTTGAATGTGACTATTTACAACCCCTTTTAGAATCTCTTTTACAAGACAATTATAAGTTTTACCAAGTTTTACTAGTTTTTCTAATCATGTACTTTATTTAATTTTGTCAAATTATAATCACAGCTAATAAAAAATTATAACAGATATGAACTGAAATCAGTAAGTAAAATAATTACATAAATTTATTGAGATTGAAGATGCAGTAGCTTTTTTAGATTATATATGTTTTTTCTATTATTATTTCTTCGTACTTTCTTTGCAAAATTACAATTATAACTGACATACTATCATAAAAGATAGGAAATAAAACCAACATCAAACCCTGTTGTTATTTATGAGCAAATATAATTAATTATGTGAGAATAAGAAGCACAGGACTTCTTTAAGTCAAGATCACAACTAACTCATGACATGCCTACAATTATTGCTCTGAGTCAGTCTAAAAGTTGCCATTAGTGAATTTATGGGCCATAAAAGTAATGGATCTTCTTTCCTGCTCAATTTTTCCAAATCTATGGCATGAAATACTGATCCTCACCATGAGTGAATCTGACCACTACTCAAAATCTGTTATTGTTACAAATCTGATGGTATCCATCCATTAAGGGTTATGAGGGTGAAAAATGAGTAGTCGAACATGATTTCCAAGCACAAATTTGGGACTAGTGAACTCTTGGACAGACCAGTGTAATGGAGATGGACGGGAACAGGCTGTTGCCACATCTGTGCAAGTGAGACAAAGTCTAGGTAGTCGTCGTAGGATAGGAGATAGAGCCCTCCTGGCCTCAGTCCTTTATATTCTATCACTGTGCTAACAAGCATTAATCTGGCTTAGACTATCTATAAGAGAATTCTTTGTAACTGCCTGGTCTTTCTTGTGGAGCAGTGGAGGGAGGGGGGGGGGGGGTGGGGGGGGGGGGGGGGCACGAGTGTGTAACTATTTTGACGACAAACAGCAGATACACTATAAAAAAATTTGTGAGAAAAATGGCTGAAACACCTTACCTTCCCCTGTGTGATCTCTCCCATTTGTCTTGATCTCCCAATTCTTTCAAGTATAATATACTGAGTTAATGTTAAGTCATAAAACTTATCAATACAAGTCGAGACATTCAGTGCCTTATCTCGAAGCCTTTGGCTAGCAACCAAGACCATTTTTTCTCCATATCTGAAAACAAATATTTTAAAAATAAGCTTTTATACAAAAATGAAAAATGACATTTTTATAATAAAATAACTTTCTGTATATACTTACCCAGTAATTACATAGCTATAAGTTCCACTTATTACGGCAGCTTGAATTCAAAATTCGCGGGTAACACTTCAAACCATAGGTGGCAGTTCTGCCCATTACCGGGAGAATAGGAACAGCTGTAAGCAGAAAGCTTAGTTTGTTCACACCTCGTGTCCATCAGCAGGGAAGCGGGTTTATTTTATTATAAAAACCACATCGTTTTTGTACATGCAGCTTACCCAGTAATTACATAGCTTGTTCCCACAGTGACAGAAGGTGGGGTGACATGGACATATAGTACAGTGGACACCCTGTATTCGCAGGGGATGTGCACCAGGTCCCCATGAAGTTAGAATCCGCAAGTACTTAGAACCCCTTGTAAAGTATCATCCTACATCAAATATGCCTTTGAAAAAATATTATTCATATAATTCTATAGTAATCTTGAACATTTTACCATTAAAAATTACTTATATGCATACAGCCAATAACGAGAGAGAGAGAGAGAGAGAGAGAGAGAGAGAGAGAGAGAGAGAGAGAGAGAGAGAGAGAGAGAGAGAGAGAGAGAGTGTCCTTATGATATGAAGAGATTGAAATGAACTTCTATAGGCAACACTTCTTCCCCTACCATAAATACATGCTATATATTTTTCAGAGGGAGAGTGGAAAAGAGGGCTGAATGAAGTATCAACCGTATATTTCAGCTTATAAGACGACCTTTAGATAAGAAGAGGTAAAAAATCATGGCAAATTTTCATTAATTTATCTAATATCTGTAGTATAGGATGACCTCTAAATTACAAACCAAAATGTTTTTTGGAGGAAATTGATTAAATTTGTAAAAATTAAACAGCACAACTACATTTATAATAATGATGACTTGAATAAAGATTGTTTTGCTTGTTGTATCTAATTACAATTTATTACTATTATATTGTTACTGTATTAAATATAAACATCGTCATCCACATCATTTGCATTTGATATTGTTTACATTCTCAAAATCTGGTTGATTTGAGTATTATTGATATCTTCATTGCCATTATTTGTTAGAAGACAAATTTCGGAGATACCTTTTATCATAAATTTGAAAAATTTGGTTGAAAACATGCACATATTACTTTATTGTATAAGGCTGATATTAGTTTTTCTGGGGTCGGCCGTGTCGCTCCGTGAAATAGGTTCCTTTAGAGCTATTTCTAAGGTCTTAACTGCCAAATCATATTGGTGAAGTGTTGACTCTCATTTATCTGATTCCGAGAACAGGATGTTCTGTGGATCTATGTCCACACCCTGCTGTGCAGCACTTCATGAAGTCCATAAAGTTAGGGTTTTGTGAAGACCTGAGGAATCGAACACAGTCTTCGTTTGTACTTGCTGGGACAGCCTGGGGTTCGGAAGCCGATAAGGACGTAGACCCAATTCTAGGATAAGAGGAAACCAGTTGCTCTTCGGCCAGTTGGGGGCTATGAGAGCCACCTGGCCCGTAAACGACCTCAACTTGTGCAGAACCTTCAAGAGAAGGTTCACTGGAGGAAACATATACCTTCTCCCATTGGTTCCAATCTGTAGCCAGCACGTCCGTGGTGAAAGCCAGAGGGTCCAGGTTGGGGGCCACATAACAGGGAAGCTTGTGATTTGATTTTGTCACAAACAGATCCACCTGGAGCCCTGGTACTAGGTGACACACCCACCTGAACGACTTGTTGTCCAGAGAACACTCTTGACTCCAGTGGGACTGAGCGTGAAAGCGCATCAGCTACCACGTTCTGAATCCCTGCTAGGTGAGTGGCTGATAGATGCTAGCTGTTCTTGGCTGCGAGAGAGAAGATGGCTATCATCACGTGGTTCAAATGACTTGATTTTGAGCCTCCCCTGTTTATGCAGTGCACCACTACTGCACTGTCGAGCACCAGCTTGATATGTGATTTCTTGGCTGGGCGAATTTTCCTTAGGGTGAGGAACACTGCCATAGCTTCCAGGACATTTATATGAAGCTGTTGGAATTGAGGGGACCAAGTTCCTTGTACCTTCTTGTATTGTGAGTATCCCCCCCAACCTGTTAGTGACGCATCTGTGTGAATCACTAGGGCCGGTGGGGGAAACTGTAGCGGGATCTTCTTCGCTAAATTCTTTGCTTCCGCCAAGGGGCGGAGATGCTTGCGCAGAATTGCCGGGATTGGGGCCAGCCTATCCCGGAACATTGCGTTTGCCTTGGAGCGCCAAACTCGATTGATGTCCTTGAGTTTGGCTTCCAAGAGTACGTCCGTCACTGAAGCAAATTGTAGAGAACCCAAGATCCTTTCTTGGCTTTCTCCGGGACGTCTGTTTGCACTTCAGAAACTGCCTGGTTGCCTTGGCTATCTCTTTCCTCTTCGCCGGAGGGATCGAAAGGGTATGTGAGTCCAAGTCAGACTGGATACCCAGCCACTGAAACCAGGACTCCGGAGTCAGGCAGGACTTCCCTCTGTTTATCTTGAATCCTAGATGTTCGAGGAAACAGATCACCTTGTTCGTAGCCTTGATGCAGTCTTTGTTGCTTGCCGCCCAAACTAGCCAATCATCCAGATAAGCTACCACCATGATACCCTGTGACCTTAGTTCCTGCACTACCGTTTCCACCAGCTTTGTAAAGATCCTGGGGGCTATATTGAGCCCGAAGGGAATTACTTTGAAAGAGAAGGCTTGTTTGCCTAACTTGAAGCCTAGAAACGGACGGAAGTGGCGTGCTATCGGGACATGATAGTAGGCGTCTGTAAGATCTATAGAGGTGGTGACGACCCCACGGGGAAGTAAGGTCTGCACCTGAGAGATGGTCAGCATCTTGAACTTTTCACAGCGAATGAATAAGTTTAGACGGGACAAGTCTAAGATCACCCTTCGCTTGTCCGAGCCTTTCTTTGGCACACTGAACAAGCGCCCTTGAAATTTTAAATGTTTTGTCTTTAACACCGCTCCTTTTTGAAGGAGGTCCTGAGAGTATTCTACTAACTCCAGTGTTGGCTCCTGATAGAAGGTGTTGGGTGGAGGTGGACCTTCGATCCAACTTCAGCCTAGGCCTCTGGATATGATGCTTTGTGCCCAATTGCTGAACCCCCAACGATGACGAAAGTGGTACAGCCTCCCTCCTACCTGCGAGACCTCATTGGGTTGCTGATGGGCGTGTTCCATGGCCCCCTCTTGCAGCTCTGACACCACCAGTTGCTCTGCTTCCAGCTCGTTGACGAAAGGAGCCCCTAGCTCTGCCACCCCTACCGAACCTATTGAACGCCTGAAATGCCTGGTTTTCATAGGTCGGATTAAAAGCAGGGGAGACAGAGAAAGAGGCCGAAGGTTGCTGCTGTTGAGGTTGCGTCAGCAGAACGAACTGCTGCTGGGGCTGGGCCTTAGAGGTGGAAGGTTGTGGCACTGGGACCGCCTGGGCCAACGCCTGATGCTGAGAAGCCTGGAAAGGCTGGAATTTCCTAGGCTTCTTCTTGGGCTTGGAACCCGAGGAGGAAGACTCCGACTTCCTTCTATAGACTATGCCCCAGCGAACTTTTATGCTCTGGTTCAGGCGTACAGCCTCGTGTTGCACTTCATTAACAACAGAGGCCGGAAAGAGATCTGCACCCCATATGGACGAAGCCAGGAGCTTATTTGGCTCATGCCTAATTGTTGATTCGGCTAGGAAATGCTTCCTGCAGTTTCTCCTAGTCACAGCAAAGTCATAAAGGTTGCATTGCATGCTAAGAAGTAACGACTTCGCAATAACCTTAAACAGCGGTTCTTGTGCATACTCAAGAGCCGCTGTTTCTGTCATTACCAAGGAGTTAAGAGACCTAGCAAGCCGTGTCCTAGCGTCGAACTCCGTTTGAATCAAAGCATCAGAGAGCCTAGGTAGACATTCACTAAATAGTGATTGCACAGTCCGGTTTAAGCTTCCCCACCGAGAAGGTTGCTGGCAGGTCTACCCAAAGGTCATCACCACCCGGAAGCAATAATGATGTAGGGTCGGTCTCCCTGAGTTGCGGCATAGCCTCATCTCTCGTTACCGCCTGAAGGGTGAGTTCCGCCACTTTAGTCATGAACGGTAACGGGTTCTCCTCATCCGTGGTAAACATTGTGAACGGACTCTTGAATGCCGTGACCTTGGTATTTGCAGAGTTCCACTCATCCAGACTGCGAACCCATGCCGGTTGGGCTTAGTCCCAGGAAAGGATGACTGTTTCCTTCGGGACCTTGTCCTCCCTGACTAAGGCAGACTTCGTAAGGCGGACGTAGCCGATGAAAGGGGCTTGTAACCCTGGAGGGTAGAACTCGAAGTCCTCAAGCCTTCGAGTTCCGCAGCCCTCGATCGTCAACATTCCGTTTACAAAAGGAGAGTAGTTCGCCACCCTCCAAGGATTACTCGGATGGAAAGGAGGGAGAGTGGAACCGTCTGGCATAACTTGACCTAGTGCTAACTGACTGGGATGCACCATACCTGACACACCCTGCTGAAGCCCCGCCATTAGGGACTCCTGGGTACCTAACCTTTTTAGAACATCTTCAAACCCTGAAGTAACTGTGTTCACTAAGTTGCCTAAATTTCCGACCTGTTGCAATATATTCGTGGTGAACATATCCGGGTCAAAGGAGGAGGACTCCGCTTTCTCCTTTAGTAACTTATGAGGTAACTGGCCCTTGGAGGTTGATGGTATGGGACCTGAAGGGGAAGGGTAAGACTTCCCCTTCTGAGACTTTGGCTTCAAAGACTTTGCTAGGGACTTCTCTCTGGGTTTGTCTGCCCCGGGATGTTGAGCCGGAGCTTTCTGACTTAACTATCACATGATCTTTTGGGAATGGATTTTGCTTTTTGCAGTAGTTTAGAGGGAAGCTTACCTTTTACTTTAGGAATCCCTGAAAGGGATTTCAACCTAGAAGGAGGTAATCCCCCGGAGAAACCTTGAAAGGAATTAGAAGAAGAAGGAGAAGAAGTATCAGAAGCGCTCAAAGAAAGACCCGGAGCACTTAAAAACTAGCCTCATTAACACTCTTACCGTAGCCCATGGCTAATGTCATGGGCTCTTGCTCCATATCTGGAGCAGGCACTTCCTCCATCAATTCCTAAGGCGAACCCTCCTCTGACTGCTGAGCTACTGCATCCTGAATAGAGGCTATGATAGGGGCTGCAACCTTGGGGTCCATGTACCCCGTATTCTTTCCTGCCGGAAAGATTAAGGTAGCCATTTCTTGCGAAAGGATATATGGCCTTGCTTTCCCAACGTTGCGCCCGATGCCACCCACCCATATCTTAAGGGTGGAGAGAGCAGCATCTCGAACAGACTGCGAGGCCTGTAAGAGAAGAATATTGTTAACCTTGAACTTATCTTAATATTCTATAATTAATGCTAAAAAATTATAGTTTCTTCAAAATCATACCATGTTAATTATGAATGACCACCCTAAAGGCAGATGTAAACCCCGAGAGGAGAGGTAACTTACATCGGAGGTAACCCGTTCGACTAGGTCGTAGCAGGCGAAACAGTTTTCATGATGCCAGACTATCGAACCTTCGAGTTGAACGGCGCAGGAGGCTCCGGCAAACGTCGTGCCCACAAGGGTCTTGAAGTACGGCGTTACAGCCGGCAACCAAACACTGGGTGGTCTGTAATGATAATGATACATGAGTACCATTGGTAAACAGGTATGAAAGTTCATGGTAAACATTAATTAATGCCGGAGTATTCCAGGCTAACAAAATATGGCCGACTCTGCCAATCTTGCTATGTACCCTACTATGCATTCCAGAATCGAAGTAGCCAGAAGTTAGATGTATTCCGGATAGACCGGAGCACAGACTACTACCCCACTGGAGCTACTCGATATAACCGGAGAGGAGGATCTATAAAGCACTAGCAATAGGCGAGACCGGGACGGTGGAACCCGGAGGTTCCCTAAGCTAAAATAACAAGAGAGTAGTAACTCACTGCGGAGCGTATCCTCAATAACATATATAAACAAATAAAGTTATAATACAATAAAATAATATCCGCCCGACGGAGGCCTGGGCCACCGTAAGGACATTGCCCTCAAAGACTCCCAGTACTTCCGGAAGCCTGTCCCGCCATAGGCGGGGAGGGAATGTCCGAGGGCGAGAAGGATGTAACAATCCCAAAGAGCCGAGGAGGGCCGAGCTCGGCCGAGCCAGGTCGGGACAGAGGCTGGGTAAAGTGAAGCTCCTCCCCAACGCAGGGATGAGGTCGGCTGAGAAGCGTCACCCGCACACCGAGGGCCTATGGGGCCCCTTCCCCCCCCTCACGAGAACTCGGGTCGGTCATCAGGGGGACAACATGAGCGAGATAACCACCCACCTTGGTGCCTTGGTGAGAGCTCTGTGGGTTTTTTTTTTTTTTTTTTTTTTTTTTTTTTTTTTTTTTTTTTTTTTTTTTTTTTGGTTTTTTTTTTTTTTTTTTTTTTTTTTTTTTTTTTAGGTCGGTAGAGGGTGACGATCACGTGACTGCCTGGCTCCTTCGCGGTTGCTTGGACCACGAGGATGGCCGACAGGGAGCCCTAAGGACTAGCCTAGCCGACCCGTCACATAAAGTAAACATATACAAACGTAAAACGATAAAATATGTACTGAAAAACACGGGGGGGGGGGGGGGGGGGGGGGGGGGGGGGGGGGTGGGGGGGGGGGGGGGGGGGGGGGGGGGGGGGGGGGGGGAAAGAAAAACAAGGAAGAGGAACAGTGATGTCCTAGGAGAATCAAGTAAGACCACCCGATAAGGATGGCCTAACCAGGAACTCCCCAGCAGCTGGCCTAGTGCCGTAACGAAAGAAGTCGTTAGGACAGGCGGCCAGGGTAGGCTAGGACTAGCTAAAAGAAACAAAATAAACTAGAATCTTAACCAAACTAAAGACATGCATGAAATATAACAGTAGTTACAGATGAGGCACGAAACAAAGACACGTGCTCGGAAGGAAACCCCCGTGCCAGCTCATAAAATAAAATAAATACAAAAACGTATTCAAGATCGTCAAAAACAGCATCCAAAAGACGGAAATTGATAAAAACATACTGTTATCACAACTCGGTTCACTAGGTATGGGAGACCATGTGAAACCGAAGGAGACAAAGGGGGACGCTCTAATGGCGGCTCGGAACTGCCGCCGCATGTGGCGACGACTTCTAAAAACCTAAATAAAATGGTCACGAAGGCCAAAAACACTCCCTAGATAGTGTCAAACATAAAACCAGTACTTAACTTGGATGAAGAAGGAGATTGACGATCCATAACGCATAATAAGCCAAAAGAGCAAAAAACACAAGAGAGCAAAGAAAACGCATGCATCTCTAGTAGGGCTATCTAAGGAATGACGTCACAGCTGCTACCTACACGGTAGTAGGTAGTGAGCCGTAGGTCGGCTCCCCTTTTCTAGAGGGTTTTTGATGTAGGAGAGGCTAATTGGAGAGGGTCCCGTGGTAGTGGTTTTCACTCGCCCCAGAACCACACCGACACCTTTTAATAAAGGTGAGCGAGCCAGAATATTCTGGCATGTCCAATTTAGCAGTTTCTCTGGTATTATAGCAATATTTTACCTTAGAAATAACGCTAAAGGAACCTATTTCACGGGGCGACATGGCTTCCTCCCCCAGAAATAGATTTTACCTACGTCAAAACAATCCTTTTATTCAGCCTCAGATATAACCTGGAAGTTTTACCTTTTACTAGTATTCGTTCTTGAGATCTCCATTTCCTGAGGGATGAACTATAAAAGGGTGATTTTGACGAAGGAAAATCTATTTCTGGGGGAAGACCTGTGTCGCCCGGTGAAAAGTTCCTGTAGCTCACTTTTCTAAGTATAAATAGATCCTAAATATACCAGAGAAAAAGCTAGCATGGTATGCTGAAGTTACTACCTCCAGCGTGAGCACCCCAAGGGCTGTCGATATAAAGTATAAGGGCGAGTGGAAGCCACTACTCACGGGTCCTCTGCCAATTAGAGGATTCCTTTCCAAAATCCCTACACGGCAAGAGTTGGATGCATATGACGATGTCAAAATGCTCCTTCCAAAATTCACGCAAGGTGAGGTTTGTGGTATCGGTGATGTCGAAACATCTTTTGAAAAGATTTTTCGTGTACAGCTTCTTAAAGTTCGCTATCACTTGCTGGTCCATGGGCTGGAGGAGAGGGGTGGTGTTGGGCGGAAGAAAAAGAATCTTAACGAAGGAATACTCCGCTAGGATATCTTCCTCGAGGCCAGGAGGGTGTGAGGGGCATTGTCCAACACATCAGACTTTCAGGGGGAGGTGCTTCTCTTGTCAAAAAAAACTCTCCACAGTCGGGCCGAAAACACAGATTTACCCACTCAGTGAACAAAAGCCTCGTTACCCAGGCTTTTGCATTAGCCCTCCTACATCACTGGAAGCTTCTCCTTCAACACTTTGTGGGCCTTGAAGGCTCGAGGAGTCTCGGGTGATTACACCAGTAGGGGCTTCACCTTGCAATCCCCACTGGCGTTCGAACAAAGTGCGAGTGTAAGCCTGTCTTTCATAGGCTTATGCTCGGGGTAGCTTCTTCTCTTCCTCCATGATGTACGTCTGACGAGGCATTTTTTTCCAAAAAAGGCCAGTCTCATCACAGTTGAAAACCTGCTGAGAACTGTAGCCTTCCTTGGTCATCATCTCGTCGAAAGTCTTCTTAAATGCTTCGGCCGCTTTCGTGTCCGAGCTGGCAGCCTCCCCATGACGCACCACCGAATGGATGCCAGTCCGTTTACGGAATTTCTCGAACCAGCCATGCGAAGCCTTGAACTCTGGGGTTTGCATTGAAGTCCCTTCCCCTCCGTCGTCTTCCGCCTGCGCAATCAAATCGCCAAAAATAGCACTGGCCTTGTGAGCGATTGCCGTCTCCGTTACTGTATCGCCAGCGATTTCTTTGTCTTTTATCCAGACGAGGAGCAGCCGTTCCATCTCGTCGTGCACATGGCTCCTCTTGCTGGACAAAATAGTGATGCCCTTCGATGGTGTAGTTGCTTTGATGGCATCCTTCTGTTTAAGGATGGTGCCTATTGTCGACGGATTACGGCCGTATTCCTTTGCGATCACACTCAATCGCATACCAGCTTCGTACTTCTTTATGATCTCCATCTTTGTCTCCAGAGACAGGATGCGCTTCTTTCCGTGAATTTCAACTTTCTTGGGACCCATGACTACGTTAATTTACATAAAGTTACACAAATACGTAATAATACAGTCTTCGCACAACACGATAATATGTACTGCAACGAAATCCATAACGATTTACGTTACTAAAACGAAATCGTTGGAGCGAACGACTGCGATATGCGTACGGTAAAGTTTTGGGTTTGGGTGCGAAGTGGCCGAGCTACAGCACGCCAACACGTAGTACGTATGTATAGAAGATGCATGATGGGAGGGATGCTGTCCAATCAGAGAGAAGGATCTCATGGCTTGGCTAGCATCAGGAACCAATGGGAGAGCAGGAGGATGGTGGCGAGTCTACGATAACTAAGATGGCGGTGTGCGGCGCGAGTTTCAAAATTGTTATGGGGCGAATCTCGGACTTTCAGAAACCTTTCGTATCTTGAAAACTTTTCGTATGTAGAGCAGTAAAATTTTTCGTCTTTGCTTTCGTAACTTGGATTTTTCGTAAGTTGAGCCTTTCGTATCTCGAGGTACTACTGTACGTCATTCAAAAACCAAGAGAAGTATGAATCCGAGAAGTTGATATCAAAACCAATCTGGAAAATCTTCCTTAAGGCCGATTTGATTGTAGTAATGGTACTAGCGGCTAGGCCTTTCTCAAATAGAGATCTAAAGAATGGAGATTGCCAGATTTGTTGTCATCTTATGAGCAGCTGAATCCTTTAGAAAATTGGCCAATTTCTTTACTGCTGAATCATATTGCCCGAGCGTTGATTCTCTTTTATCCGATTCTATGAATAAGATGTTTAGCGGATCAATACTAGCGTCTCTTTGAGCCGCAAACTTCATGAAGTTCATAAAGTTAGGGCACTCAAAACTCTTGAGGAAGCTGACACAGTCTGAGTTTGTACTACTGAGTCAGCTCTGGATGGGGGATCCTTTTGGGCCGGAGATTCAGTTCTAGAAGAAGCGGAAACCAGTTGCTCTTTGGCCAGTTGGGTGCCACTACAGTGGTCCCCCGGTATTCGCGTTCTTCGGATTCGCAGACTCACATATTCGTAGATTCGGATTCGCAGACTCACATATTCGTAGAAATTATTCGCGGACGGACTCAACCATTCGCGGAATTTTCCGACAAAAATAATCACTAATTAGTGTACTTTGATGTTTATTCTCATGACTAAATACATTTTTATGATACAAAAATGATTTACTAATTTTCAAATATTAATTTTGATTAATACTGTATTAGTAGGTTTAAATGATATCACATAACAAAAATAATAATTCTCTCTCTCTCTCTCTCTCCACTACTACAAAGATGTGTTTTTTTAAAAAGTATGATAAACAAATGATTTACTATTTTCAAATATTAATATTAACTTATACAGCAATAATATCAATTCATTAAAGAAAATACCATAGTGAATTAGTAAGATTTTAGCTTATAAATTTAAAAAATTATGGAAGAATGAAGGAAATCCCAGTATTCTTTCTGTAACTCCAGGTACTAAAACTGTCATACGTATCAAGTTAAGTGACAGGAGGGGAAGGAGCGTGTGCTGTGCCATCAAGTGCTCATGAAATTCCCCCCCCCCCCCTCTCTCTCTCTCTCTCTCTCTCTCTCTCTCTCTCTCTCTCCTCTCTCTCTCTCTCTCTCTCATTTACTGAACTCAAAAATTTTTTAGTACTTGTACTATATGTTTTTAATACTTTCAAATAATAATAATAATAATAATGATAATAACTGTAATTACAAAATTCATATTATGTGATAGTATTTCTCTCTCTTTTGCCACACAAAATAATAATGTGTCATAGTGGTAACTCCCTCCCTCTCTTTCGCTGGAAGTTTTATAAGTATTTTTTGAGAGAACAGAGAGATAAACACTCACTCTCTCTCTCTCTCTCTCTCTCTCTCTTTTACCGAGATGAAAGAATTTTTATGGTACTAGTATGTAAAATGTTTATTGATAATTTCAGTTATTTAATAATAATAATAAAACTGTAATTACAAAATTCATAAGTAGTATTTAAAGAGATGAAAATTACCTTTCCATTTCACTTGTACGGATAACTCCTCTTCTACTGAGATGAGAGAATTTTTATGGTAAATGCACATGTTTATTTTATTTTCAAATAATAATAATAATAATAATAATAATAATAACAGAAGTAGTAATAATACGATAACTAATTTCAAATGAAAATTCTTCCCTTCGTCTTTTTCTGTATCAATTTCCCTACCTCATACCTCCAGTGACGCTCGGAGCTGGGAAAGTAACAATGCCATACAAGATGAGATCATTTTCATGGACATGTATGTAATAAGTTTATCATTAATATTTTCCAATAATAATACAGTAGGGCCTCGTTAATCACGGGGGATAGGGCCCAGAACCCCCAGTGATAAGTAAATACCTGTGTTATCCTGGTAACCCCCCTGAAAATTGCTTTAAACCGCCTACTTTAATAATTAACCCACCCAAGACCACTATTTCAATGTTTATAACTGCCTACTTTAGTTCAAGCACCAAATATTTCTTCAACTATCACCTTAAACTAAATTCAAGACAGTTTCAAAGTTATTCTTTCCTATCTTCAATTTCCCCTGCATCAGATCAGCAAACAAAATTATAATTACCTAACAATTCCTTTCTATTATCATGATTTGGCTGCTGCACCAAAATAAAAGTATATAGTATATCTATTTCGTGAATGAACATATTTATGATAAAAAACATGATTTACTGTAATGATTACAGCACCCAACTATAATATTAATGTATAAACAGCAAAATACAGCAATAAAAATCTAGTTTTGTCTTTTGTTTACATTTAGAATCAGCTGATTGACGTTTATTACCGAAAGAATTATTTTGGAAAACAATTTAGTTGCTAAACGGAAACGAATTGTTATTAATGGAATTATTAATTATTATTAAACTTTGTACATAATAAGTTCATGATATTATGATACAGTAATTCATATTTCATTGAGAGAGAGAGAGAGAGAGAGAGAGAGAGAGAGAGAGAGAGAGAGAGAGAGAGAGCAGCTTGTGACGAGAGTAACTTGAATAGCTTGAGATAGCAGCTTAGGACGAGAATAGCTTGAGAGAGCAGCTTGGAACTAGAGTACTGTTGCATCTTAGCTCGAGAATAACAATGAAAATTTGCATTTTAAATATTTTATGATAGAAATGAAACATGGATAGTGATAAGATATTGTCTTGTATTAACTGTTAATAAGACGTGGATAATCATTGAGTCAACTATAAAGTTGTATTGAAGCACAGTTTCGTAAATCACAGAAAGAATAAAAATATGGCAACACTTTTATTCTTTCGGGGACCATCTTGTTCTTTTATTACGATAATAATAGATCAGTATTATAGTTTTTTTCTGTAAGTGATGAGAGAGAGAGAGAGAGAGAGAGAGAGAGAGAGAGAGAGAGAGAGAGAGAGAGAGAGAGAGAGAGAGAGAGAGAGAGAGAGATTTTGCTATTACATTCAGTGTATTTGAAAATTTGTGAATGAGTTTTATTCTAAAAATGCATTTAGTCATGAAAAGAAGAAGAAAACAGTAATTAGCAAATCTTGCTCTATGATAAAATTCGTGATTTCGTTTAATAATTTTCCGGATATACGTAGCATTTGGGCTTCACAAAAAAGTAAGTAAAGTGATTTATGACAGAGTTTTAGAGGATTTTACTACGTAAAAATACATCGGTACTTTGTAGAACGTGACGTCACGGTGGTCATATGTATTTTCGTGAATGAATATACATTTATGATAAAAAATAGTTACTGTACTGCTTAGAGTACCATACTGTAATATTAATGTAATCACATCAATAGTAATCATTGTTCATTGTATGCTGTAAAATGTAAAGTGTATTTTTTGTCTTTTGAAAAATGGATTCCCCAAGGAATTATTCCTTGAAGAGGCTTTTTATTATGAAGATATGCCAATAATATATAAGATTTGCGTTTTCTTATGAATATATGACAATAATATACTATAAGGTAAAAATGGTTTTATTACGTTTACGCTTCGTCGCCGATTGCAAACAACATACGATAATCTATGACAATTATCGTTTGTATGACTGCAGTGTTCAGAGAAGTTGATTACGTTATACCAAAACAATAATGAAGTTCGAATTGAAAATTTATGTTTTCCTAAATGTTATTACTACAGTAATTAAACTACTACTATTAACATTTCTAAAAGGTTAAGAATGACAAAGGTGCTGTGAAGTGTAACTCAGTGAGTCAGTGTTTACATTTCTGCTAGCCGCTCAACTACAAGTTGATGTCAATGACGTGGAATTATTCCATGAATAGGCTATATATTATAAAGATATGCCAATAATATATAAGGTGAGAATGGTTTTATTACCTTTATTGTCAGTTAATATCATAATGTGAATCTGTTCATGCATTTGTTGGTTATCTGAACCAGAGGAGGCTTAGCCTACCACCGACAAGCCGCGATGCTGTGATTCATACCAGCATATATAGACTGAGAAGTGGTCCAAGGAAAAACCCGTGATTAACCCTTAAACGCCGAATGGACGTATTAAACGTCAAGTCAAAATCTCCCCCGATTTCCGAATGGACGTACCATACGTCGGCTCAAAAAAGTTTTTTTAAAAATTCGCGGAAAAATACTTATAGGCCTACCAGCCGAAAACTTTTGAATCACGCGCCTTGGGGGATGCTGGGAGTTCACGGATCAAGGCATTGTTTTGTTTACAATCGTTACGCAGGCGCGCAAGCGCGAATTTCTTTCTAATCGCACTAAAAAGTATCAGTGACAAATCTTAAAAATTATTTTGTCACTTTGACATAATTTTTGCACCGTTTTAAATTATCCGTTACATAAAGTATTATATATGAAAATGTGCGCAATTTTATTTAGAATACAACAAAAAAATACTCATGATTGTAACTTTTATCAGTTTTGAAATATTTTCATATAAATAACGATAAGTGCCAAAATTTCAACCTTCGGTCAACTTTGACTCTACCGAAATGGTCGAAAAACGCAATTGTAAGCTAAAACGCTTATATTGTAGTAATATTCAACTATTTAACTTAATTTTGCAACAAATTGGAAGTCTCTAGCACAATATTTCGATTTATGGTGAATTTATGAAAAACTTTTTCCTTACGTCCGCGCGGTAACTCTTCCGAAAAAAAATCATACATGCGATTGTGGTAATGTTTGCACCATTTTAAAATTAGCCGTTACATAAAGTTTTATATATGGAAATGTGCGCAATTTCATGCACAATACAACTAAATAAAACAAACCCATGGTTGTAGCTTTTATCAGTTTGAAATATTTTCATATAAAAAAGGATAAGTGACAAATTTTCAACCTTTTGGTTCAATTTTGACTCTACCGAAATGGTCGAAAAACGCAATTGTAAGCTAAAACTCTTATATTTTAGTAATATTCAATCATTTACCTTCATTTTGCAACAAATTGTAAGTCTCTAGCACAATATTTCGATTTATGGTGAATTTATGAAAAAAATAACATTTTCCTTACGTCCGCGCGGTAACTCTTCCGAAAAAATCATACGTGCGATTGTGGTAATGTTTGCACCACTTTAAATTAGCCGTTACATAAAGTTTTATATATGAAAATGTGCGCAATTTCATGTAGAATACAACGAAAACTAATTGAAGGTTGTAGCTTTTCTCATTTTCGAAATATTTGCATATAAATCACGATAAAATAGAAAAAAAACAACCGTTTGGTCAACTTTGACTCTACCGACATGGTCGAAAAACGCAATTGTAAGCTAAAACTCTTATATTTTAGTAATATTCAATCATTTACCTTCATTTTGCAATAAATTGGAAGTCTCTAGCACGATATTCGATTTATGGTGAATTTATGAAAAAAAACTTTCCTTCCCTCCGAGCGCGGATTCTCCGCCATAAATCTCCGAATGCGTACATCGAATTCTCGGAAAATTTGCTCCGTTTCATATTGGGCATTTCATAGAGTTTTATATATGAAAATGTGCGCAATTTCATGTAAAATAAAAGGAAAAATATTTGAAGGTTGTAGCTTTTCTCATTTTCGAAATATTTGCATATAAATCACAATAAATAGAAAAAAAACCACGTTCGGTCAACTTTGGTCGAAAAACGCAATTGTAAGCTAAAACTCTTACAGTATCGTAATATTCAATCATTTTTATTTATTTTGAAACAAATTGGAAGTCTCTAGAACAATATTTAGATTTATGGTGAATTTAAAAAAAAACCCATTTTTTTACGTCTGCGTGTTACGAATTCGTACATCATTTTGTGATAATATTTTTCCGGTGTTGCTTTTATTGTTTTACAATGTATTATATATCAAAAGGATTGCAATTTAGTGTACAATACAACGAAAAAAAAAAGAAAACTCGTTAGCTTTTACCGTTTTTTGCACAGCGTGATTTTAATACAAATTATATGTTTTTTTTTTGTACCATATATGCATTTTAATACAATTATGTATGAATTTTTTTTTTTTGCTACCATATAATCGCATTACTTACATATGATAATGATATTATTTTTCATTTCTGATGATTGCATACTAAATTTCAGGTAATGACAAAAAAAAGGAGCAAAAATGAACTCTTAATCTTCAAAACTAAGCGCGCTGTGATTTTTTGAAAAAAAAAAATTTTCCGCTTTCGCGCTCGCTCAAAACCGGCTCCGGAATTCGGGGGAGTTTTTTATTTTTACCGCTTCGGCGTTTAAGGGTTAACTGAATCCGTGATTGCTGATCCGCGACTAAGCGAGGCCCCACTGTACTATTAACTGTAAGTACAAAATTCATATCTGAGTATTTTAAATACAATAATCATTCTATTTCTCTCTTTTAAATACTGCAAGGACAACTCTCTCTCTCTCTCTCTCTCTCCACAAGATACTTGTCATACATTTGGTGTTTCTATTTCTTCCTTTTATCTCTCTCGCTCTCAGCAAAAGAATTGATAGACAGACAAACATAATTGCACAGTCCTCTCTTTCTCTCTTCTCTGGAGAAATATATGTATTTATGGGAGGGGAAAAAAGTTGCCTACAGACGTTCATTTCAATCTAAAGAAACTGTAAGGTTATTCTCTCTCTCTCTCTCTCTGCTATTGGCTGTTTATATATTTCTAATGGTAAAATGTTTAAGATGACTTTAAAATGATATTAATAATACCAATTCAATGGTATATTTGATGTAGGATAATACTTTAAGTAGACATTTGGTATTTGTGATTTCACATACAATTGCTTCCTTTGTAAAAAGAAAATGGATGTCTCAACTAGTAACAGTATGAAAGAAAACGTGCATGACTGAATACTTATGGGGGGACTGAATTATTTTCACATACGTAACTAAGTCATGCAGTATGTACATAGTATGTATTTATGTATAACCATAAAATGTAAGATTTACTTTAAAACAGTATTACAGTGGACCCCCCGTATTCGCGTTCTCCAGATTCGCGGACTCACACATTCGCGGATTTCTCTCGGGAACGTTTCCCTGCATTATTCGCGGAAAATTCGCGCATTCGCGGTATTTTTCTATGATAAATATCCACAAATTCCTGGTTTTTTTATGAATTTCATCATATAAAGCACTTTTTGTGATAAAACTATAAAAAACCCATGTAGGGAAAATTTTTAGTGGGTTTTTTCTTGAGTTTTAACTAATAAAATAGGCTGTTTTTAGCATTTTTATAGGGGTTCCAAACATTCGCGGATTCTAACTATTCACGGGGGGGTCTGGTACGCATCCCCCGCGAATACGGGGGGACCACTGTAATAATATTTCAAAGATTAATATGAACCATAATAGGATATTTTATGTATATTTGATGAAGGATGGTCTTTTTAGGGATACTTTGGTGTTTGCATGTTCAGGATAGGAATTTATGAGCACTTTTAGAGGGGGTTCCAAACATTTGCGGATTCTAACTATTCGCGGGGGGTCTGGTACGCATCCCCCGCGAATACGGGGGGACCGCTATAATGCTACTTGTCCTGTGAAAGATCTCAGCTTGTGCAGGACCTTCATCAGAAGATTCACCGGTGGAAATAGGTAAATCTTCCGCCAATTGTTCCAATCTATAGACATCGCATCCGTGGTGTAAGCTAGAGGGTCCAGGTTGGGTGCCACGTAACATGGTAGTTTGTGGTTGGATTCCGTGGCAAATAGGTATACTTGAAGGTCCAGGATTTGATTGCAAATCCACCGGAACGACTTCCTGTCCAGGGACCACTCCGATTCCAGCGGAGTTGTCCTGGAAAGTGCGTCTGCGATAACATTCTTTACTCCTGCCAGGTGAATTGCTGACAGGTACCAATGATTCTTCGCCGCTAATGAAAATATTGCAATCAATACGTGATTCAGTTTGCTTGACCTGGAGCCTCCTCTGTTTATACAGTGGACTACTACTAGACTGTCCGAGACTAGCCTTATATGAATGTTCCTGGCCGGAGCCAGTCGTTTTAGGGTCAAGAAAACTGCCATTGCTTCTAGAATATTGATACGAAACTGGTGGAACATTTCCGACCACGTTTCCTGTACTTTCTTGTGTTGCGAATACCCTCCCCATCCACTCAGAGATGCGTCCGTGTGGATGGTTAGAGACGGCGGAGGGAATTGCAGAGGTACTGACTTGGCTAGGTTCTGGCGTTCCGTCCATGGACGGAGCCTTTTTGTCAAAATGGGTGGAATTATCAAGATCTTGTCTCTGAGTTTGACGTTGGCTCTCTTTCTCCAGACTCGATTGATAGCCTTCAATCTGGCTTTCCATAGGACGTCCGTCACCAACGCAAACTGCAGCGAACCTAGGATTCTCTCTTGGGTACGCCAAGAAGCCTTTTCGTTCTTGAGGAACTGTTTCGTAGCCTTCACTATCTCCTTGACCTTCTTGGGTGGGAAAGATAGCTTGTTTGTTCAGGTCCCATTGGATTCCCAGCCATTGGAAGCGGGAAGCAGGAACAAGCCGAGACTTTTCTTTGTTTATCTGAAAACCCAGAAATTCCAAGAATTTTATCACCTTGGCTGTTGATTTGCGGCATTCGTCGACGTTGGCTGCCCAAATGAGCCAGTCGTCTAGATAGGCTACTAACATTACACCTTGCGTTCTTAGTTCTTGAACTATCGTCTCTCCTAGTTTGGTGAATATCCTGGGTGCAACGTTGAGCCCGAACGGCATGACTGAATGAGTAAACCTGTTTTCCTAGCTTGAAGCCTAGGTACAGTGAGAAGTTCCTTGCTATTGGGACATGATAGTAAGCGTCTGTAAGATCTATAGAGGTGGTGACGGCCCCACGGGGAAGTAAGCTCCGCACCTGCGAGATGGTCAGCATGCGGAACCTGTCGCAGTGAATGTATGAGTTGAGACTGGACAAGTCCAGAATCACTCTTCTTTTGTCCGAGTCCTTCTTTGGGACACTGAACAGACGTCCTTGAAACTTTAGGCGTCTTACTTTCTTTACAGCCTTCTTCTGGAGGAGATCTTTGGTATAGTCTATAAGGTCCGCCGTAGGCATCTGATAAAAACTGATTGGCCGAGGGGGCCCTTTCTCCCATTTCCACCCCAGACCTATCAAGACTTTACTGTGGGCCCATGGACTGAAGGTCCAGTGGTCCCGGAAGAGATATAATCTCCCTCCTACCTGTGGGTTCTCACTGGTTGGCTGCAGGTCTGCTACCTCTACCTCCGCGGAAGCCTCTACCCCTTGGTCCGCCTCATAGCCAGGAGCCACCTCTGGACCTGCTACATCTGGCAAGCCTATTGTAGCTGCGAAATAGATCTCGCGCTTCATAGGTGGGGTTGAAGGCTGGGGAGGTCATTATGGCTGAGGAGGTTGACCGCTGTTGAGCCTGCGGAGTTTGTACTAAGACAAACTGCTGCTGCGGATGTGCCTTAGATGTTGAAGGCTTACCAACCTGAGATACTGGAACCGCTTGCACGACTGTCTGGGGACAGGAGGCTTGGTAAGGATTGAATCTCCTTGCCTTCTTCTTGGGTCTGACTTGGTGTCCGGGGCCCTCAAACTTCCGTTTGAAGGGGAGACCCCAACGAACCCAAAGACTCTGGTTGACTCTGGATGCCTCATGAAAGACGTTATTGACTTCGTCTTTCGGGAACAGATTTTCTCCCCACTCTGATGACTTTATGAGCCTATTAGGTTCGTATCTTATAGAGGCACCCGCCAGGACGTGCTTCCTACAAGCTCGTCTCGCCACCGCAAAATCGAACAGGTCCGATTGGAAAGTCTGTAACAGAGCTTTCCTCAGGACCCGGAACAGCTGTTCTTCGGTATACGTTGATGCTACCAACTCCGCCGCAGTGACAGAGTTGATAGATCTTGCCAGTCTAGTTCTTGCCTCGAATTCTGCCTTGACCAAGTGGTCCGGAATCCTAGGCAGCTTCTCTGAGAATAGGACGGAAGCGCAGTCCGGGTCGAGTTTACCTGTTGTAAACGTAGCCGGTGCGTCGTTCCAAAATCCAATCATGTGGGGAAGAGAAGAAAGGTAGCCTCCGTCTCTCTTAGCACTGGTTGGGGCTTAAATTCCGCCACTGCTTGCAAGGTTATTTCCGCCACCTTAGATGTACAGGGCGACGGAACTCCGTTTGGGGGTCAAAAACATGGTAAAATTGCCTTTATGTGGCGTTAATCGAGTGTTAACGCAACTCCAATCGGTGCATGCATCTGGGTGCCAGACCGTGTAATTCTCGAGCTGGATGGCGCAGTTCGCGTGAGAACGGCACACTACATGGCTGTAGGGCTTACCGAGGGAGGCGGAGCACCATTCCGCCCTGCAACGGACCATCTGTAATTTGAAATTCAATTATGAGTACCGGCCTCTGGCGCCGGAGTTAACTCCGAAGAGAGCATGCACCTTAACCTAGATATTGGTTCAAGACTAACTCACTAATAAATAATTTCAACTCACTGAATGAATAAAGAAATTCTTTGGGTGTATTTGCCTGCTCCCGATTCCATCCTTAGAAGGTAGATGTAAGTCTGGTATGTGGGATCTGAGGTCCGCCGGACCGGAGAGAAGGAAGAACCTAATCTCTATTACAGTCAGCTGAATCAGAAGGCTACGCATCATCGTAGTCAAAAACCTGACCCATCCACCAACCCCACAGGAGCAGGGAACAAAATAAGGACGGATATAGAGCTCCGGCAACACAGTGTAATACTCCGGCAGCGGATGTGAGGGTGAGCCACACTCTGTTGGTACCTTAAAGGTCCGGAGATATTTATAGGGTAGTCCCCCAAAGCTCTGCCTACTCAAGGTCTCATCTCCCATTGTCCCAAGTAATGCCGGAGGAATGGGCTGAAGCGGCAGATCAGGGAAAGGTAATTCCCCCATCTGATCCTGCACGCTCTAGTGGGGGGAGCGTAACTCCCAGCCCGAATCCGTACCGGAGGGGGAACATTGGAGGAAGAGACCACCGAGCGGCGGAGCTGTATAAATGTACAATCCGGAGCCACGTCCGCCGGCTGGTGTGGTGCTAGACCACTGTAAGGCCGGCAGAGCTATTTACTCAGAGACATAAGGGATTACATATAATACCAATAACCCCTCCTTACTCCCAACCCTCTCCTCTCCACTTAACCCTTAAACGCCAAAGCGGTAAAAAAAAAATTGTCTCCCGTGTGCCGGAGGTGTTTCAGAGTGAGCGCGGAAGCGGAAAAAATATTTTTTTCAAAAAATCACAGCGCGCTTAGTTTTCAAGATTAAGAGTTCATTTTTGGCTCCTTTTTTTGTCATTGGCTAAAGTTTAGTATGCAACCATCAGAAATGAAAAAAATTATCATTATCATATATAAATAATGCGATATGATACCGCAAAAACGAAATTTCATATATAATTGTATTCAAATCGCGCTGTGCGCAAAATGGTTAAAGGTAACAAGTTACTTTTTTTTCGTTCTAATGTACACTAAATTGCGATCATTTTGGTATATAACTCATTGTAAAACAATAAAAGCAACACAGAGAAAATATTATCACAAAATAATGCATGAATTCGTAACGAGCGGACATAAAACAAATATTTTTTTTAAAAATTCACCATAAATCTAAATATTGTCCTAGAGACTTCCAATTTCTTTCGAAATGAAGACAAATGATTGAATATTACTATACTGTAAGAGTATTAGCTTACAATTGCAGTTTTCGACCATATCTCCATATCTGATGAGTTAAAGTTGACCAAATGTCGAATTTTTTAATATATATATTTTTTATATGCAATTATTTCGGAAATAAGAAAATATACAACCTTCAAATATTTTTTGTTTTATTCTACATGAAATTGCACACATTTTCATATATAAAACTCTATGAAATGCCTAATATGAAACGGAGAAAATATTCCGGGAATGGGACGTATGCATTTCGAATTTCTTTCAAGATGAAGATAAATGACTGAATATTACTAGACTGTAAGAGTTTTAGCTTACAATTGCGTTTTTCGACCATTTCGGTAGAGTCAAAGTTGACCGAACGTGGTTTTTTTTCTATTTATCATGATTTATATGCAAATATTTCGAAAATGAGAAAAGCTACAACCTTCAATTATTTTTTGTTGTATTCTACATAAAATTGTGCACATTTTCATATATAAAACTTTATGTAACGGCTAATTTAAAATGGTGCAAACATTACCACAATCGCACGTATGATTTTTTCGGAAGAGTTACCACGCGGACGTAAAGAAAATGTTACTTTTTTCATAAATTCACCATAAATCGAAATATTGTGCTAGAGACTTCCAATTTGTTGCAAAATGAAGGTAAATGCTTGAATATTACTAGAATATAAGAGTTTTAGCTTACAATTGCATTTTTCGACCATTTCGGTAGAGTCAAAATTGACTGAAGGTTGAAATTTTAGCAATTATCGTTATTTATATGAAAATATCTCAAAACTGATAAAAGCTACAACCATGGGTTGTTTTTAGTTGTATTGTGCATGAAATTGCGCACATTTTCATATATAAAACTTTATATAACGGCTACTTTTAAAATGGTGCAAACATTACCACAATCGCATGTATGATTTTTTTCGGAAGAGTTACCGTGCGGACGTAAGGAAAAAGTTTTTTCATAAATTCACCATAAATCAAAATATTGTGCTAGAGACTTCCAATTAGTTGCAAAATTAAGGTAAATTATTGAATATTACTAGAATATAAGCTTTTTAGCTTACAATTGCATTTTTCGACCATTTTGGTAGAGTCAAAGTTGACCGAAGGTTGAAATTTTGGCAATTATCGTTATTTATATGAAAATATCTCAAAACTGATAAAAGCTACAATCATGAGTATTTTATTGTTGTATTCTACATAAAAATGCGCACATTTTCATATATAATACTTCATGTAACGGCTAATTTACAATGGTACAAAATTATGTCAAAGTGACAAAATAATTTCTGAGATGTGTCACAGATACTTTTTAGTGCGGCAAGAAAGAAATTCGCGCTTGCGCGCCTGCGTATCGATTGTAAACAAAACAACACCTTGATCCGTGAACTCCCAGCATCCCCCAAGGCGCGTAATTCAAGAGTTTTCGGCTGGTAGGCCTAAAAGTATTTTTCCGCGAATTTTTAAAAAAACTTTTGTATGTCGACGTAAAATACGTCCAGTCGGCACCCGAGAGACAAAAAATGTCGACGTAAAATACGTCCAGTCGGCGTTTAAGGGTTAAATATATTTTTCAAAAATTCACCATAAATCACAATATTGTTCTAGAGACTTCAAATTTGTTTCAAAATGAAGATAAATGACTGAATATTACTAGGCCGTACGAGTTTTAGCTTACATTGCCGTTTTTTCAACCATTTCGCTAGAGTCCCAAATTTGCCGAACGTGGTTTTTTTTCTATTTATCATGATTTATATGTAAATATTTTGAAAAAAGAGAAAAGCTACAACCTTCAATCCTTTTTAGTTGCATTCTACATGAAATTTCACACTTTTTCATATATAAAACTTTATGTAACAGGTAATTTTAAATAGTGCAAACATTTCGACACTCGCACAAAAAAAAATTCTGATTTTTTCGGAAGTGTTACCGCGCGGACGTAAGGAAAATGTTTTTTTTTTTTTTTTCATAAATTCACCAAAAATCTAAATATTGTGCTAGAGACTTCCAAGTTGTTGCAAAATGAAGGTAAATGATTGAATATTACTAGACTGTAAGAGTTTTAGCTTACAATTGCATTTTTCGACCATTTCAGTAGAATCAAAGTTGACTTAAAGTTGAAATTTTTGCACTTAACGTTATTTATATGAAAATATTTCAAAACTGATAAAAGCTACAACCATGGGTTGTTTTTAGTTGTATTGTGCATGAAATTGCGCACATTTCCATACATAAAACTTTATGTAACGGCAAATTTAAAATGGTGCAAACATCAGGACAATCGCACAAAAAAATTTATCGGAAGAGTTACCACGCGAACGTAAGGAAAAAGTTTTTTCATAAATTCACCATAAATCGAAATATTGTGCTAGAGACGTCCAATTTGTTGCAAAATGAAGGCAAATGATTGAATATTACTATAATATAAGGGTTTTAGCTTACAATTGCGTTTCTCTACCATTTTGGTAGAGTCAAAGTTGACCAAAGGTTGAAATTTTTGCACTTATCGTTATTTATATGAAAATATTTCAAAACTGATAAAAGCTACAATCATGAGTATTTTTTTGTTGTATTTTACATGAAATTGTGCACATTTTCATATACAATACTTCATGTAAAGGATAATTTAAAATGGAGCAAAAATTATGTCAAAGTGACGAAATAATTTTTGAGATGCGTCACTGATACTTTTTAGTGCGATAAGAAAGAAATTCGCGCTTGTGCGCCTGCATAGCGATTGTAAACAAAACAACGCCTTGATCCGTGAACTCCCAGCATCCCCCAAGACGCGTGATTCAAAAGTTTTCGGCTGGTAGGCCTATAAGTATTTTTCCGCAAATTTTTAAAAAAAACTTTTTTGAGTCGACGTATGATACGTTCATTCGGCATACGGGAGACATTTTGACTCGACGTTTAATACGTCCATTCGGCGTAAGAGGGTTAAGGTGAAAGGAGAATACCCAGTATGAATCCAGCTTAACCTTCCAAGATCACTACAGAACTGGACAGGTAGGCCAGTTAACCTCCCCAGACAGCCTGGAGTGGACGGTGGCCCTTGACCAAAATTACTAAAGTGAATTTTTCGATCTAGACCGGTAGGGAGGATAGGTCCAACAAAATGATAAGAGAGAGGCTCTCTATCTTTGATATCCTCCCTGCTAGCATAAAGGGTATAAGGGTAGGGACACCTAACCTACCTTCCAAGACCTAGCCTAGGCGTGGTCGGTCGAGCCAGAGGGGGGGAGCAACTCATCCAACCTCTTAGTGAAATAAAAATCATCAACGTGCATAAATCAAGACCTATCTGGTTCGTGTTAACACTAACTCATGCATGTCTCACAACGAAAGAGAGAGAGAGAGAGAGAGATAGGGTTCTCTCCTCTCCCGTGACAAATGCGATAGGCTACTAGTAGCCTAATAATTACACATATACATCATGATAAAATTACATAGAGATAGGCACGAACACACTCTTGAGCAACTAGGGATGGGGTGAGGCTAAAATATAAATTAATCAACCTTTCTTTACACCCAGAGGAAGTCACGTAATATGAAAACATGTCACTGATGATCGTATATCTAAAATTCTTACATAATATCAAAACTTTAGAGGAAATTAATGTGTAACAGAATCACACACGTTCTGATGATGCTCCCAAAATGGCAAATAAGCCGACGGCGCCCACGATACGTTTTCTGAGGGGCCAAAGGCAAATATGGAAAACACCTTAACCATATGCGTTACAAAAACACAAATTGGAGTACTCAACTTAGATGTAGGAGGAAGTTCCACAGCCGACATCATGAAAAGAAAGGAATAATCCCAGGAGCTGAAACAAACGCGTGGTTCACACACAATGCTAATACAGGAATGTAGAATGCATGTGGGTATTAGTAGTAGTAGCGAGAGGAAGGTAAGGGAGGTGACCTTTGTGATGGCTCTAACCCTTATAACGGCTCTTGCCGTGGAGGGATTTTGGAAAGGAATCCTCTAATTGGCAGAGGACCTGTGAGTAGTGGCTTCCACTCGCCCTCATACTTTATATCGACACCCCTTGGGGTGCTCGCGCTGGGGGTAGTAACTTCAGCATACCATGCTAGCTTTTTCTCTGGTATATTTAGGATCTATTTATACTTAGAAAAGTGAGCTACAGGAACTTTTCACCGACAGACACAGGTCGAACCCAGAAATGTATTTTATTTTTGCTTATGGAAGCCACCATTGAGAATCGGTAGGGCTTAAAACCTTGACAATTTTAACACTCTCAAAAACGCTCAATAGTTACGGTTAATGACATTAGCAATTAGCTGTTTCTGAATTTGAGAATTCTAAAAACCAGAATTTTTTTAGTGGAGGAGTATCATTAGTATTACAGTCGATGAAATGGAGAGAGAGAGAGAGAGAGAGAGAGAGAGAGAGAGAGAGAGAGAGAGAGAGAGAGAGAGAGAGAGAGAGAGAGAGAGAGAGAGAGAATCATTACCTCGGTTAGGTTATTACACTGATAGATATCAACTTGCAAAAGTAGAATAATAGATGTACAGTGGACCACCCGTATTCGCGTTCTCCAGATTCATGGACTCACACATTCGCAGATTTCTCTCGGGAACGTTTCCCTGCATTATTCGCGGAAAATTCGCACATTCGCGGTATTTTTCTATGATAAATATCCACAAATTCCTAGTTTTTTTGATGAATTCATCATAAAATGCACTTTTTTGATAAAACTATTAAAAAAACCATGTAGGAACATTTTTAGTGGGTTTTTCTTGAGTTTTAACTAACAAAATAGGCTGTTTTTAGCATTTTTATAGGGGTTCCAAACATTCGCGGGTTCTAACTATTCACGGGGGGGTCTGGTACGCATCCCCCGCGAATACGGGGGGGGGACCACTGTATTGAGAATGATGATAATTTCAATACTTGAGAATAATGATATTTTCAATATAACTTGTTTTACAGTAATCATATTGCATGTATTATCCTATTACAAAATATGAACAGAGTGATGATGCATCATTTGCTTTCTAGTCTTAAAATAATCAGCTGATCGCATTTTACCGATATCATTACTTAATTCAGAGATACATTCCTTTGCAAATTATCAAGGGTGGGTTTAACAAGGCAGATTCTATATCATGTTTTTCATACATACGTCGCCTAAAAGGGAAACCATTGTTTTGTTTCTTCACCATTCTCAAACAACCGCTAATAAAAATACAATAGTAATGAATGATAATTATCGCACACAATTACAGTTCATAAGAGTGAATTGTTCTAAACAGTTACAAACAGCTTTGTGTGCTGCCTCATGTGATGTTCACTGCATTTTTGTATGCCATGGTTGGTACTGAAGATGATGTGTATGATATTGATGACGAAGCCGAAGTAGACTCACCAGAACCAGACTAGAATCCTTATGATGGTGGAAAATGTGATCAATCTTGTGATAAGTATGAGGAACTTTTAATGAAAAATGAATATTATTATCCTAAATGTTATTATTACAATAATTACACTAACACTGAAGTTTCTAAAAGGTTACCGAAAGCTAAAGGTTGTTGTTAGAACAACCTTAACTCGATGTTTACACTTTCTCAGCTGGGATTGCATATATAAAAGTTTGTTTTATTGATTTAGAATTATTCCTCAAGTAGGCTATTTGCTATGGAGATATGCCAATAATATATATGGTAAATAGGCTTTTATTACCTTTACTATCAGTTTATTTCATAATGTGAATCTTCTGGCTAGGCTATACCACTGAGGCCGAGGCTAACCTACCGATATATATCTTAGAATTCAAGGTTTGATTTTTAGAATTATAGTATATGATGACCCCCAATTTTTAGGAATGATTTTTAGGATTTAAAGGTCGTCTTATATGCAGAAATATATGGTATTTGTTTATCTCTCAATCCTTTGGCAGAGAGAGAGAGAGAGAGAGAGAGAGAGAGAGAGAGAGAAATACTTGTAACTGCCTATCTTGAAAGTTCAAGTTCAAATACCAAATGTATACTTGAAAGTATCATCCTGCATCAAATATACAGTGGTCCACCCGTATTCGCAAGGGATGCTATTCAGAACTTGGTAAACAAAACCATATTCACAATACATGTCAGACATACATTACAACAAAGATAACTCTAAGGTAACATACATCAAAACTAATGAATCTATCAGTAGGGCAAAGAGCAATTTTGTTTAATTTATCAACTAAATTGCTCTTTGCCCTACTGATAGATTCGTTAGTTTTGATGTATGTTCTCTTTTTACTAAAGTCCCTATAGACTCTATTGTAGAATATCTTAGTAATGAACTAACTCAGCATGAATTACCTTTACCTATAAGTCACATTATTTCACTCACGAGTTTGTGCATTTGTGATTGTAAGTTTATATTCAATGGTGAATTTTATCAACAAATATTTGGCATGGCAATGGGAAATCCTTTATCACCACTACTCTCAAACCTGTACATGGAATTCTTTGAAAAACGCTACTTACCTAATAACATTATATTCCTGTAAAGTGGTTATCTATTTATGTTTTTGAATGATATCTTAGCTGTTCTTTCCCTGTCGGTATTGATGTAAATGATTTACTCTCTAAATTAAATAACCAGGTACCATCAATTAAGTTTACTCTAGAATTAGAAAAAGACAATAGCCTCCCTTTCTTAGATGTTTTGATACATAGAGAACCATTTCAATGTAAATTCAGTATTTATAGGAAACCGACCAACAACTTAACTTATGTTCATTTCTTCTCAGGCCACCATCTTAACATAAAAATATCAATTTTTTCTTCTATGTTTTTACGAGCATTGCGCATTGTCAGTCCACAATATTTGGATCAAGAAATTGAATACATAAGAAAAATAGGGAAAGATTTATGCTATCCTTCACATACGTATATTAGATATTGTTATAATAAAGCCCACAAACAGTTTTATAGTGTAACACGCAGAAAGAAAATTCTAAGAACACTCTCAGTTTGCCTTATTTTAACGGATTTGAAACCATTAAATCATTGTTATGCCTCTTAGTGTCAACCTTGTTTTTTCCTATAATAACACACTAAAAGGAATGTTAATAAAAAATGGCCCCAGAGAAAGCAACAACATAATATATAAAATTCCATGTATGGATTGTCCCTCATTTTATCTCGGACAGTCTAGCAAAGGCCAAGAAGTAAGGCTAAGCCAACATAAATATTCTGTAAAAACTGGGTTTTTTTACAGAAAATTGGGTTGGTAGTTCAGTAATTGCAAGGTCAAGAGATGTCTTATCACGAAATCTTTTAGAATCTGCTTTAATTTAACTTACTTTTCATTGTAATTTCAGTGTTAGTCATGGCCTTTTTCATTTAGACCTTTGTATTTGTAACATGTTTAAGAATGACCTCAAAGATATAATTACTGACTTGAATAAAAATCAGTTATCTTTGTTGTAATGTATGTCTGACATGTATTGTGAATATGGTTTTGTTTACCAAGTTCTGAATAGCTGTCACCTATAATCCTTTAATTGTCTTGTCCTTGTATCTGAGATGATTGTCTTAAACCTTAACTGCACCCATTGTTTATGCTTGTTTGGGTAGATTTCTCATTTTCCAGGTGTGTCGGATTCTAGGTACTAATCTCTTTATAATCCCTATCTGTCAGTTATACGAATCTTCTTGTATTGTCTTTTGCCCCATTTATGTCAGTTTCTGCTCAGTAAAGGGCGTTTAACGTCGAAAGGTCTCGCAGATCCTCCTCCGTTTATTTTTCCTTCGTGGCATATATCTTTATTTATGGATTTATCACGTTCCTAATTTTCGTGATTCAGTTATACATACATACATACGTACACATATATATATATATATATATATATATATATATATATATATATATATATATATATATATCAATTGCATTAACTTATTTTTCTCTTTTCTTCATGAACAACAATAAGTGAGGCAGATAACTACAAGAGACTAAAGAGATTTGTTGGTACATGAGATCTACTTATTGAGAACCCTTCCTCTTTGGTTGAAGAGGAATGGAACCATGAATTGGGATATAAGAATGGGTTTATATAAAAGATTAGCTGTCTTTAAAAATTCAATTTCCTAAAAGAACAACTAACTGGTTAAACTTTTTATGACTAAGATAATAGAGTAAACAATAGTATACACAGTACTCTATTCATGTAAATTATACTTACCTTTTATGATTGCGAAAAATCAGTTTCTATAAATTTTCTCCATGAACTGACTACAACAAACCTTGCATTGACTTGCAAGCAGACAGTGCGTGTCACCAAGTAAGTTTGGGGGTGTCTTCCCTATGTGAATTAACAAAGCCCCTGAGACAAATCTAAAAGACATTGGCTTGCATTTATGAAATGAAAAATTTGTAATAACTGATGCTGTAAAATAAAATCGTTAAAGCTTATTTCTATCCATCAAAACAGCTTGAACTCCATGAGTATGGACATTTTCAGTTCTTAAATATAAATTACAGGATCTACAATAAATTTAAAACTTACTCTTCTTCAACTTGCTGTAATGACTTCACTATTACAGACTCTGTGATATTGGCACGTTCATAATACAATTTGCAAGACCCCCGAACACCATTCTTCTCATCATCAACAGGATGAAACGGATAAATGTCATGGGGAACATCCTTTGGTTCGAGCACAATACCAAGTTCTGGATCCATGTGTTCATATCTGAAAAGTGTGTAATTGATAATACCATTAAAAATATTTTGTCTTTACATTCGCATATGCATAGTATATCTAAAATATAAAGTGGATTTCTTTACTTTGCTTTTCCTTGACTTACACATGTTCATGTTAACTTAAAAAAAAAATTATTTCCAATTTTCTCTAACTAACAAATCTCCACTTATTTGTAGACAAATCCTTCACTTATAACTAACCCACATTTGTGGTCTACATGAATCTGAGACACTTCATTCCCGAATAAAAATAAAATTGTCTGCTATTGAGTAACTTTGAGCATGAACCCAATAATCTATACCCTTACTTCTCAATAGTTCTCAACTAAAAATATCTCGGTCTTACAACTCTTCTGGTGCTCACAGGTTACCCAAGTGACATCATCACATACTATGCTCCCAAGGATTGCACGAATGACATGTCAAGCTCCCTGTATCATCCTTTCATTATTTTCTCATCTACCCAAGGTACAATATTATTTTCATTTTGATATCATTTCTAACTCTATCCTGCCACCTGACCCTTAATATCTATTATAAAATTTTATTCAACAAATCTTTTAGGCACAGGTTTGCTGTCAAACCATGATTCATGCTTGTATACTAATACAAATCATACTAGACTTGAGCATTAATCTTGCTTTTGTATGCAATTAGACTTTCATTTCAAAATCCCTTTCAACTTGTACTGCATATCATTGTTCCTAAATATTTGAAAGATTTAACTTGATTAATCTTTTCATTTCTTTATGCATTACTTTTTTCTTAGATTAATTCTTTCAAGTGTCATCTCCAGAGAAATATGAATCATCCTATAAAAAATCTTTGTTTATGTTGTAGTGCTTTGCTGATTAAAACCACATAATTTAAATTTATCCTTCCCCCTCCATCACATTAAACATAAGCATACAAAAGTCCCTTGATTGTCCAGATTAATAGAGCTAAGGCTATTATATACTGGCAAATGTCAGATAAGGGCAAGTAAAAAAAAAAGTAGGGTGTTCAAGGGCAACTCCATACCCTTCCTCACCCTACTGTGTCAATACCACATAACCTTAAACACTAAATATGCTTATGAATAATAACCACAACACTTTAAACCGAAAACTTGATGCAAAAAGGAATTTTCTACTGTATTTTCCCATATTTTTAACAAACAAATTCTATGAATACACTTTAAAAAAAGCCAACCCTTTCTTTTCCCCTTGTATGCAACATGTAATACAATAGAGTACACACTCAATATACCTCTAACACTTTAGAATACATTGTACACAAAAAAGTAAACTGATTTTTTTCTCTCATTTGCAACAGACATTACAATAGGTTACATAAATGTTTATCATTTTCACCAAGAAACATCGTACACAAATGAAAAAGTACACCCCCCTTTTTTCCCTCATATGCAACATGCAATATGAAAGGTACACAAAAAATTCTTATCATTTTCCCTATGCACTTTAATATATTGTACAGCTAAGCTTAGAACTGATGATACCCGATTGCATAGGATTTTGTTCAAAATTCACTAACTGGCAATCTAACATGCTCCATATTTATCTGTCATTTCAATTCAAAAGCATGGTTATTGAACATAATTAAGCCATAATATGTATCATAAAAATAAAATCTGTGATATATTTAAAAATTGTAGGAAAATGTTGTGTACCCACTTTCAGAAAAAAACATTTACAAAATATTTTCAAAAGTTTCATCGCTGAGATACATTTGACTTAAACAAAGTCATCAAACTCAGTTCAAATGTTAAAGTAAAAAAAGGAAAAAATTTTTCATAACATTAATATTGCTTCCAAAGCAAGCATAAAATTTGAAATACATAGTCCTATTTGATTTTTTTACACCTCAACACTGAAAAAATCTAATATGTATACATATACAAAAGTAGAATGAGCCCACTAATATCAACGTGTGAGATAACCATTACAGTGGCGGTGCAACAAGAATCACTTGGTGTAATATAGGTCTACAATGAGAAGCAACAATGAAATTATCTTGAAAACATTTATTTTATAGTTGTAAGAGGAATATTTTGATTTTCAAAAAATTACTATTTGTTATATATATTTCTTAAATACTTCAAAAATGATGGCTTACTAGTAAGTATTCACCTATGCAATTATTCTTTTATCAAAGACAAGATATTGTTCACAGGCCTAGGCGTGTTAAATTTCATTACTTAACACTTAGCATTCACATCTCTATATTAACAATTTCGTATCTTGGACCACATTTTACATGTAAAATGGCTAATCCGTTCCAAGCCCTCCAAAAACACCCCAGTAAATTTCATAATAAAGCTAAATTTACCTATAAACAATGAAATACTACAACAATTTGGACCATTCAATACCTAAATTAATAAAAAAAATGCAAAATATAACCTGTAAATAAAGTGTATATTAGTGTACATGGTAACAAGAAATATACTGTACGTAAAATGTGGAAGCTTACCTTTCGAGTGAGGCTACGAACATATATAACTATCCAAGGAAGATTGCTTCTGCCTACTTTTCACAATGTTCCTGTGTGAGCCTTTTCGGGGGGTGTCTTCTACAAATGATTGCACTTCATGAAAAGCGGCTTTAATTTCTGCCGTTTTTTTTTTTCTTTTGTACATAAAGTGTACGTACGTACACTTTAAAAAATATACGTACACAATGTTCCTGTGTGAGCCTTTTCGGGGGGTGTCTTCTACAAATGATTGCACTTTATGAAAAGCGGCTTTAATTCTGTTGGTTTTTTTTCTTTTATTGATTTTTACCTTTTTTTTTTTTTTTTTTTTCTTTTTTTTTTTTTTTTTTTTTTTTTTTTTTTTTTTTTTTTTTTTTTTTTTACATAATTTAAACTTTCTGTTTTTTATCACTTGGTTCCTTTTTTGCACCTCATGACTCTGTTGGCCCTGGTGTCCATCAAAACCCTGTTCAACCAAATGCTCTCTCTGCAACTGATTGGGGTACTGAATATTCGGCTGCTGACCTTCAACATAAACTGAAGTGCCTTGATTATACGTACTGGAATGCATGTTGTAAATGATTGGTCTATACCCTCTGTTCAGCAGGGAGTGGATATTCTACCAACCTTGCAAAGTTTCCAGTTATCCCATGAGAATGCCCTTGATCACTTATCCCATGTGAGAGATCTTGGTCGCTTTTTTTTTTAAATAACGTACAAATTGACGATCCGAAAAAAACAAAAAGAAATTTTACCGCGTGTTAACGTCACTATAACAATGCTGGTACCGAGAGGCCGAAGCACGCCACCACGTGTACATAGTAGATGCATGATGGGAGGACGCTGGCAATAGGAGAGAAGGATTTCATGGCCGTATGTGACTATACATCAGGAACCAAATGGGAGAGCAGGAGGATGGTGGCGAGTCTACTAGTACTAAGATGGCGGCGCGCGGCGCGATTTTCAAAATTCTTATCCGGGCGAATCTCGGACTTTCAGAAACCTTTATTATCTTGAAAACTTTTCGTATGTAGAGCCGTTAAATTTTTCGTATTGGCTTTCGCATCTCGAGTTTTTCATAAGTTGAGCCTTTCGTATCTCGAGGTACTACTATATGTATATTTTTTAAAGTATATGTACGTACATACGTATCTGCCGTTTGTCTTCCTCCTCCTCTGCCGCCACTTTCGGAGTAGCCTCACTCGAAAGGTAAGCTTCCACATTTTACGTACAGTATATTTCTTGTTACCATGTACACTAATATATACTTTATTTACAGGTTATATTTTGCATTTTTTTTTTATTAATTAAGGTATTGAATGATCCAAATTGTTGTAGTATTTCATTGTTTATAGGTAAATTTAGCTTTATTATGAAATTTACTGGGGTGTTTTTGGAGGGCTTGGAACGGATTAGCCATTTTACATGTAACATGTGGTCCAAGATACGAAAACCTCATGATACGAAGGGCGCCTCGGAACGGATTAATTTCGTATCTCGAGGTACTACTGTACTTTATTAATTGTATCTAAGCAGAATAGGCATACAGAAGAAAATCTGAACTTATGGGTGGCAAAGGGGAGTGCTCCAAACACAATTTCAATTAATAATCACGTTTGTTTGTATCTCCGAATGTTTGTAAGTAGGGTCATATCTGTAGATTGTAGACTAGCCAAGAATATAACTGTGTCAAAAAAGTCAAGAGCATCATGTACGAGGGAAAGTCAGTCATCAACACATTCATCTATTGAGCTGGGTTCCTGGAAAGCTGCCCAATCAGCTTTACCAATGTTCCATTTATGTAGTCTTGACGATGGAGGATTTGAAGCCATGTTCACTACTATTGGAAAATGGTAGCTAGTAAATCTATCATTTATCACTCTCCAATTAAAATACATTTGGCAGTCGTCACTACATATCGATATATAAATTGCTGATATGCTGTTTGTGTAGACTCCCCTATGTTTTGGATTCCAAAACACAGGCAATTTCCCCTTTGATTGGTAACAATGTTACCCAAAAGAGTTTCTACTATTCATATCTCCCAAAGTAACAAAGGGTAGTTGTTGAATGTGGGATTTAAATGCATCAATGGGGAATACTTAGTATGGTAGGCAGTGTCACAGCACGCTGCTCAGATGTTGATTGTTCCCGCCTCCCCCAGGGAGACAGAAAATCACTGGCTCTGTACCATGATCAGTTACTGATGCAGTGTGGGGTCTGTGGTGGAAGGTTGAAAACAACATTCTTTGGAAGCCTAAATGTCAAGTTATTGGCCCCATGGGCTTGTTCCCTGTGAATAGGTTTCACACACTGTAATAATAATAATAATAATTATAAAAATAACTAATAATAATGGTAATAATAATATAATTGGGTAGGAGACCATCTTTCAAGCATGTCTTGTTAAATATTATTGCTGCTTCACTGCACTGATTTTGTTGAGGTTCTTCTCTATTTTTCTGACGACTGCTTTTTCATCGTTGCTAAAATATATTAGTAGCACACCTATGCTGGGCATTGTAAAGGCAGGGGTAGGTAAGAATAAGAAATTTTCATAATAAAATAAGATTTTATGTATACATACTAAACCGTTGGCAGCTGGAATTGTGAAAATTTGCAGTAGCGCTATATTATTTTGGCCAGGTGACACCCCTGTTAAACTACCGGGGGATAGAGGAACCAACTCATCCATGAGAGGGGAGGCAGAAGGGCTTTGATCATGTAACTACAGTCCGGTCCCGAATTATGTGATTTCCCTTTTATGTGGTCGCTAGTTCTCAAAAATAGATTTTCTGTATCTGCAAAGCCGTTCAAAGTCTGCGAGTCAAACGCCGCAAAATGTATCAAATCTATTGTCTTTTCAAGTATTTTAGGTGCGGGGGGAATGCTTGGAGGAAAAAAACTATTACTCCTCCAAGGGGGAAAGCAAGAGAAAGATTTCCTGCTCAGCCATTAGCTAAGACGGAAGGCTCTGCCTCACGCATTTGTGACGTCAGAGTGCAGCGTGTATGAATGATCGGCATCATCACCATCGTCATATGTATTATTCAGATCTGCGAAGTGTTTTCTGAATGATTGGTATCATCATCACCACCATAGGTATCATTCAGATCTGTGAAGTATTCTGAAGGCTTCTGCTCAGCATTTAGCTAAGACGGAAGGCTCCACCTCACACATTTGTGACATCATAGTGCAGTGTGTATGAATGATTGGTATCATCATCATCGCCATACTATTCAGATCTGCGAAGTGTATTCTAATCATCCACATCATGTATGCATCCACCTAGAAGTCGAAGAGGAAGACCTATTTTCTTGAAACTAAAAAGCTTGCCATTAAGTTAAAGACGAAGGAAAGAGCCACTTCCATTTTGGCAGCAGTCGACAACTTGAAATCTGTCATTGCTGAACATGAAGTAAGAATTTTTTTGTCTAGGTTAACTTGCTTTGACTAACTTTTGGCATTTGGTAATTTATTTTTTTCTATTTTTGAAATAGGT
This sequence comes from Macrobrachium nipponense, assembly GCF_015104395.2. NCBI lineage: Eukaryota > Metazoa > Arthropoda > Malacostraca > Decapoda > Palaemonidae > Macrobrachium > Macrobrachium nipponense. Next base: position 35,767,874 of record NC_087217.1, on the reverse strand, counting down.
TTTGATGAAAATGACTAGTAAAAGTGATAAGTGATTAACAGAGAAGCAGATGAGAGAGAGAGAGAGAGAGAGAGAGAGAGAGAGAGAGAGAGAGAGAGAGAGAATCATTCAATCTAATCTTTTCAAGAAGATTAGACCATCCTAGTAACTGGAGTCAAGCAAGAGCCTTAATCCCATGTAATGACACAGTTAAAAGGAATATCATTGAATCTTGTTTCATCAAGTCAAATAATAGAAATGTTCTAAATTTAAGTCTTGGTTTATTTAAACTGGATGCTTTCATAATGAAAAAAGTTGTAGATAAATATAAGCAACAAAATTAATATATTCAGTTTTTACATGTTTTGGACTGTAAAGTAACTTTGTAATTTTGGTTAGGGTCAAATCTGTTGAGGTTTGTGACCGTGTGATATCTGATAATCCTGGATTATCTCTTTTAATTTTTACCCTTTTGACAATTAACCATCTGGTATTCTTGATCTTGTGTACCTGAGAACTTTCTCTCCAATTGTACTTCATTAGCTCCTTGACAATGTCTGAGTAGAGACGAAAGCGCTTGGATTTCTGACTATCATT